>NC_077230.1:162861976-163170548 GCF_027887165.1 Monodelphis domestica
GGGCTTGAGATAAGGACTTAGTTCACACTTTGGGGTAGTTGATAGTACTAAGTACTAAGTACTGATCTTTTGCCAAAAGGTCGGGGAAGAGCTCCAAGATAAGACAATCAAGAGAGGCCTGTTGGGGTCAGCAGGGTGTCTTAGTGGATTGAGAATCCGGCCCAGAGATGGGAGGTCCTGTATTCAAATCTGGCCTCAGACACTTCCAAGCTGTGTGATCCTGGGCCAGTCACTTAATCCCTATTGTCTAGCCCTTACAACTCTTCTGCCTTACTATTGATTCTAAGATGGAAGGTAAGTTTTTTTTTTTTTTTAATAAAATTTTTTAAAAAGAGTGTGCCTGTTTGGATCAAGTACACAACCCCTAATCTGATCAAGATCATAGTGAGATCAAAAGATTACAGCTCAGCCTGAGGCAAATCTTTAAGCTATCAGCATCTCAAGGGTTAATTGAATGAGCAGGGGAAAGGGGCTTTCAGAACTCACAGCCCTCAGACCATCACATCATTCCCAAAAGCCTACCTATAATTAGGTAGGGAAAATAAGCAAACAAAAAAAATCACCTAACCCTAAATAATTTTTATGGAGACAAGGAGGAAGGTACAGATATGGAAGGGGGCAGTGAAAACAAAGGAAATACATGCAAAGTCAAAAAGAAAGATAGGAATTGGACACATATTCTGGAAGAACTCAAAAAAGATGTCAAAAACCAATTTAGAGAGGCAGAGGAAAAGTGGGAAGGGAAATGAAAGTGATATAAGAAGAAATGAGTCAATTGACAAAGAAGAAAATAAATCAAGGACTGAATGACAGGGTTTCACTGAAAGAAAAGGGAAGAGAGAGAGATAGAATGGGGTAATTATATAAAATAAAGATGCATGAAAAATCATTATATAGAGAGGAGGATAAGGGTGGTGATAGGCAATGTTTAAACTTTACTCTAATCATAACTGCTTCAGAGAGGGTAAAACAAGTATACTCCGTGGGGTGTATAATTATATCTTACCCTAAACAGTGGAGTAGAATTCTATATTACCCCTCAGAGAAGAAGGGGAATTAGACAATGGAAGGGCGAGGCAATTGGCAGGAGGGAGAAGTGAAGTGGTGGTGACAAAAAGCAAAATACTGGTGAGGAGGAACAGAGAGAAAGGGAATAGAGCAGGATTTAAAGGGGATAATATGATGGAGGGCAATATATAGACAGTAATCATAATGCTGAATGTGAATGAGATGAACTCACCATAAAATGGAAGCAGATAGCACAGTGGATTAAAAGCCAGAATCCTACCATATGTTGTTTACAAGAAACATATTTGAGGCAGAGAGACACACACAGATTCAAGGTAAAAGACTGGGGCAGAATTTATTATGCATCATCTAAAGTAAAAAAAAAAAAAGTAGGAGTAGAAATCATGACATCAGACAAAGCTAAAGTAGAAATTGATCTGATTAAGAGATAAGGAAGGAAATTACATTCTGTTAATGGGTACTATAAACAATGAAGTAATCTCATTACTAAACATTCGTGCACCAAATGGTATAGCATCTGGATTTCTAAAGGAAAAATTATTAATGGAGCTCAAGGAGGAAATAGATAGTGAGACTATACTAGTGGGGGAGCCCAACCTTCCCCTTTCAGAACTAGATAAGTTGAACCAAAAAACAAATCAGAAATAAGTAAGGGAAGTGAATGAAATGCTAGAAAAATTAGAGTTAATAGATATCTGGAGAAAACTGAATAGGAATAAAAGGGAATATACCTTCTTATCAGACGTAAGGGCATAGAAATATTGCAAACAAATACAGAAAAACAAAAATAATAAATGCAGATTTTTTGTATCATGATGTAGATAAAATTATAACCATGTATTTATAACCATTATACCCATTTGCCATGGAAAGACAAATTTAAAAGTAATTGGAAACTAAATAATCTAATTCTTCAAAACTGGTAGGTCAAAAAAGAAATCATAGAAACAATTATGAACTTCATTAAAGAGAATGACAATAAGCAGACAACATATCAAAACCCATTGGATACAGCCAAAGCAGTACTCAGGGGAAAATTTATATCTCTGAGTTAAATAAAATAACAAAATCAAGAAGGAAGAGATCAATGGATTGGGCTTGCAACTTAAAAAATTAGTAAAAGAACAAATTCTGAGATAAAAACTAAATTAGAAATCCTAAAAATTAAAGGAGAAATTAATAAAATTGAAAGTAAAAGAACTATTGAACTAATAAATAAGACTAGGAGTACTATGAAAAAAACAGATAAAGTACTGATTAATCTCATAAAAAAGAAAGAAAAGTAGCAAGTTAATATCAAAAATAAAAAGGGTGATCTCACCTCTAATGAAGAGGAAATTGAACTAATTATTAAGAACTGTTTTACCCCTGTATATGGCAATAAATATGACAATCTAGGTGAAATGGATTAATATTTACAATAATATGAATTGCCTACATTAACAAAAGAGGAAATAGAATACTTAAATAATCCCATCTCAGAAAAAAAAATTGAACAAGCCATCTAGGAACTTACTATGAAAATTCCCCAGGGCCAGATGGATTCACTAGTGAATTCTACAAAACATTTAAATAACAGCTAATCCCAATACTATACAAACTATTTGACAAAATAAGCAAAGAAGGAGTCTTACCAAATTCTTTTTATGACACAAATATGGTACTGATCCAAAGCCAGGCAGACAAAAAAAAACAGAGAAAGAAAACTACAGACCAATCTCCTTAATGAACATAGATAAAAAAAAAAATCTTAAATAGGATACTAGCAAGAAGACTATAGCAAGTTATCCCAAGGGCTATTCGCTATGACCAGATGGAATTTATACCAGGAATACAAGGGTGGTTTAATAGTAGGGAAACCACCTACATAACTGACCATATCAGTAATCAAACCAACAAAATCACATGATTATCTCAATAGATGCAGAAAAGGCCTTTGACAAAATACCACACCCACTCCTATTGAAAATACGAATAGAAGGACCATTCTTCAAAATAATAAAAAGTATATATTTATAACCATCAGCAAGTATCATCTGCAATGTGGAAAAGTTAGAAGCCTTCCCAATAAGATCAGGAGTGAAGCAAGGATGCTGATTATCACCTCTATTATTTAATATTGTACTAGAAATGCTAGCAGTAGCAATTAGAGAAGAAAAAGAAATTGAAGGGATTAAAGTAGTCAATAAGGAAACTAAACTATCACTCTTTGCAGATGATATGATGATATACTTAAATACTCCCAGAAAATCAACTAAAACACTAGTGGAAATAATTAACAACTTTAGCAAATTTACAGGATATAAGATAAACCCACATAAATCATCAGTTTTTCTGTATATTTCCAACAAAACTCAGCAGCAGGAATTAGAAAGAGAAACTCCATTTAAAAATTACTCTAGTCAATATAAAATATTCAGGAATTTATCTACCAAGACAAACATGGGAATTTATGAACACAACTACAAAATACTTTTCACACAATTAAAGCTATATCTAAATAATTGGAAAAACATTAATGCTCCTGGGTAGAATGTGCTAACATAATAAAAATGACAATCCTGCCCAAATTAATCTATCTATTCAGTGCCACACTTATCAAACTACCAAAAAACTTTTTTATAGAATTAGAAAAAAATTAACAAAGTTTATTTGGAAGAACAAAAGAGAAAGAATATCAAGGGAAATAATGAAAAAAAATGTGAAGGAAGGAGGACTTGCAGTACCAGATCTTAAACTGTACTATCAAGAAGTGTTCATCAAAACAATATGGTACTGGCCAGGAGATAGAAGGGTGGATCAATGGAATATACTAAGGGTAAATGATCTCAACAAACTAGTGTTCAAAAAACCCATAGATCCCAGATTTTGGGACAAGAACTCAGTATTTGACAAAAACTGATGAGAAAATTGGAAAACAGTATGGGAAAAAATAGGTTTAGCTTAACATCATACACCCTATATCAAGATAAATTCAAAATGAGTAAATGTCTTCAATATAAAAAGTTAAATCATAAATAAGTTAGGTGAACATATAATAGTATACTTGTCAGATCTGTGGGAAAGGAAGGAATTTAAGACCAAGCAAGAGATAAAGAACATTACAAAATATAAAAAGAATGACTTTGATTACATCAAATTTAAACGTCTTTGTACAAACAAAACCAATGCAACCAAAATTAAAAGGAAAGCAACAAACTTGGAAAACATTTTTATAACAAAACTCTCTGACAAAGGTTTAATTTCCCACATATATAAGGAGCTAAGTCAAATTTCAAAAAAAAAAAATCAAGCCATTCCCCAATTTATAAATGGTCAAAGGATATATAAATAGGTAGTTCTCAGATGAAGAAATCAACACTATTGGTAAGCACATGAAAAAGTGTTCTAATTCCTTCCTTATTAAAGAAATGCAAACAAAAACAACTCTGAGTTACCACCTTATCCATAGTAGGCTGGCCAATATTTCAGCAAAGGAAAGTGATAAATGTTGGAGAGGATGTGACAAAATTGGGACACTAATACATTGCTTATGGAGTTGTGAATTTGTCCAGTCATTCTGGAGAGCAATTTGGCATCTTGCTCAAAGAGCTTTAAAAGAATGCCTGCCCTTTGGTCTGGCCATACCACTTCTGGGTTTGTACCCCATAGAGCTAATAAGGAAAAAAAAAAAAATAACTTGTACAAAAATATTTATAACCACATTCTTTGTGGTGATAAAAAATTTGGAAAATGAGGGGGTGTCCATTGATTAGGGAATGAATGAACAAATTGTGGTATCTGATGGTGATGGAATATTATTGTGCTGAAAAGAAATGAACTGGAGGAATTCCATGTAAACTGTAAAGACCTCCTGGAATTAATTCATAGTGAAAGGAGCAAAGCCAGAAGAACATTATACACAGAGACGGATACACTGTGGTACAATCAAATGTAATAGACTTTTCTACTAGCAACAATGCAATGACACAGGACAGAGGAACTTATGAGAAAGAATGCTATCCACATCCAGAAAGAACTGTGGGAGCAGAAACATAGAAGAAAAAAAACAACATGTGATTAATCATGTGGTTCAGTGAGGATATGATTAGGGTTTTGGCATTAAAATATCACTCCACTGCAAATATGCATAACAAAAAATAGGTTTTGAACAATGATACATGATTAACCCAGTGGAATTATCTGTCAGCTCCAGGAGTGGGGAGGGAAGAGAGGTAAGAAAAATCATGAATCATGTAACCATGGAAAATATTCTACAGAAAAATTAAAATAAATAAATAAATGGCAGGCAGCATTTATATAGCTTTTCAAAATTGGAAAGATCTTTATAAATATTATCTTATTTATCCACACAACAACACAGAGACAAAGGTGGTAGTATTGCTCCCATTTTATAGGTGAAGAAACTGAGGCAGATAGAGGTCAAGTGAGTTGTAAAGGCTCACACAGCTAAGTGTCTAAGCAGAGAAATGACTAACAACTCTCTGCTTATGGTCTAGTGGCTCATATCTTTCTTTCACAGAAGCAAGACATTGATCTGAAAGAGACCTTTAGAAGAATACAAATTGCATTCACCTCACATCTGCTATTTCAAGAAGAGTGGAGAAAATGAATTCATTATAGAGAATCATAAAAATAATCAATTATTTCAAGAAAACAGAGGGAGAGCTTAAGGGAAAGTGTTTTATCTAAGGATGTAGTACATCTTGTTCACACAACAAAATGGAAGTTCCAAAGGTCACAATGGATGAGGATACTAGAAGAGTGCATGGTGGTACATTGAACCTAAGGAAAAATAGATTGAGCTAAACTAAATAAAATTTCAAAAGGGCTTTGTACTTAGGGCAGTAGTTCTGGGTAAAAAGGATTAAGGAAACAGGAAATTGGACATTGCAGGGCAAATTGGAGGGATATAATATATTTAGGAGGAAGAAAGCAGAGCAAGCAGAATTCAGCTAATGTAGCTAAGGAAGACCTGATAGAATTTACTAGTCACAAGGTACCAATTAAACCATTTATATGACAGAATGCTCCAATGGTTTGGTCTTCAACAAACTAGTATCTGCAGGTAGTAAATTGAACCTGATGGCTGTATCACAATTTAGTTGGAGGAAGGAGAGTGGAAGGAGAAAGGGAGAGGGGGAACTAATGTCCCAATCAGCAAAATTGCCTTTTGATGTCCTAATCCCCAGACTTCCCATCTTCTACCAAACTCCTTCCCTAGTCTTCCATGGTATGAGCGCATCTTGGTACCACCACCCAAACCCTAGTTCTGTCTATTGGAGAGATAATTTAGTATAAGAAGTTTTTCTATGTACTTTGTTTACTCTAGGTAAAACCTTGAGAAAATAAATAGTTTTCCTAGACATGGGAGGAATCAAGTATAATGATATCTTCTTGATTTGTGACTATGGTTTGCAAAGAACATTGGGTTTAGAGTCAAAAGAGAATGCAGTGGACATCTAATCCAACCTATTTCTGAACAAAACCCCCTTCTATAAATAGACCCTTAAAAATGACATCCAATTTTTGCTTAAAGACTGCTAATAAGGGGAGATTAGAGGAAAGGCGGAGGACCTCGGTTTGAATCCTGACTGCAACTTATTGAATGATTTGAGGCAAATCACTTCTATGTTCTTCATTCCCCTCATCTATAAAATAAGAAAATTAGATTAGATAACCTCTAACATTCCCTCCAATCCTAAACCCAATGATTGCAATGAATGAGATTTCTATAAATCACAACAAAATTAATTTTGTTTTTTACCTTGGTAAATCATAGTAATGGTGCCAGTAGGTGTATAGGGTAAAAGCACCTTCATTGTGGAGCTTCTCTACTTATTTACTTACTTTTCATTCGTAAATGAAGGTAAATGGGAATAACCCTAGGAAAAATGGTGAGTTGAGCCAAAACCTCTTTTTTTTTTCTGGAAAGCTTTGGACTCATCAGTAGGATCTCTCCTGCTCTCTGTCAACATACATGTTTCAGTTCTTCCAGTAGTGTGTCAACTTGTTGAACATTGATCAGAGTACACATTAGGATCCCTGATAGTTAAATTAATGCTTGTAGACATTGCAAGAGCAATGTTGTGATACTATATCACACATCCTCTGGTCCTTCTACTGTTGCTCAATTAAGTGCTTGCTATATAAGGCACTATGCTAGGTGTTGGGGATACATAGTCTTTCCCCTCAAGGAACTTATGTTATGCAAAGGAATGAGGTCCATTTTATATTTTTTATTTATATTGTTTCATACACCCTGGGTCCCCCCCTCTCAATTTTTTATCTGTATTCTCAAATTGCCTTGTATTCACTTCCCTGTGGCATTTACACACACAAAAGCACATATATGTAGACAGAACGGTACAGATATATAGCTTTGTAAGCTATATTTGTACATATATGTGTATATGTGTATGTTTAGTATTTCCACAGTAGAATGTAAGATCCTTGAGAAACTATACTACTCTGTTTTTATATTCATAATTTATAATTCATAACTTTGCCCTATAACTAGTAGATGCTTAATAAAAATTAATTAAATTAAATGTAATGGGTCAATCTTCTGTGATAAGTTTCTCAATATTTAGCTAGACTAGTTCTTGAGAAAATGAATAGTAGTACTGAGTAAAATCTAAAAGATGATAGAATAAAACATATTTAGAAATGTTTTCCTTTCTCATAGAGGATTATGATGATTGATATAATTTTATTGTTTTTGTGGTTTGGACTAGACCTGTGATTTTATTGGTATGGGGAACTTTCCATGAGGCAGATCAGTTCCTGCAACTCCGAATCTTAGAGGGTTTCTTGGGGCACTGAAAGATGAATTGATTTGCCCAGGGTTGGATAATAGTATGTGTCAGAGGCATGTTACAAACAGCTCAGATTTTAGGAGAGCAGATTTGAAAGGATTCTGAGAAAAGGTAGATGGCATCCTTTATCCTAAAATTTTATAGTGACAGTCAACCTAGGAAGCATGAGGAATTCTCAAGAATGAAATATTGAAAACACATTAAGAAAAACAAATCTCATGAAAAGGAAAAGGGGGAAAAGAACCCATTGGTTGCTTTGATTTTTAAAAAAGGGTTTTACAGAAGATAGAAACAAGGGCAGACAATGAAAGATGAATACAAAAGCATGATATGGTCCTATAAAAATAATGTAGAGAGGGTTAAAGTTCAGAGTGGACTTAGAAGGTTGTCAGGGAAAGATGAGGATAGCATATAGAATTTTTAGGATCAAAGAAGGAATAGGTCCTTTGATCAGATAGAATGATTATAGGAATGATGGAAAGAAAATAGGAGCAACTCAACTTTTATTTTGTTTTTCTCTGAAGTAGAATACTTTTTGGATTAGTAAATCAATCCACAATTGTCTAATAAGCCCCTATAATATATCAGTCACTGAGCTATTGTGATATTTACCAGGAATCTCTCCTTCCCCTGACAATATGGGTTACACCAGTTTTTCCCTGAAAGGGGACAAGTTTTTCCTGGAACTTGACTGGGGAGGGGGTGGTAGAGGTGACATTCAAGTTGTGCCTCCCTTGAGAGTTCCATGGTGGCCATAGATTTTAGGTGATCCAAGAGCATCTTCAGGCATGCTGGAAGTCTTTAGACTTGGGAGATATCCCAGGACCATTCAAGTCACCATACCTGGTCCACTGACCAGGCTTTTATCCTTTTTAAGACAAAGGAAGCTGCATCTACCTGGGCTAAGGGCAGGAATATCTTTGTTGAATATCCTTTCAATGGCTAAGTAAACTTTTTTTTATTAACTATTAAATAACATATAAGTGCCTCATTTCACCCCAACATTGAGCCAGAATTAACAAGGCCTGCCCCAAATAGCTAGTAACTAGGGATACAAAGTCAAAAATAAAATCATTCTGTCCTTCAAGGCGTTTATATTCGATTAGGATGACAATGACTAATGGAGAGTTGAAATATGAGAAAAGTAAGTAGATCAGTGGTAAGAAAGCACCTAACTTGCCTTTAATGTTACGGGTCCCAAGTGAATGACATGCCCATGTTCTGAAAGAACTAGTAGCTCTGATTATTCACACAATATTGATTATCTCTGAAGTACCATAAAAATTGTGCAGGAGCCTCAAGACTAGAGAATGGTAAATGTTATCTCAATTGTATTTTGAACAACACCAAAAAGGCAAAAAAAGTGAATTTTTGTACTATATATCAGCAGCCTCAATTTAAATTCCTGGAAAATTTCTGGAATATATGCTTGAAAAAGTTCTTAATGACTATGTAGAAAAAAGGAAGTTATAATCACAAAGAATCAGAAAACTTTCATCAGGATCAAATTATGTCAGACTAATCTCATTTCTTACTTTTACATATGCTGTATATATAATTCACCTACATTTTATCAAAACATTTGACAAAATCTTTCACCCTGTTCTTATGGAAAAGATAGAGGCAGAACCAAGATGATAGACTAGCAAGAAATTTAGTGAGATATCTTATCTACCATGGACATACACAATTCCTCCAAACAGATTTGCAAAATACACCAGACCAAATGGAAATCAATGACTTGTATCAAGCCAATCAATTTGTGAATATAAGCAATTAGAAAAAAACAACTAATATATTAGATTACATAATTAAAATTCAGAATGAGGTTCTTCACTCATTGTATATGCCATATGGGAGATTATTTAAATAAGAATACAATTTTGATAGATAGTTTCTCAGATTGCTTCCAAATGTTGACTATTGACACATCAACAAATATTTATTAGATACTACCGAGTGCCAAGCACTGTGTTAAAAGCCGTCATTTTATGAATGGTAAGCTAAAGCTAATAAGATGAAATTGAAAAGGGATAAATATAAAATCCTGTACTTAGTTTAAAAAAAAAACTCAAGTGGGTAAGTTTAGTATAGGACAGAAATAGCTACGAAAGAGTTGATTTAAAAAAAAAATAATAACCACACACACAACAATGGAGGGTAGGAAACAATAGATTCTAGTGGGCTGTAGGGTAACATGAATCAGCAATATGATATGCCAGCCAAAATACCAAATGAGAATTAATTAATGAAACAATGTAAATTAGGTTAATTAATGAAATGCCATGTATTAAGTATCAACTAAGTAATGGGCACTAGGCCCATTTCTAGTTTTGCAAATATAAAAAAATAAAAATTTCCCAGGGGGAACCTTACATTTTAAAATAGTGAAACAACATTTTTGAGAGTATGGTGAGTAAAAAAAGAAATTTGAGTCTAGTGAGTTATAGAAATGATGATTGGAACCATAGATCAATTAGTTGTCATACCCTTTCTATACCCTTTCTAGGAAAGTGTTGATTTGATTACTGTTTCCATAATTTGAAGAAAATATAGAGTGCAGCAGAAGGATATGATGCACGGGCAGATGGCAAACTGTTTGGAGTGGATATATGTGACACACCATGGTCTTGAGACAGTTAGAAAATGTGGGTGAAGTGAGTAAGCCTATATTCATTCTAGTTACAATGCAACAACTCCAAAGTGAACTTGCAAAGCTGGATGGATTAACTCCCCCAGGAGGAAGGACATGGTCTCTGACTTTCTTGTCTAGATAGTTCTCTTCCAGAGGAGGAGTAAGGTCAACATGGGCAGAGAAGATCACAAGACATCTTAGGTTACTTAAAAAAAAAAGGAAAAATAGGGTAGGACATGTATGCCCATGTGAAATAGGTAAGTTCATGTGAATTGTCTAAATTTATAGGCATGGTTAGGAGGTAGCATGGATGGATATCCCTGGTCTGGACATCTGGACAACCTTTCTTGAAAGACAGCTACTGAATAACCAACTGCTACACTTGGGATAGGCATAATAGTCTAGCTGAAGAATAGAATCCTAATGGAGAGCTAGGGCATAATATGTGCCAGGCAAGTCAAGCCACCACTACCATCACCACCACCATCACCATTTCCACTCAGACCTTAATGGGGACTCAGAGCCCAAAGCCTTCGGAGAAGCATTGCTTCTAGTCCAGTGCCCTCAGCCATAAACCTGGGAAGCAACCCCTGTCAGCATGCAGTCTGGTAGCTCTCCTATAGATGCTACAACCACAGCTCCTAAAGACTGAGGAAAGAAAGTTATAGCTACCACTGTCAAATGGCTTAACATCCAAACCTGATATGATTTTATCAGTTGAAAAACATTAGAGCATGTAAGTGGAAAATGTGTATCCTTTGAACTTCATCTTCCAGCATTTTTTCCTCATCCCAAAATTCCATTTTCCCTTTCTTGGACATGGGTCATTATATTGTTTGTATATAGTGGAAGTGCCTCCTCCCTCTCATTCTCTTTTCCACATGGGAGGCTGGTGAATTCTCTCAGTTTCTCTAGCCTTTTACTTTCCCTTTGCTTCAAGTTAAATATTAATAAATATTATTAAATATAATGCTTGGAGTATTGAATATTTAAATTTTAAAATTTATAAGAGGAGGAATTAACATTTGCTTTGCTCATCCTCCCTAAGAATAATAGGACTTGACTTATAGCTGAAACCTTCCATGTGTGTTGTATTCCCCTTTAGAATGTGAACTCCCTAAGTCAGGGACTGCCTTACTTTTACATTTATATCTTCATCAACCTAGCATAGTACTTTGCATATATTAAGTCTTTAGTAAGTCTTTAATAAATTCTTTATAATAATGAACTGGAGGAATTCCATGTGAATTGGAACAACCTCCAGGAATTGATTCAGAGCAAAAGGAGCAGAACCAGGAGAACAGCGTACTGTGGTAAAATCGAATGTAATGGACTTTCTCCTAGCAGCAATGCAATGACCCAGCACAATCCAGAGGAACTTATGAGAAAGAACATTATCCACACCCAGAGAAAGAACTGTGGGAGTAGAAACACAGAAGAAAAACATGGGATTGATCACGTGGTTCAATGGGGATATGATTGGGATTTTGGTTTTAAAAAATCACTCTACTACAAATTTTAATAATACAGAAATGGGTTTTGAACAATGATACATGTGTAACCCAGTGAAACTGCTTGTCAGTTCTGGGATAGGGCAGAAAAGGGGGTGTGGGGGAATCATGAATCATGTAACTGTGGAAAAATATTCTAAAAAAACAAATATAGTATATAAAAAGGTAAGTATAGCTCATGGCAATCAGCGCATTCAAAGACTTATTAATTAAGAATGGAGTAGTCTAGAAACTAAGTCATAAATCCACAAATTCCCTTTTGTAATAGGACACTCTGTGCTTTTTGAAATCAAGGCTTGACACGGATGAATCTATTAGCCTAAAAGTATCCTGCCTGAAATAGTGCAAGGCTCTATATTCTTATCACTAAAAGGAAACTAGAGATATGAGAAGCAAGAGTGGGGAGCTACTATTTCTTCCCTGTTCCTCCTTATGTCTACTCATTCCCAATTTTCCATGAGAATGACAAAGAATGAGTTATTTGTATTGTATATGAATAAGGAAGAAGAGGGCAAAGAAAGAGCAGAGGTCTCATCTATAGAACAAAGTAAGCTGAGTTGCTTTCTCCTCCAACAAATAGAAGAGACTGATAAGAGCAAAACATGAAACTGGTGAACAATACATGCTTTCTACATGATTCAGAGCCTAAGATATTCAGCCTTTCAATACATTCTACTTGAAGAACCTCACTTTTCATATCCTCAAGAAAAAATCCAATATCTGCTTCACAAATTATTTCAGGGTCCAATTAGTTAGTTTCATTTATCTCTCATTTTTTATCAGTTTTTAATCATAAACTGTGTCATCTTAAAAAAATATGTATTTTGAGAGCCTTACATGTAGTGGCATTTAATGTATATTTGTTGATTTTAGCAGAGGGATTGGGCCTCACTAATAAGAAAGTGGATCTTTATGTGAGTGGGTGTTTAAAATCTATTCAGACTAATCTTTTTTTAAAAATCATTGAGTTTGAGTGGATATGGAAAAACTGTGACACTAATGTACATGTTGGTGAAGTTGTAAATTATTCTAGCCATTCTGAAGAATAATTTGGAACTGTGCCCAAAGGTATAAAATTGTCCATATCTTTTGAACCAGCAATACCACTACTATATCCAGATCCCAAGGAAACCAAAGAAAATTTTATGTACAAAAAAATCTAAAGCAATTCTTTTTGTAGTGACAAAGAATTGGGAATGAAGGATATCACATCAGTTGGGGAATGGCTGAAGAAGTTGTGGTATATGATTGTGATGAAATGCTATTGTGGTACAAGAAACAATGAGGGAGGTAGTTTCAGGAAAACTTGAGAGGACCCATATGAACCACTACACAGTGTGATGAGCAGAAACAAGAGGTTATTATAATGAATAATAGAAATATTGCTTGAAAGATGGCTACTCTGATAAATACACTAATCCAAGACAATTCCAAAGGACTGTAGTCATGATGAAAAATTCTATCTGCATCTAGAACAAGAAATGATGAACAAACTAAAGTATGATTTTTTTCATTTCTTTGTTTTTCATGCTTCTTTGAAACATAATTTATATGAAAATGTCTTACATTATTTCAAATGTATAACTGATATCATCACTTGCCTTTTCAATGAGTTGGGGAGAGGATGGAGGGAGAGACACAACTTGCAACTCCAATTTTTATTTTAATTTTATTTTTAATTTTTCCATGATTACATGATTCTTCTTATCTCCCTCTACTCTTCCCTTCTCCCTCCTGGAGTTGACAAGTAATTTCACTGTGTTATACATATATTATCACTCAAATCCTATTTCCATATTATTCATTTGCAACTCAAAATTTTAAAAGAATATTTAAATTAAAAATAATTTAATTCATGTAAAAACTTTGCTGAGAACAATTTCTCAATTGGTAAATGATTAAAGAAGTAAGAGCAAAAATATGGACCAATTTCTCTAATGATTACTGATGAAAAAATTCTAAATAATTTTTTGCAATAAGATTAAAAGTGAAAAAGGATGTCCCTCATCACTACTATTATTCAATATTATACTAAAAATGGTAGCAATAGCAATAAGACAAGAAAAAGAAATTAAAGGAATTAGACTAAACAATGAGGAAATGAAAGTACTACTTTGCAAATGACATAATGGCATATTTAGAGAACCCTACAGATTCAACTAAAAAACTAATGTAAAGAATTAACTTCAGCTAAGTTTCAGGATATTAAAGAACCCCATATGAATCATCAGCATTTCTATACATTATCAACAAAACCCAACAGAAAAAGATAGAGAAATTTCATTTAAAACAATTACAAATGGTATAAAATACTTGGAATTGTGCCAAGACACACCTACAAACCACATGAAAACAATTAATTAAAAAACACTTTTCATACAAATAAAGACAGATCTAAACAACTAGAGAAATGTTACTCATGGGTAGGTCAAGAAAATGTAATAAAATTTATAATTCTACATAAGTTAATTTACTTATCTAAAGTCACCAATCTAAAGCCACCAATCAAACTATCAAATAACTATTTTATAGAGCTAGAGAATATAACAAAATTTGCCAAAAAAGAATAAAAGGTCAATAAAATCAAGGGAATCAGGAAAAAAGTGAAAGAAGACTTAGCAAAACTAGATTTCAAACTGGATTTCATAGTAATAATCATTAAAAAAAAGTTGATACTTGATAAGAAATAGAGTAGTAAATCAATGGAATAAAGAAGGTAAATGCTATACAGCAGTAAATGATCATAGTAATCTGGGGTTTGATAAATCCACAGATGAAAGAATTTGGGGCAACACTCACTATTTGTTAAAAAATGTTAGGAAAACTGGAAAACAGTCTGGCAGAAACTATGCCTAGACCAAATCTTACATCATGTAACAAAATAAACTCAAAATGGTATATGATTTAGACAGAAAGGGTGATAATGTAAATAAATGAGGAAAGCATGGAAAAAATTTCTGGATAAAGGAAGAGTTTTTGTTCTGTTTTTTTTTTTTTAAACCCTTACCTTCCATCTTAGAGTTAGATTTATAAAAATAAAGATATTTCCCAATTGGTAAGTGGTCAAAATAAATGTCTAGACAGTTTTCAAATGAAGAAATAAAAGTTATCAATAGTCAGGTAAAAATGCTCTAAATCACTAATAATTAGAGAAATGAAAACTTTAAAAGCACTGAGATACCACCTCACACCATTCAAATAGGCTAATATGACTGAAAAGGAAAATAATAAATATTGGAAAAGATGTGAAAAAATAGGTACAACTAATGCACTATTAGTGGAATTGAGAATTGGTCCAATCATTCTGCAGAACAATTTGGAACTATGTCCATAAAGCATAAAACTGTGCATATCTTTTGTCTCAGGAATACCACAAGGGTCTGTATCTCAAAGAAATAAAAAAATGTGGGGGGAGATTATATGAACAAAAATATTTATCTCTTATGGTGTCAAAGTTGGAAACAGAGTATGCTCATCAATTGGGGAATGGATGAGCAAGTTGTGATATATGATTGTAATGCAATGCTACTGTGACATAAGAAATGACAATGGGAATGGTTATAGAAAAACCCAAGAAGACTTGTATGAACTGATGCAAAGTGAATTGAGAAGGATCAGGAAAACACTGTACATAGTAATAGTGATATTGCAACAATGATCAACTATTAGAGACTCAATATAATAATTCAAGATAATTCCAAAGGTGTTGTGATGAAAAGATGCTATTGACCCCCAAAGAGAAAACTGAAGAACTCACAGTGCGGATTGGCATACATTGTCTTTTTATTTGGCTAATGTGAAAATGTGCTTTTCAAGACTTCACATGTATATAATAGGAATCATATTGCCTGCCTTCTCAATGTATGGGGAAAGGATAAGACCAGAAGGAAAAAATTTGTAATTCAATTAAAAATGATAATTTTAGAAAATATAACCAAGATGTTTATAAAAGAAACAAGAAAAAGATTAATGGTCAAAGGATGACCAGGCAGTCCTTAAAGGAAGATATACATGCTATTAATAGCCATCTATAAGTGCTCTACATCTCTTATAATCAGAGAGATGCAAATCAAAACAACTCTGAGGTATCACCTCACACCTAGCAGATTGGCTAACATGACAGCAAAGGAAAGTAATGTATGCTGGAGGGGATGCGGAAAAGTAGGGACACTAATTCATTGCTGGTGGAGTTGTGAATTGATCCAATCATTCTGGAGGGCAATTTGGAACTATGCCCAAAGGGCGATAAAAGACTGTCTGCCCTTTGATCCAGCCATAGCACTGCTGGGTTTGTATCCCAAAGAGATAATAAGGGAAAAGACTTGTACAAAAATATTCATAGCTGCACTCTTTGTGGTGGCCAAAAATTGGAAAATGAGGGGATGCCCTTCAATTGGGGAATGGCTGAACAAATTGTGGTATATGTTGGTGATGGAATATTATTGTGCTAAAAGGAATAATAAAGTGGAGGAATTCCATGGAGACTGGAACAACCTCCAGGAAGTGATGCAAAGCGAAGGGAGAAGAACCAGGAAAACATTGTACACAGAGACTGATACACTGTGGTACAATTGAATGTAATGGACTTCTCCATTAGTGTCAATGCAATGTCCCTGAACAATCTGCAGGGATCTAGGAGAAAAAACACTATCCACAAGCAGAGGATAAACTGTGGGAGTAAAAACACCGATGAAAAGCAACTGCTTGACTACCGGGGCTGAGGGGAAATGACTGAGGAGAGACTCTAAATGAACACTCTAGTGCAAATACCAACAACATGGAAATGGGTTTGAATCAAGAACACATGTGAAACCCAGTGGAATCATGTATTGGCTATGGGGGGGGGGGGAAGGAAAAGAAAATGATCTTTGTCTCTAATGAATAATGCTTGGAAATGATCAAATAAAAAATTATTTTTAAAAAATAGCCATCTATAAAAAATGTTCCAAATCATTCATAGTTAGAGAAATTGAAATTAAAACACTCATGAGGCTCTACCTGACACTGGCAAATATAATACAATATGATGATGATGACAGATATTGGAGGGATTTCATAGCAAATTCATTAATTCACTCTTGATGGAGTCTGTGAATTAATCCAGTTGTTTTGGGAATAGTTTGGAACCATGCCTCCAAAGTCACTAAACTACATATATCTTCTGATCTAGTAATATCTTTACTAGGTCAACACCCCCCCCAAAAAAAAAGATTAAAGAAGAACTGGACCCACATGTATAAAATTATTTAGACCACCTCTTTTTGTAATAGCTAAGAACTGAAAACTAAAGAGAAACAGCTGGACAAATTATAGAAACTTAATATAGCAGAATGCTATATTGTGCTATAAGAAATGGCAAAAGATTTCTGAGAAACCTGGGACGTCTTATATAAACTTATGCAGAGTGAGCTGAATTAAGACAATTTATCCAATACTAACAAGCACTTTGATCAATATAATGACCAACCATGATTCTAGAGTACTAATCATGATCTATCTCCTGCCTGAGAGGTAATGGATTCATGCTGCAGAATGAGACATACATTTATGAAAATAGCAAATATTATTGTTTTTTGCTTGTGCATATTTGTTATAAGGTTTTCTTTTTTCTTTTATAATTAGAAGTGAGCTGGGGGAGAAAATATAAATGCCCATTATTTGATATATTAAAACAACATTTAAAAACCTTGGTGAACCTACAATTTCATCAGTTTGAGTTGTTCATTCTTCATTTTCAAAGAGAACCAAGGACATTGTGAAGGTGGATTTAAGTGAGGCAGAACTGCTCAAAATCATCAGCCTCACTCTCTGAAATTCCGTGGTAGGACAAAATTCAAGACAACTGGTGATGGCTCAGAATGGATGACCATAGTATCTTCTATGTTTGACCAAGTTCTCATCTGCCCATTCCATGGGCATTCACATGTTTGGGGTAGATATACTCCTTTAACTTGCCAATGGGTTTGAGATCTGCTGGCTGCCCTCAACCTCATTTATCATGTCTACTGAAGGCTTTTTACCAAGGTATGTCTACTACTCATGTTATAGCTTCTTGGAACCACAAATGAGATTTGGGAGCCACAGAGAAGAGATCCAAATGTGAATGATTAGCCTTGAAAAGGACTTGGGAAGCCTCACACCAGAGATATTGGTCTCCCTGAATACCCACCCCCCCACACACACACTCTATAAGTATGAATGGTACAACTCTCAGCCCCTCTATACCTTCTCATTCTCCATGATTTTTGTTCACACTTTCCCATAAAACCTTCCCATTATATTTTTACTAATTTATGAGATTGTCAATATACCATTATGAGTTTCCATCTGGGGTCTCTCTTTCTTACTATATGATAGGCCTTTTAATTTTTTAATTGATTTTAAATCCTTTGCTTTTTGCTTTTTTTTTTCTTTGCCATTTTACTTAGCCTATGGAGACCATGCAGATGTATTCAAAAGAAGGCAAACTCCATGCCTCATTTTACTCTCCTTTGCTCCTCAAAAGTCCTAACTTTTCCAGTAAGCTTGTCACTTTACACTCAGATGTCTGTCTTGACCTAAAGACCTACCTTATGAAATAGGTTGACAATTTCATACTTTAAAATGTAGGAATATTCAAGTCATTCACCCATTCTGAGTTTATCTTGATGTAGAGTGTGAGATGTTGATCTAAACCTAATCTCTCCCATACTGTTTTCCAATTTTCCCAGCAGTTTTTGTCAAATAGTGAATTTTTGTCCCAAAAGCTGGGATCGTTGAGTTTATCAAAAACTGTATTGCTGAGGTCACTTACCCCAATTCTATACCACTGATCCTCCCTCCTGTCTCTTAGCCAGTACCCTATTGTTTTGATGACCACTGATTTATAGTACAGTTTAAGATATGGTACTGCTAGGCCACCTTCCTTCATATTTTTTTTATTAATTCCCTTGATATCTTGATCTTTTGTTCTTCCAAATAAACTTTGTTATGTTTTTTTCTAATTCAGTAAAAAAGTTTTTTGGTAGTTTGATGGGTATAGCACTAAATAAGTAAATTAGTTTGGGTAGGATTATCATTTTTATTATGTTAGCTCTTCCTACCCATGAACAATTAATGTTTTTCCAATTATTTAGATCTAGTTTTAATTGGGTGGAGAGTGTTTTGTAGTTGTGTTCATATAGTTCCTGTTTGTCTTGGCAGATACATTCCTAAGTATTTTATGTTGTCTAGAGTGATTTTAAATGGAATTTCTCTTTCTAACTCTTGCTGTCGGGATGAGTTGGAAGTATATAGAAATGCTGATGATCTATGTGGGTTTATTTTGTATCCTGCAACTTTGCTAAAGTTGTTGATTATTTCCACTAGCTTTTTAGTGGATTCTCCAGGATTCTTTAAGTAGATTATCATATCATCTGCAAAGAGTGATAGGTTGGCCTCCTCATACTTAAATATAAAGAAGGAAACTACAAGTAAATCAGGAGGACACAGAATGGTATACCTGTCAGATCTTTGGGAAATAAAAGATTTTAAAACCAAGCAAGAGTTAGAAAAAAATTACAAAATGCAAAATAAATGATTTTGATTACATTAAATTAAAAAAGTTTTGTACCCCCCCCAAAAAAAAACCAATGCAATCAAAATTAGAAGGGAAGTAACAAATTAGGGGAAACATTTTTTAATAACAAAAACCTCTGATAAAGGTCTAATTACTCAAATATATAAGGATTTAAATCAATTGTAAAAAAAAAATCAAGCCATTCCCCAATTGATAAATGGACAAGGGACATAAATAGGCAATTTTCAGATAAAGAAATCAAAACTATTAATATGCACATGAAAAAGTGCTCTAAATCTCTCATAATCAGAGAAATGCAAATAAAAAAAAAAAACTCTGAGGTATCACCTCACACCTAGAAGATTGACTAACATGACAGCAAAGTAATGAATATTGGAGAGGAGAGAATGTGGCAAAGTTGGGACATTAATGCATTGCTGTTGGAGTTTTGAATTGATCCAACCATTCTGGAAGGCAATTTGGAACTATGCTCAAAGAGTGCTAAAAGACTGTCTGACCTTTGATCCAGCCATAGCCCTGCTGGGTTTGTACCCCAGAGATAATAAGGAAAAAGAATTGTACAAGAATATTCATAGCTGTGCTCTTTGTGGTGGCAAAAAAAAAAAAATTAGAAAATGAAAGGATGCCCTTCAATTGGAGAATGGCTGAACAAATTGTGATACATGATGGTGATGGAATACTATTGTGCTCAAAGGAATAATGAACTGGAGGAATTCCATGTGAACTGGAAGGACCTCCAGGAATTGATGGAGAGCGAAAGGAGCAGAACCAAGAGAACATTATGCACAGAGATGGTTATACTGTGGTACAATCGAATGTAATGTACTTCTCTACTAGTAGCAATGCAATGATCTAGGACAGTTCTGAGGGACTTATGAGAAAGAACACTATCCACGTTCAGAGGAAGAACCAAGGGAATAGAAACCCAGCAGAAAAACAACTGCTAGATCACATGGGTTGATGGGGTTATGATTGGGCATGTAGACTCTAAATTATCACCCTAATGCAAATGTTAATAATATGGAAATGGGTCTTGATCAATGACACATGTAAAACCCAGTGGAATAGCATGCCAGTTACAGGAGGGGGTTGGGAGGAGGGGAGGGAAAGAATCTGAATCTTGTAACCATGGAAAAATATTCTAAATCAACTAATTAAATAAAGTTTTAAAAAACGATGTAGGAATACAGCCAAGGTTCAGTCTGAAATTTTCTTGCAGAAAACAATGTCTAACCTCCAGAACTAGTTCTGAATATATATTTATATAAATATATCTATGTGGATATATTATATATCTATATAAAATATTCACTGTTATACAGATATACTAACCATTTACTATGTTAATTATTATATTAATATTGATATGTGAATATATTATGTCTATTATATAGACACTATATATGTATACATATATATAAGAGAATTCAGAGTAAAAGTTCCCAGTTATTATAAATTACATACCAATTCAGGTATATCTAACACTTTACTCACAATATATTGGGTACTTAAACTATATTTCTCACTTCCTATATCAGAATGCAATGAATCTAAAGAAATGGAAATTTCTGTTTTGGTCATTCGTTTTTTAGATGTGCATTGTACACCTGCAATGTAACTGACACTGAACTGAAGGAACTGGGAGAAATGCAAGGAAAACTTAGATCTCCTCTTCAAAAAGCTTACAATTTCCTTATGAAGGCAAGATTTGCATGGGGCAAGGGAGGATGGGGGCACATAAAGTATAACATTATCCTTCTCTTATTCTTGCAGGTCTTTGATTATAGAGTCTTGGAAGGCCTCTTCCTCA
Source organism: Monodelphis domestica (assembly GCF_027887165.1). Classification (NCBI taxonomy): domain Eukaryota; kingdom Metazoa; phylum Chordata; class Mammalia; order Didelphimorphia; family Didelphidae; genus Monodelphis; species Monodelphis domestica. The sequence continues at coordinate 162,883,338 of NC_077230.1, forward strand.
TTCTCTTCTCCTACTCCTCCTTCCAAAATCATCTGAAGAAGTCTATGTCTGAAACAATCATGTTTTGGTAATTGGATATGTTCTGACTTCATTTTAGAACATTTTCTCACTGCCAGTATAAACAGTGTTCTTTTCTTAAGTTTCTATGCTGTGACATTTAAATGACTTTGTTTTAATCACAGTTTTAAAACATTTCATAACATCTCTGAAATAAAAAGGTTAAGTGATTTTTCTTTTAACGTTATTAGGTATAAACATCCTTTAGGACAAATATACAATCAATATGCCAATTTGGCTTTTTAAAATTAATTTCTATTCATACTTTTCCCCTCTAAAATTAGAATAATTTCCCAACCTCCCCCTGCTACTGACTCTTCCCTTGAGAAAAGAAAACTTTGAGCAGAATCCCAACCTCCAAAGTGACCCTGGCTGAAAGTGTATTCAGAAGTCCACACCTATTATCTGTTGTTTCTCTTGCAACATAGCATGTGATTTCCTCCTCTTTTCTCTGAGTATAATAGTGATACTAAAATGCTGTCCAGTGATATATTCAAACTATAGGATAGCACATTTTCTATGAAGTACAAAAGTTATTAGACTCCTTTTGTTCAGTTGCAACAATGGGTCTCATTCCATGATTTCCAGATAACAGATGGGCAAACTCAGGTCCAGAGGTATTATCAAATTGACCAAGGGTCTAGTGGGCAATAGTGAAGTTCCAAATGTGATCCAGAGCCTAAAAGGAGTCCTTACTCATTGCATTTCATATTCATGACAGTCAAACATTCTAGACTTCTTACTCCCTTCACTAAGAACTTTATTTTAGCTTATAGAATATTGTTTCATTTCAGAATATTCACTCATTTGGCACATTTGACATCACAATATTCCCATTCAAAAACATTAGATTTTAATGAAATTTGACTTTGTATGGGACAGATGGCTGTCAAATTGAGTTTATATTCTTCTTGTAGTCCTAGTAATTCTTAAGGGTTTAAAAAAAACATGAAATGAATTTGAATAAGCCTAATGAATAAAATGCAGATTAGTAAGGTGAACAGTATCAGAAATGGCCATCTGATTGCTCAAAATTTGTTCAAATTTAGCTTCACAATTTACTAGATTTTTTGACCATTGCCAAGTTATTTCATTTTTTCTGAACCCAGGTTTCATCAACTATAAAATGGGAATGATAATTCCATTCCTACCTTCATTATGAGGGGTAAATTATATAGTATAGTATATATAAAATGCTGCATCATTTCTTAAAAGATTTGTGAAGATTATAATTTTGTAAGAAGCATTGTAGATAGAGAGATGGCTTTAGAGTCAGGAAGCTGTAGATTCCAGTCCTGCCTCTGACATCAGCTACCTATCTATTTGGCCCTGGGCAAGTCATGTACTGCCCCAAGCAACTAAAAGAATCTGATGAAGAGGAACTGGGGATCTACTTTGCAAGAGGGAATTTCTCACAGGGAGTTTCCTCAATCAATGAAATGACATTTTTATATAGAAAACAAATAAGTAAAAGTCAATGTTGAATTTAAATCACTGGGAAAATATTAAATATTTGCAAACAAATTACTTTAAAAAAACAGAATTTCCCTAATGGTAAAAAAAATGGCACAAAAAAATCACAAAAGAAAATAACTTCTTAAAAAGAATTGGCCAAATGTTAAAAAAAGAAATACAAAAGCTCACGGAGGAAAATAATTTCTTAAAAATTAGAATTGGACAAATTGAAACTAATGAGTCCATGAGATTCTAAGAAACAATGAAATTAAATTAAAAGAATGAAAAAAAATAGGACATGTGAAATCTCATTGGAAAAACAACCGACCTAAAAAAGAGATCAAGGAAAGATAATCTAAGAATTGTTGGACTACCATAAAGCTCTGATTTTTTTAAAGAGCCTAGACATAAAATTTCAAGAAATTTCCAAGGAAAACTGTCCTGAAAGTTTATATCCAGAGAATAAAATGGAAATTGAAAGAATCCACTGATCACCTCCTAAAAGAAATCTCAGTGAAAACTCTCAAGGACATTATAACAAAATTCCCAAACTCCCAGGCCAAGAAGACATTTTAAGTAGCCAAAAAGAAAAAGAATCAAATATCATGTAGCCACAGTCAAGCTCACATGAGATTTAGCAGCTTCCACATTAAGGTGCAGAGGGCTTAGAATATGATATTCTGTAAGGCAAAGGAGTTAGTATTACAACCTAGAATTATCTACCCTGCAAAACTGAGTATGATCCCATAGGGGGAAATAGATATTTAATGAAATAAAGGACTTCCAACCATTTCTGTTGGAAAGAATAGAGCTAAATAGAAATTTTTATTTTCAAACTAGACTTAAGAGAAGCATAAAAAAGGTAAATTGGAATTAAATCATTTATATTCCTATGTGGGAAGATGATCCATGTAATTACTACGAACTTCATCATTATTAGGACAGTTTGAAGGAATCTGCATAAGCAGAGGTCATGGTTTCAAGTCAAATATGTTGGATTGATATTAAAAAAAGCCTGCAGGTGGGGGCAGCTGGGTAGCTCAGTGAATTGAGAGCCAGGCCTAGAGATGGGAGGTCCTAGGTTCAAATCTGGACTCAGACACTTCCCAGCTGTGTGACCCTGGGTAAGTCCCTTGACCCCCATTGCCTAACCCTTACCCCTCTTCTGCCTTGGAACCAATACACAGTATTGACTTCAAGACAGAATGTAAGGGTTTAAAAAAAAAAAGCCTGCAGGAACAAAAAAAAAAGGGGGGGATGCACTAAGAGAAAGGAGAAAAGAGAGGCAAAATAGGGCAGATTTTCTCCCATAAAGTAGGCATACTAGGAAGAGCCTTTATAGCAGTAAGGAAAATGGGAGTGAGTGGACAATGCTTAAACCTCACATTCATTGAAATTTATTCAAAAAGTGGGGAATATATATACACTTTCAGTTGGGTATAGAAACCTATCTGGGAGGGGGGTAGTTTCAGAAAAAAAATTAAAAACTAACAAGATAAGACCTATATGAAGTGATGCAAAGTGAAGTAAGAATAGCTCAGAAATCATTGTGCACAGTAACAGCAATGTTGTAATGATGATCAACTACATTGACTATTCTTATCAATTCAGTGATCCAAGACAAATCCAATGGAACCATGATGAAAAAATGCTATCCACCTCCAGAAAGAGAGCAGATGAATGCACAATTCTGAGTATATTAAAGTATATTTTTTTCATTTTGGGTTTTTTTGTGATTGGGCTAATATGGAAATATGTTTTTCAAGATCTTACATATATAATTGATATATTATTTGTCTTTTCAATGGGTTGGATAAGGGAAGGAGGAAGCAAATCTGGAACTCGGAACTTAAAAAAAAGTGTTAAAAGCAATTTAAAAAAATAATTAGTTGATGACTTTTATGTCACATCAACTCAAAAATCCCATTTACTATAGTACTGTGATATTATTATCTGTGTTACCATGAAGAATGTATATACCAAGAAAATACTATATGTATGATATTTTAAATTATAAAATATATTTCTCTAAGATTGAAGGGGCACTTACTTAAGTTTTATCCATGCCTTTTGTGTCTTCATCACAGTCATTTCCATTCCTATCCTGCCATACTTCCCCAAAGATCCTCCCTTCTAACAAAAAAAAAATTGTTAAGCAAATACAAATAACTCATCATACAAACCCAATGGCACATCTAACACTAATCAGCTATAGCCCCCTTTTCACCAAATGAAGGGAGATACATTCTTAGGGTCACCTTTTATTAGTAAAGCTTTAATCTAATATCTGTGAGTGAAATCAACTAATAACCCTTGATATTTAGCTTAAATATGACAACAAATTTCATGCTAGAAGACTTCCACTGATAAAACCATGTTCATTTCTGATGTTGAACCATTGAAGGATGCCAAGGACTTTGGTGGTGAGCACATTCTTTTAAGGTCTTTAGTAGTTGGAGTTTTTATATTAGGCACTTTTTCTTCCCTCCTTTAAGGAGACCCTATACATGAAATAGAATCCAAGATATTTTCCCCCAAGGTACCAGGATGCCGGATATAATGAGCCAAAGATTACAAGAAAAGAAATCTGTTCTCTCTTATTGAAGCTATACTTTCCCAGGACTGAAACTAGACCAGACCATATGCATAAGTCCAAAGGATAGAGGACCACTTAGTGGAGAATGTCCCAGTCTCATGGTCCTTTCAACAGTTCTTTGCATTAAATTTTTATTAGGAAGAACATCAGGAACTGAATTTTCTCATGTCAAAGCTGGAAAGACCTAAAGAGAATACATTCATGCTACACTTGTGACATGAAATTTTTTCCCCAGTCCATAGGAATAAACTATGATCATTTATCAGTGGTGTAGCAGGATGCAGTAAACAAGTCTTATCTTATAGATAAAGATAAGCAATAATAAATGCAAGCCAAGGAAACTCAACAGCCAGACATGATTTCACAAAGGAAGTTATTGTGAAAGTTGACTGTCTACAATCAGTAATTCCAACATTCAAACAAAATAAAAAACCTTCTTTCTCTATCTTTTTTAGCCCATATGGCACATTGCTTCTGAAAACCCAGAATTAACAATAATCACAATAAACATTTATATAGTGCTTATTATGTAACAGGCACTGTGCTTGGTATCTTATTAGGTCATTTGATCCTCACCTTGTGAGGTAGGTGCTATTATTTTCCTTCATTTTACAGGTGAATAAACTAAGGCAAATGGAGGTTTAATGACTTGCCCAGGGACACACACACACACACACACACACACACACACACACACATCCAAATAATAGTTTTAAATTCATTTTCTTTGCTTTTGACATGGGCACAAATATATATTATTTTATAGGCACAATTGTTGCCATGTTTGGTACAACACATGAGCTCTAGGAATGTAAAGAAGAAAAATACTTTTAAATGGGACAATAAAGGAAGAAATCATGGAGGAGATAGCTTTTGAGCTAAACCTTTAAGGATAATTAGGATTAAGAGAACATTATTAGTACTATTTTCCCTCTTCAAATTATTTTGTGTTTACTCCTCTGATTAAGTAAATTTGATTATGTATTTAGAATTGACTTAGAAGGCATCTAGTTCTAACCGTTTCATTTCATAGATAAACTTGAGGCCAAAGAGGTCAATTTTTTCCCCCAGGCAAAACATTTAACTCCAGTAAATATCTGTGGCAGAAATTTAACTCAGGTCTCCATGACTCTAAGACCAGTATCGTAGAAAATTAATCAAAGTAAGTTAGTCAATTTGACAAAGTCATAAGGAATTGAGTCAATGCTGCAAGATCTGTTATAGTTTAAATTATGGGCAAAAAGTGTCTTGGAGATCTGAGACGGATCCCAGATTCCTCACTCAAACAAGGATTGTTTTAGAAAGATATCCTATTCTTTCTCTTTGATACAATTCTAATGAACTTTTGCAATTTGTTAACACATAAAGAAAATAGTAGAAGCTTAAAACAGTGCCAGTTACATTGAAATTGTGAAATTGGCTTGATGACTTATTTGGAAAAAATCATTGCATAATGACATTGCATTCCCTTTTTCATGAGGATGTATGAAACATTGTTTCTTAAATGCAGCAAAACTTATGGAACCATAAAATTTTAGTGGTAAAAGGACCTTAGATGTTCCTTCTAGTGGCAAATGGCCTTCTGGACTACCATAATCTTTTTTTTTTTTAAATATGCCTGTTCATGTACATGTTGGCTCCCTAAATAAAATGTTCCTTAAGAAGAGAGATTGTTTCATGTTTGTCTATTTCCTAAGCATTTAGCACAGTTCCTGATATATAGTCAATGTCTGATAAATGCTCATTGATTGATTACCTAGAGAACTCTTCTTTAGTCTGGTATTTTAATAAGCCCTCTACCATTTTACTGCACTTTAAAATTACTGCAGTCTAAAAGACCTATTCCACTATTTTCCACTATTCTAGCTCAAAATCTGTGCTCCAGTCAAACTGAATTACTTCACCTTCCCCCATTAAATAACACAAATTTCTAAAACTTCCCTCAAGCTCATTTTTGAAAGTTGCAAGTGAGCTACTCTTTTAGGCTGTCCTGTAGATCACCTTAAATGACAAGCTAACATGGATTAAAGCACAGAATTAGGTGGTTTTATTTGTCTGTTTTAAAGCAGTGTTCATAAGGGCCTGAATAGTATTTTCTTATGTCAAAACAAAATGTGTGAATTTTTTTTTTAATTTCAAAAAAAGTCAGTAGGAAAAATATGAACAAACAAAATGAAAACATTGAAGACAAGTCAAATGTAAAGTTGTGATAAAAATTATTTTTAGTCTAGAGCACATAATTAGTTCCTAATCTCTTCTCGCTTTTCTCAGTTTTCACATAACTAGAGTCCTCTCCCAATACTTGGCCCTTGTCTTCCTTCCCACCCACCAGGAAAGGAGCCGATGTTTATGCCATTTCTCAATCATCAGGGTCAATAAATTACTTCTTTTTAAAAATGGACCATTCATCCAAATAGGTTATAAAAACATGAGACTGGCAGAGAGAACCTTTAAAAGGGAGTCTAGGGATCTACATTCTACTCCTGGGGCTCCCACTCTGACTTACTCTACTCCCTGGGATATTACTCTTCTTTATGTGTCCAAGTTTAAAGTCCTATAAAGTGACCCAAATATCCTCTTCCTTCTTCACACAAGGAAGAAAACAGAAGCTAATGTTTACAAAGGGTCTTCCCTTTGAGATCAAAAGAATTACATTTAATTAATATGGTGCTGAAAATTTCCTAAATGTATATATCTAAAGTTAAGTTCTTATAGGAACTAAGGCTAGACTCATGGCAACTGGGTAGTATGTCACTCCATAGTCTATACCTAGGAATGTGATTCAATGAAATTCTGGCCTGGCTGAGTCTGTCTTTAATGAATCTGGAATCCTGTTTGGTTCATAAAACACCAACCCAGATATACTGGGGATGATTTTACTTATGTCTCTCCAAGTGAAGAGCTAAAGTGGTGCTTCATGTACAATAAGACTCAGGTATAGGGAAGGTAACAATCCTATCTCAAAAAGATTTAAGACTTTGAAGATGTGCTCTACTGCATTCATAAAATAGTTAGACACCAAGGCAAGGAAAGTGTAAGGGAGGCAGGTCTTTTGGGGACTATTAGAATCACAAATTTAGTACATTTGCAAGGGTTAATTTGGCACAAAAAAAAAAGTACAGGATTCAATCATTTGACTTATTACTACTGTCATACTTTATCAGCACATAGAGCAATTTGTAGGATGGCTATTCAGACATTTATTTATACACACACACACACACACACACACCTATGAATAGCTACATTAAGCACAAGTCACTGGGGCATGGGAGTTATCGACAATAAATTTCATATTCAAGATGCAGAATGAGACATACATTTCAGATATGGACAAAGTGGGAATTTCTTTTCTTTGAATATGCATAATCATTACGATGTTTTTAAATAAGGAAGATAGGTGGTAAAAAATAAATTCTTTTAAGTTGAAAAATAAAATGAAAACACACTGAATGTCATGATCCTTATATCTAAATGATGTAACCCTGACATCTCAAATTTCATTCCCCTGAATATGGTGTGTCTATACTTCCTGTTTCTTTAAATTCATAAATTCATAAAATTGATCACTTCTCTCACTATGGTAGCAAATCCACATACCAATGTAAAAATAACAACAATAATAATGATAATAATTATAAATGACATTTATACCATTCTTTAAAGCCTGAGTTTTACATAAATTATCTTATTTGAGACACAACAATTTTGTGAGGTTACCTCTGTAGATATTAATATCCCTATTATACAAATGGCAAAACAGGCAAACAGAGGTTGAGTATAGTAGAATATGACAACATGAAACAACTTAGGCAATCCTCCAAGAAACTCTCATTTTGCCAAAAGGTTATGAAATTCCAGCCTAATATTTTTACCTCAAGTCTGTGTCCCATAGGGAGAGCATTGATGTGAAATCAACAGCAACTCTCCAAGGTTTCTGAGGTCCACTGCAGCTGATGGTTAACTGGAGCTGATAGCAATATTAAAAGTCTATATATACACACATACACAAACCAGTTAAGGGAGAGAAGACAGGATATTTTTTAAGCAACTAATTAAGTTCTATCAACTAATTGATTATTAAGTCAAATCACTTGTACTTGGGTCTCCATTCCACTAAGTGATCCTTAGCTTTTTCTATCAACCTTTGGTCAGTCTAAGACTTTACCCTCTTAAGATTGCCTCCCAGCTTCTGTGGCTTCCTTCAAATCTTTATTAAAGTCCTTTTTTACAAGAAACTTTTCCCAGTTCTCTTTAATCCTTTTAAAAAAGTGTTTGTTGTTTACATTAAAATTCCCAAGTATCTTCCTCCCTACACTCCCCTCCTCACACTAAGGAAGGTATTATTTGACCAAAACAATAGCAACTATGTCTTGAATGTTTTAATTTATCAGTTCCTTCTCTGGAGGTGGTCCTTCACAGTTATTCTTCAAGCAATATTTCTGTGGTTGATTATGTTTTCTTGTAGTCTTCCTTAATCTTAGTGCCTTGCCTCCTTGATCATTTCCAATTTATCTTACGTATAGTTTGTTTCTATGAAGTTGTTTCTATGTTCTCTCCCTCACTGGACTGTGAGCTTCTTCAGAACAAGAATTGTTTTGTTTTTGCCTTTGTATGTCCAGTGCATGGCACCATCCTTGGCACATAGTAGACACTTCAGAAAATTGTTGTTGATGTGCTGACAATTATTTTAGGATTGTCATGCTTTTGTATACATCCTCCAAGTGCCTTTGGAAAGGAAGAAGTTAGAGAATTAACTGTGTATTTTAATGTAACAAATAAACAATTAATTTTTAAAAGTTGGTTAATGAGTTCCTTGTGCTTATGCATGAACATATTTTAGATAATTCCTTCTTTTCCTCCTGATTGGAATTTTCATTTTTTTCTTCAGAATTTAATTCCTGAGAGCTACATCCCAGCTGACTCTTTCTGCATACTCTGTAGGCAGTAGTTTGCAACCTATCTTTTCTCTCTACCCTTTAAAATATGCCTTCATAAAATAAAAAAAATCTTGTCAGACTACACTGAGATTTCTTCTCCTTATCTATCACAACTTCTAAAATGGATTGGTCACTTCTTTTCAAGATTCCGCATCAGGCTTATATCCTGACTGTGCCAGATTTATAATCTGTTCCTTACACTTCTCACATCTTTCCTCTAGTCTCGCCTGCAGGGTCTATATTGCCAGAGTTGGTTCAGTGTTTGGGAGACTGAAGGAAAGATTGGGAGAGAAGAGGTATTAGGCTACATACATACTGAAGGTCTACAGAGATATTGTACTGACCTCATAGTTGTTTGGCTGTGAAATCTGGACAATATATCAGTGCAATGGCAACAACAGCAACAAAAAAAAACTGAATTGCTTCTATTTGAATTTTCTTAGAAAAATTCTAAATAAAATACTGGACTTCTTGAACTAAACTTTAAGGCCTTCCAACTCTACTACAGAGAGCACAACTATGATAAATTGGTCATGTTCAAATGCCACATGTACATTTGCCTAAAAGACTATTTTACAGTGAATTTATACAAGGCAAGTACTTACCAGACATCAGAAGAAGTGATATAAGTTCACTATCAATGTCTCTCTGAAGAACTTTAGTATTGAATATGAAACATGAGAGACACTGGCATGGGACCTTCCAGTATGGCATGCTTGGATCAAAGAAGTTTCTTTGCTTATAAGCAAAGCAGAATTGCAGCAGCTCAACAGAAATGTACAATGTGCAAAAATAGAGGCATCACCATCCTAAATGTACATATAGGTTATATGTATGTGACCTATCCTAGATCCTTCCGATCTCGATTTAGTCTGATCAGTCACAGTTAGATGCACTGTACATTGAGCATGACATTTTGGTCTTCTTTGAATATCAAAGACAATAACCTGAGTATACTCTGATAACAATTTGCTTATGTATCTGCCTCCACTAATCTTCATCCTAATACTCTCCATCATGCTCTCTCCCTCTCTGTTTCCTAGATTTCATCACGATTATATCTTCTTGACATGCCATGATATCCTGTTCCTATTTTGTTACTTTTGCAAAAGCACTTCTGGAGTCAGGTTTCAACCTAGCACCTATGAGATCAAATTTGTCAGGCATGTTAGGTTCTCACTTTTGTAAAAATTAAAATTAATGTATAGTGATCAAAATATTATATTTTAAGAGCTTTATTAATGATTATTAGAAGTAAGGAATAAAAAGGTAACAAAATTTTAAAAAACCACGTGCCCTTGGCTAAGTCACCTGTTCAAAACCCACACTCTACCACAGTTGCAACCCAAGAAACAAAGAGTGTGAGACCAGGAACCCCACCCAATATATTTCCCTATCTATGTTACCATGTAATGACAGAAAGTCAGTGGGCTCTTGGGAAATGCAGTTTTCAGGGTAACAGATTTCCAATTACACATTCCTCCCCCTGCGATCCAATGGAAAACTAATCTCTACAATGGATCTTGTAAACATAACCAACTTTTAAATTACAATAATTTGGGTTTAAAAGGGTAAAGAACAAAACCAATGATTTTTAGGTGTATTTCTAAACAGTCAATAAGGGGGCAGTCCCCTTCATTATAAGAGTATTCATATGAAACAAATGCATTTAACCCCACACATTTCAGATCACCACATCCCAAAGTTCACTCTGGATCTTCTGGTGCAGTATGAAGTCTGTGCAGGCATTTTCATGGTGCCTTCTCCAAATAGTACACTTTCTGGATTTGGAAAGGAAGCATGTTTCTTATCCTAAAATTACTCTCAAAAAGAATTTAACTTTGCATTTTAGAATAATAATACATCCGTCCCTGAGGAGGATAGTGAAAAACATAAGAATCACTCAGGGATGCATGGCTGAGTTATGAGGTATATGAATCAATTGGCAAAGAGATCGAAAACATTTTAAAAATCCAAATAAAGGAGAAAAAAATAGCTCCAGATGAAAAGTAGAATATCAAAGTCTTATGGGTAAAAATTCCAAGTAAAAGAAAATAAACCTATAACAGGTCCTTGAATCAGGGCCCAATTAAAGTGATGTGTGTAATTATTCATTTACCCAGTCAATAGCCAGGACTATAGAAAGTTTGCAACATTATTAAAGACAGAAAAGAGACTTGATTATGGGAACCAGGAAAATAGCCAAAGTGAGATGCTTATTATAATGTAGGATGAGGAAGACCTGACTCTGACATATGTCAAACAGCCACAACATCGAACCCCAAACAAGTGCAAGTTCTCTCGTTCTTGTCATAGAAGTTCATCAGTCCTGCCTTGATTGGTTTGTTCCTTTTTGACCTCATGCTCCTTGGCACTGTATAATGGCTCCTTTTCTATTCCCTTCTTCTGGAATCAGACAGAATCATTAAACAAAGTCCCATAAATTTTAAACAATCAATCTAATCATTTTTATAGTTTAAAGCTTTTTTGAGTATGCATCGACATTAGGGCAAATGTATTTTAAACTTATATTACTGCAAAATCAAAAAAAGTTGAAGAAAAATCTTCTCAATATTGTTGACATGTGCTTCAAATACAAAAGGAGAGAAAAAATAAAACTCAAATACTATATTGCACATTCAAGCAAAAACAATAATAAAAAAGTTTTAAAAACTAAAAATATATAGCTTAAATCAGTGACACACTGTCAGCTAAGAAAAGGGAGAATACAAAGTTTTCTCACCCAAAAATGAGATCCATTTCCTTTTTAACTTGGCCATGACTCACTGTGTGAGTACAAATGATTTTCACTAAGTAAGAGTTGTTTTTTTTTTTTAATAAAGAACAGTAGTACAACAGGTAATGCATATTCAAGAAGTATCAAAATCCTCAAAATTTCACAATTGCCCAGTTAATTATAATAGCAAACAAACCCAATATCATATTTCACATGAGTTGCTGTGTAACATTAAAAAACAAAACAAAACAAAACTATGAACTCATGGATACTTGTCACAAGTATTTTCAGGTTTAGCAAATCTTTTAACCTTGGCTGATATTTTTTTAATCCATTACTTCCATTATTTCAAAATTTGGCAGAAGAATATGGAAAAGACACAAAATTCTGTACTGTTTATGTTTGATGTAAAAACATCATCAAGAATCTAGATCATTTTGGTGGAAGGATAGAAGAGTTACACATGAGAGATACTCCCTCTTGGGAGCCATCCAGGGGTACCATGTCCTAGGAACAATTCCCCACCTGGTATGAGATTGTGATAAGTCTCATACATTTACATTTTTATTAAATGCAGAGGTGGGGATTATAATTACACTTCACTTCAGCTACTAAATGGACCCTTTACCTCTTGTTACAAATAACTCATAGGCAAATAAATGATTAGTCAGAGCTATTGAAAAAATCTAAAAATCATGTCTGAAAACTCCTTAAAATCAATTTTAGATATCTAACTCATTAAAATTTCCAAAGGTGGTTAACCAAGTTGGTGGAGTCCATCCATCAATTAACAAAGGCAAAAAGGCAGAAAAGGCTTTTAAGGCAGCATGTGATCTTTGATGAATCTAGTTACAAGGGTTTGGGCAATATGTTCATGGATTTATACAATGATATTTTGCTCAGTATAGTTATAGGGGAAAGGTAACAGAATATATCTAGTAGCCAAAACACAGTAGATTAAAATGATTCAGTGTAACAGAATAGTATTGATCAGATTAATATGTGAATTTAAAACAACAAAATTAAATCTTAAAGCAGACAATCAGCAAAATACAATAAAATATAGAGACTTTCATAAAACAATGGAGTCTGAAAAGGCTTAAAAGTTTCACCTCCAGATTCCTTAAAGTTCCTTCCTTATCCATTCAATTTCCTTTTGTCATACTTCTGGGATCTCCCATAGTGAGAGAGAACTCCTCGCTGAACATAGTGTGGAGGAATCCCAAACTGGATGTATCTTAGAGACTGGGAAAGCCCAAATGGCAAGGGGTTGTAGGGAGATTAATTTCTCCCTTTAATCTCAGGCAAGATAATCACAAGAACCAGTGAACCCAGGAATGGTTGTAAGGAAAAGCATCCTAAAACTGGGAGCTGTTTGAAATAGGCAATGTTCTGCTCTTTCATAGAGTGAGCCTTGCTCAGAATTTTACTTCCTATTTGGAAGAGTAACCTTCCTTCCCATTCCCCTATGGAGTAAAAGGCTAGGAAGCAGCTTGCTTCCCTTTCCACATGGACAGGGAGTTAGGAGACTAATTAATGTCCAAGGAAAACACACCCTGTTTTTACCAGCTGCAAGGACTCCCGGCTTGTGTGTTCTAAAGATGCGGTGGCAGCAAACAGTAGCAGCAAAAGCAACAACAACAGCAGCAGAAGCAGCAGTGAGCGAGATAAGGAGCAGGAGCAGGAGCAGGAATAGGAGCAGGAAGATCAGGAGGATCAGGAGGAGACTGGATCTGCAGCAGCAACTACAGAGCCAGTAGATGGACTTGAGAGGCAGATTTGAGAATTCATTCTCCAACTTCAGTGGTTGCCATCATTGTAAAAATTAAAATTAATGTACAATCATTGAAATATTATATTTTAAGAGATTTGTTAATGATCATTAGAAGTAAGGAATAAAAAGGTAACAAAATAAAAAATCACATACGCATGGCTAAGTCACCTGTTCAAAACCCACATTCCACTACAGTCACAACCCAGGAAGAAAAGAGAGCAAGACTAGGAACCTCACTCAATCTATTTCCCTATCTTTGTCATCATGTAACAACAGGAAGTCAGTGGACTCCTGGGAAATGCAGTTTTTAGGGTAACAGATTTCCAATTAGTTTTGTTTTCTCTCTCTTCTATTTCCCTCTTATCTCTTAACTATTGTAGTTTCCTCTTAGAAGGTTCAATTTTGTATGTTCCTGTAGTTAGAAGATTTTAGAGGTACAAGATGATTATGTTAAATGATCAGTTGGGAAGACTAGCCTCCCAAATTATCATCAAGGGGGATTGTGAAGATGAGATTAACTCCACCCTCCTTGTTCTTTAGATTTTAGCCACCAGGAATGGATATACTCCCACTTAAGGATTAAGTGTGGGTGGGAGGAAGGTCTATGGCCCCCATATGTCTGAGTGTGTATTATATGTTCTTTCTATGACTGAGTGTGTATTATAGTTCTTTCTACCTACTTCTCTACCTATCTTGAATTTTATCTCCTATAAGTTTCTAAGTGTTTCTTTACTGCTACTCATCATTCTACATTGTAGATATTTATGATAGAATCTAGCTGAATGGTAATATGTAGGCAGTTTTCTTCCTCTCCCTTTTCATTTTAAAAGCTTCTTTATTCGATTTTCAAAATTCCTTGGAAATACATTCTTACAAATATTTGTTAGCTATACTCCATTCCTGGCTGGGAGCCCATCATTCTTATGTTTGAGCTAGGGTAAAGAAAAAAAATAAATCTCATTCTCAGATTCTATTTCTTAAACTCAGTTATTTAGTTATCACGTTTATCATTCTCTTCTGAAGCCCTTTGTGTTGATCCACAGCAGTGACAAAAGTCACTTGTCCTGCTAAGGTCTTGAGTTTCTTACCTAGAACTTCACAATCTTTGGCAAGACTTTCTGGTTTCCTTTAGAGTCATTTAACTTAACAGAAGTGAAAAGTAGTCATTCACTTTGATGTCATGTGAGATTCTCTATGGTCTTAGATATGCCTGGAGAAGACACCAGACCCCTCTGTTATTATTGTTAGGTCTAGCTTATGAATGAGGCAACCTGGTGGTATAATAGACAGATCACTAGACTTGGAGTCAGAAAGACCAGAGTTTGAATAGGGCCTCAGACACTTACTAGCCCAGTTTCCCAAAGTGGGGGAAACTGTAGAACAATCTGAGGGAAAACAAGGTGATCCTCCCAAGCCCCACATTCTTAGACCCAGCAAGAAGTATTGATGGAAGTGGAATGCTGGGAGAGGGAAGAGACATGAACAAGCAATTTAACAGAAATTAAAGAAAGAGTTCCTGTAGCTACCTCAGTGCCCTCTCATATGAACCCCAGGTACCAGAATTAAGTGGAAATTTGACAATAATAGATGTGTATTTTTTAAACTTTAAAACATATTAAGACATCTATCCTTATATGGGCCAATGTTAGGAAGTTGGTCCTCTAAGAAAAGTGATGAGTATTATATACTGAAGGGGAATAGAACTGTCATACTTCAAAAAAAAAATAGTGAACAGAGTTGCATACAGAAGAGAATGAGTAAAAATTGGATCTGAAGAATAGGAAAATGTACTTTCCTTTCATCATTTCTTATGACATAACATTTATCTATTTTCATATACCATAATTCATTTAGTCACTCACCACCACAGAGGGAGATACTAGAAATATTTTCATGCAGATTAGTCTTGATCATCTTTCTTTGTTCTCTGAGAGGAATAGATCTAGAGGTAATATTACTGGGTCCAGGGGTATATGCACAGCTTAGAGATATTATCAAAGACTTTTCAAAAGAGCTAACAACAACCATATGAAAAGAGTACCTTAAAAATACAAATGAAGATAATTCTTAAGGTTTCACCTCATACTTATTAAGTCATTAAGGGAGCAAAAATGACAAAAGATGAAAACAGTCAATGTTAAGCATGCTATGGGAAGATAAGCACACTAATATCCTATGAATTTAGCTGTGGATTGGTTCAAATATTCTATAAAACAATTTGAAGTTATATGAGAAAAGTTATTAAATTATTTATACTCTTTGATCTAGCAATCCCACTATTTGGCATATGTTTCCAGTGAAGTTAAGATGGAAGGAAAAGTTTTATATACATTAAAATATTGGTTTCAGCACTTTCTGAGCCTGAAAAACTAAAACAAAATGGAAAATTAAAAGGTTTCCCATCAGCTAGAGAAGAACTGAACAAATTATAGTAGAGTTACGAGGGCTTCTGCATGCACTATAAAAAAATGATAAATAAAAGAATTCAAAGAAACAGAGGTATGACTTTATGAACTGATAGAGAGTAAAATACATAGAACTCAGAGAACATATATACTGATCACAGTAACATAAAAAATGAAGGAAGCTGAACTCAAATTAATTGCAATGGTAAGAGAATAGAGGATGGTCATGTGGTGTCTTATCCTTCTATATATGTATATATATATATATATATATATATATATATATATATATATATATAAACAGGCTCCCATTAACAGTTAGTCATTTTTGCCCATTTTTTTATTGTTACCATAGTTCAGTTTGGTATTGTGGAATGTAAGGATATGTCAGAGAATGTCTGGTATATTAAAAAAAATGTATAAACTATAGAAACTTCATATATTATTCTTCAAGATGTCCACTATATTTATATAAATCAAATATATAATATATAATTTATATAAATTATTCATTTAAGAGCTTATAGAGAGTAATACAGTTGCCTTTTTTAGAGAGGAGAATCTAGTTCTAGGATAAGAGAAATAAAAAAACTAAAGGGGAAAAAATCTTAGATTGATATCATAGCATTTTCATCAAGCTGGAAGAAATCTTTAGGTGAATCTAATTTGAAACTATCATTTTTATTTTTATTCATGAAGATACTGAGTTCCACAGATCTTTTTAGTTAATACTTATCCTATCTAGCTTCCTGGATATTGTCTTGGTAATGATTGCTCCAATTGCAATCTAATTCAAAGATTGCTCATTCTCTTTAGTTAACACCTTGGACATAATCAGCAAGCCATAAAATAAGGATTGTTTACCACTAGTACCTCGTGTCCTTGGCTCTGGGTTTCATTGTAATTTATTAGGGGGCTGTTTGCTGTTGATAAACATCTCATTTTAAATTGTTCTGTCCTCTGCTGGTTAAAAATGCAGCCTCCCTACCCTGGTAAATCACTGAAATGCTACAGTTCATATTGGGGAAACATGTGGTTGAGGCTTTGCTTGGTAATAATGACTTTCTTCTTCCTTGTATTGGAACTACCCATAATGTCAGCAGGGTTCTCTGTATTATGCTCAGTATGGTATCATAAGAGCACATAAATGGCTTCTGTTGGGTATTCTAAAAAATTGTGCTTCGTTGTCCAGTCTTTTTTGTCATGTTCAACTTTTTGTGACCCCATTTGTGGTTTTCTTGGCAAAGATACTGGAGTGGTTCACCATTTCCTTCTCCAGCTCATTTAAAGGAGAGGGAAACTGAGGCAGAGTGAAGTGACTTGCCCAGGGGTCACATGACTAGCAAGTGTCTGAGGCCAGATTTGAACTCAGGAGGTGAATCTACCTAACTCCTGACCCAATGCTTTATCCACTATACCACCTAGTTGCCACCTACCACCAAATAAATTGTGGATCATATAATGTGCCATAAAAAAATTTCACTGTTCCTCATATAACCAATTATATAAACATTTGTTCAACATCTAGGATATCAAAAGCAAAATGCTAGGCAGCAGGAATGAAAAAAAAAGTTATACAACACTACTCTGCCTCCAAGGATCTTATAGTTTAAAAGGAGATATCGTGTGTATGAATAAGTATGATACAAGCTAGAATATATTAAGGGTACAGAAGAGTCTATACAACGTGATATGAGAGGAAAGGGGATAAAGTGAAAGGAGTTCTGTTTCTGGAGTCAAAGTACCTAGGCACAAATCCATCCTCTGTAGCTTAACTTTTCTAGACTTCAATAAAAGGAAGGGGTTAAATTTGATGGACCCTGAGATTTCTTCTAAATCTAGATCTATTATCTTTTTATGTGAGTAAAGAGGCATCAGAGAATTCTTTAGGTTTGGAGGAAAAGAAATTCAGTCAGGTATTATTAAAGGAAAATCCATTTCAATTGTACAGGAGATGGTATAGATGTATTCGATTTAGATAGGCATAAAGAGAATAGGTAAAGGGCAGTGATCCCATCTGGCTGATATGTAGGAAAAAGGAAGCAGAAAAGTATGGAGATCATGACTGGAATTAGGCTGGAGATTGTAGAGGGCTTTGAGTGGCAGAGCCAGTTTAAATACTAGTCAGTAGGCAATAGAGAGCCAGTAAATATGGGGAACATAAAGCAATAAATAATAATAAGGGACTATATTGATTGGTAATTGATAACTAAGGATCAGGCAGTTATCTTCTTTCTTCGGTCTTTCCCTCCTCCCTCTATACCTCCCTTCCTCCCTCTTCTCCCTTCATCTCCCTCTTGCCTCCCCCCTTTTGGTGATTCTCCTTCTGGTTTCTTTAAATCAGCTCAGGGGTGAGTTTATGATATTTCAAATAAAATAATTTTCTCTTATCTATCTTAAATAAAGGGGTTTATTTGGGGAAGACAGGAAGGGATAAGAAATGGAGGTAGTCCCTTATTATTTATTACAAGGGGCAACACAGAAGCTTCAGATATGGGCAGTTGTCATAGTGGAAGGAGAATGCACAAGTTATAGAGTATCAGAGGTCATCTAGTCCAACAAATGCATTGGCAGAAATTGTCCATATATCACCCCTACAAGTAGTCACTCAGCCACCAAGATCTATTATTAATTCATTATCTCTCAAGGTAATTCATTCAACTTTTGGGCAGCTCTAATTATTAGGCAATTTCTTCTTATATTGGGAGATTATATTCCCTACATTGTCTCTCAGTAACTTCCTTTCATTGCTTCTAGTTAGGTCCTCTGGACTTAACTAGAACAAGTTTCATTGTTCTTCCACAAACAAAACTCATCAGGTCTTCTGTCATCTCTTCTCCAGAATAAATATTCTCGGGTCATTTAAAGAATCCTTTTATGCTAGGATTTCAAATCTACACTTTAATAGCCTTAGGCCTATTCCTCTGGATACCATCAACTAGTTAATATCCTTTTTAAGACAGGGCTCCCAGAACTAATGACATTACAGCTCTGATATGCCCAGGAGGGAGAATAGTAAGTCTCTTTCAAGGAAATTAAGTCTCTGTTAATACAACTTATGATCATATTGGTATATTTGGCTACCATGTCATACCACTGACTAATAATGCATTTACCAAATGCCAAGATTCCCAGGCTTTTTTCACCCCTATCCTTGTATACTTGATTTTTTTAAGCCGAGCATAGGATTTTGCATTTGTCCCCATTAAATTTTATTTTATTAGATTTGGATCATTCTCCCAACCTCTCAACATCTTTTTTGCATCCCAATTCTGTCATCCAAAGAAGTAGCTATCCTTCCCAGTTGTGTGCTATCCACAAATTTTGTGAGCATGTAATCCATCTGTGTCTTTATTCAAATCACTGCCAAAAATGTTGAACAGAGCAGGGCCAAGGAGCGCATCAGATGGCACAACATAAAGCATCAAGAGCTTCTGGCCCCTTTTTCAAAAGTTTTATTTATGCCTCCTGGTTTTTGCATTAGAGTCACATTCTGATAAACGCCCCTCTCTACACTCAGAATCTTCCAAGGTCATCCTTTCAGAACAACTAAGTCATTCTTCACTTATCTTGGGTTTCAATCCTATTAACCATCATTGTTCTGCCTTCAGTCAGAAAATCAGACTCTTTAAAAGAAAAAAAAATGAAAGTCAAATAACATATGTGAAAGTGCTTTATGATTGTACAGCATTATGTTAATGAAAGAGGTTAAGATGAAAATATGTGGCTAATGTGGAAATTTGTTTTGCATAACTATACATATTTGTAATGGGTTCTGTTTTTCTTACATTCTCAATGGCTTCAAGAGAGAATTTGGAGCTAAAAAAATAAAGTTGAATTTAAATAGATAAAAATATGTATGATGCAAAAATATTTTAAAATGGTAGACATTTTAAAGTTTACAAAACACTTTCATTTATTATTTTACTTTATCTGTACAGCAACTAGGTACTCTAGTTTACCATTTACATATGAGGAAACTAAACTCAATGTCAGAATGCTTAAATGACTTGTCCATGGTTTTAAGGAATAGAGATTGGACCTGTGATTGCATTGGCATAGAGATCTCCAAGGAGAGGAAATTTTCTCTACTAATGAAAGTTGGCACCTTCTTCACAACTTACACTATTAGAGCAAGGGATCTTAGTTTGTGATTCATTTCTACCCCCCCCCACACACAATGGGTCATACATTTCAAGGATTCTGTGAATTTGAAAGGGAAAAAAATATATCCATATATCAATATAATTAGTTTCTTATGCAAAATTATAATATTATCTATCCTATCCATTTTAAAACATTCTGAGAAGGGTTCCATAGACTTCCCCCAACTGTCAAAAAGCTCTATAACACAAAAATAATTAAGAGTGCCGATCTTTGAGAGTTGTCTATAGTATTGCATGACAGATAGGACTCACTCAGTTTCACCTAACTAATATGTATCAGAAGCAGAACTTGAACTCAGATCTCTTTGCCTTTGAGGTCAGTTCTCTAGACATTATAGCATGCTACTTCTCATGAGTAGGTTCATACAGCACCTAATGAAAAGTTCTGACTCACTAGAGTAAGAAAATGTTCTAATATCCAAAATGGGATGATATCCTAGAATGTGAACAACATCAGTGTAGATATGGCAGATTATAGGCAAACATCCTATTTCCCAAGATTTGGGATTGGAGATAAAGAAGAAAATTCCATTTTATAAAGCAAAGGCTAAAAGTAGGTGATATTAGAGCAATAGAAACTTCCTTCTAACTTGCATCTCTAGTTCATTGGTCATTCTTGGACCAATAAATATGTTCAATTCATAGAATGTTAGAGCTACAGGGAAACGTAGAGATCATCCCTCATTATATGGGTGCGGATAATGAGCACAGAGAAGAATGATGACATGTATAAAGTGTCCAATAAAGTTAGAATTATCACATAGGTCTTCAGAGTCCCAGAACCATGTTATTGCTACTATACCAAACTGGATCATAAGGTCAATTAATGGATTAGATCCTTTCTGGGGAAACCCAAAATAGAAGACTGTGGAGGTGAGACCTAGAAGAACAAAGAATTGGGAAAGATAGGTCTAAGGTATCCTTTCTTAAATATAGTTTATTAAACCTTTGTCCCTAAGTAGGTCACAGGAAGATTAAAAAAAAACATTGCAGAGTAAAAGTAAAATAAAATTATATATTCATCTTATGAAATCAATTTGACTTTCTTAAATTTTCAAAGGTATTAAAATCAAAGACAGGATTTGATATAGGTTCCTGAATTCCAAATCAATGTTCTTTCCATTGCATTTTCATTTCCTCATACATGTAAAAAAAGGATGTCAAGCAAATTGAAATCTACATTTCCTTTCGGTTCTTAATGAGGATACTGTAATCTTTATGGTATTTGTTTTTGTTTTATATTTTAATGTTGTTTTGCTAATGTTCATCAGATGAGCTACAAAGGGAGGTATTGTATTTTCCTTTGATTCAAAGGTTTCCAAGACCATATTACTCATCACTGAGTAGCCAATGAGTCAGTGGTGAGCTTTTCCATTCTCACTTAAGTTGGGCCTTGGAGAAAAGTCTTGTTTTTGTCAACAAACATTTATTTGAACCCTGTACAAAATGGTAGATGTTATCAGAACTTAACTTCTGCTGGCATAATTCCAAGAACCTATGGTCATATTCATGCCATAATTAGGCACCAAAAAAGGACTTGGTGGAAGAGAAGTTATTTATGCAAAAGAAATTTGGTAGCTTGATTGATAGATTTCCTCATATTTTCTTCTATTATTTTCATATAAAGTTTATCTATTGAATTTTCCTCCAATGCCCCATCATGTCATGGGTTTTCAAAAACTATGCCAGAGGAATGCAAGTTTTGGAAGTTCTCCATTGTTGGAAAGACTTCTAGTATAGGCCCAATGACAGAATGAATGTCTGATGCCTAAGGATTAGTCTGGCTAAGTTTAGAGTTTAAATACCACATGATTAGCCAACAGAAGTTGAATATTTTTTGTATAGCAACTCACAAAGAACATCTGATAAGCCATGAAGGGATAATCCATCCATAAATATATTTAAAAGATACCTTAGGAGTTATCTAGAACAATCATGCCCACACATTTTATAGATAGGGAAACTGAGACCCAGGAGGTTAAGTGACTTGCCCAAAGAAACACAAAGAATAAGCATCAGAAGTGGATTTTGAGCCCAGGTCCTCTGATTCCAAAAACTGTTTTCTTTCCCTCAAACCATGCTGCCATGGAGTAGGGAATTCTGATCCATTTCTAGGGATATGTTAGAGCTAGTTTGAACTGACTCATGAGAGATGATTGTCATATTTTGATTGTGAGCATTTATACCTCAGAAATCAGCAAATGCTAAACATCAAGATTATTGTTTTGTTAGTTATATCTAGAATTAAGAAATGAATAGAAGAATATTAGTAATGAAGATTGAGCTCAAAAGAGTGTCCTGGAAGGTACAATATAGTTGATTCTCATCATTTGTAGTAGTAATTTACTATAAAGTCATAGGAAACCCTGAATTAGTGAATATAGAACCTTTTTCCCTAGGGAAAATACAGGTTTAGATTCTTGGAACCTCAGCTCACATTTAGTTCAGCATCTTCCAGAATGCCCTTAGTACAGGTTGGTAAATTTCTTCTTCCCTTTTCTGGGTATATTGAATCATTGATTCATTAACATTGAACTCATCCAACAGCACTGTTACTCATTCCTGAACAATGCTTAACTAACACACATACTTTCCCCATAAGACACATCATAGACTTGTATTTCAGAACACACTTCAGCAGCTTGGGACCATTTTAAACAGTAAAATCACCAACAAAAAGCACCAAAAAATGTGGGGAAAAATGGCAATAAATAGATGACAAAAAGGGCATTTGTTTACTCTGTGAAAGCTGAAACAAGAAGGCAGATTCGCCTTATTCAACCTCAGCTGGGAAATTGCCCATTGTGTGCCTCCGGCAACTCAATTTTTTCTCTGTTCTGCATATGTCCAGGAATGAACTCAAAAACCCCAAGAGTATTGATTTGTGGATAATGAATAAATTTTAGTGAATTCGTAAATTTGCAAAAATGGAATCAATGAATGAGGATTGATTATAAGCAAATGCACACATGTGTTTGTGTGTGGATGTATACACTTTTTAAAGTGAGCTAATTATTAAACATTTACTGGTATACCACTGAGAATATTACTGGGGGTAAGATGGGGGGCAGGACTACAATGATGAAATTACCAATCTTTGTTGTAAGGGCATACGGTTATTTCTTCAGTTTCCCAAGAAAATAGCATTGCTAATCTAGCATGTTATATATATATTTTTTAACCCTTACCTTCCGTCTTGGAGTCAATACTGTGTATTGGCTCCAAGGCAGAAGAGTGATAAGGGCTAGGCAATGGGGGTTAAGTGACTTGTCCAGGGTCACACAGCTAGGAAGTGTCTGAGGCCAGATTTGAACCTAGGAACTCCCGTCTCTAGGCCTGACTCTCAATCCACTGAACCACCCAGCTGCCCCCATGTTAGATCTTTTTGAAAAAATATAACCATGTTGGTAATCATACAATAGCAATTTGAGTGAATCTCTTTGATCATAAATTCTCTAGTAAAGTCCTAGAAGAAGTTATAGCTAAATCTGAGGGGAGTTAGATGAGAACTAGGGATGTTGTCTTGGGAATCATCAATATGCAGTTGGCAACTACTACCTGAGAACTAAGAAGCTCTCTAACTTTCCCTAGAGTGGTTTTATTCTTAAATTTATCAAACAATTGCTGAGATTTTCCCTTCAGATCTAATCAGTGAATTGGGTTGCAGTTTCCTATAATGACTAGATAAGTTAAAAAAGCAAATCTGAGGGCAAAACCCTAATTCCTAATGAAATTCTGAAGCTATACAGTCTTGAAAGTAGTTTCTATGACATAGCATGAGTAGGGTACAAACACACATGGCTTTGTTTCCTTGCTGAAAAGTAGATCAAATGAAGGCAGTGTAAGAATTTAAATTTTAAGTTTTATGCTAAATATGAGAATTCTAAAGTAATATTGTGATTGCCGATTTAAAAATATTATAGCTTAAGTAAAAATGACTTTTAGCAACTTTATTTACAAAGAAGTGGAAAGAGTGCAAGTGGAAAAATGTAGCTAAAGAGACAGATTTTAACAAGCCTACCAGCCCTTCTCTGGTAAAGTGAGGCTCAGCCCCACAGCAGCTTCCTCATGTACCTTCTCCCCATGTGGATTTCCTGGTAATCCTCAGCAGAGGTCTGGTGGTGTCTTCAGCTAGAGTTCCACCAACACAAATTCCTCCAAAACCAAGGCAGGAATCTCCAGAATCAATCTCTCCAGGAGTCAGGAAAGGAGGGCCAGCTACTCACCCAGCAAGCCAATGCAGGATCCAGGGAAAGAGTGTCCTTCTTCAGTCCAGCTCACTGATGCAGAGTGTCCAAAGACAAACTCCAAAGGAGAAGAAGTTCAAAGAAGAATCCCTTGGACAGGAAGTTCAGGACTTTTTATAGTCCTTTTTCCATGTCACTTCCTGTCATTTCCACACTTTATGGGAACCAATCACAGTCTTTCTATTTGTCTATCACTACCCAAAAGGCAGGGCAGTGGCCTCTGGAGTTGTTACCCACTCGATTGTGATATCGAAATCACTTTAAAAGACTGATATATATTAATTTATGGTCACCAGGGAATTCAGCTATGTAATTCTCTAAATGAAACACTCAAGTCAGAATAGAGTTTATGGTGGTTTAATCACAACGGGAGTAAGAAAAGGGAGAGGGAGAGGGAGAGAAGGAGAGAGGAGGAAAGGGAAAGAGGTTAATTCAACCTTCTGGCCTAGCTAGAGGGAGCTTAGGCCTGGAAGGCCAAGGTAGAAAGGGGAATCAGTCCTTGACTCACGTGACTGATCTGAAGGAAGCTGTCTGCGGGCCTCCTCCCTGCTCAAGCTCCTAGCACGAACTGCTGCCCAACTCTGTCCACAGGAAGTGAGCGAATTCCAGAGGCTGCTTTCTACATCACTTCCTCTGCCTCACAAGTGCCAATGGTGGCTCAAGTTTAGTTTAGGAAAGCCCAGGTGGGCAGTTAGTCATCTCTGATTTGTCATTGACTATCACATGCCCATGCAGCGTGGGAGTACACAATTTTTTGGGGGCTATACCAAGCAAGATGGAGATTCCAAAACTCACACTAGCAAGTGACTTGTCACCTCTCAAACTTAGTGATTGGTAAAGTACTAAGCAGAGGTACTTAAGTTTTTTTATTAATTAGCTGAAAAATAGGCAAAGGGAGAGTTAATACTGTCTTCACAGCAGAAGGTCACTTCTGTTCATTACTTATAGTCTTTTCAATGTACATAACCACTCAAAAGCTTCTCACTTTTAAGAAATGGGCAGATTTTTAAAAAATTCAGACAGAAACATTTCGGGGTTTGCTGCAAAAGAGAGGAAAGAAAGCCCATAGAATGTAGGGTCACTACCCCACATGTAGTATTAAAAAAATGGCTAAGGATAATATAGAATTTAGCAATATAAAAATAGACAATTCATATCCAATAAAGAGAAGAGAGGCTAAAAATGAGCATTATTGGCAGTTTTTCAAAGCATTTATCAAGGCTTACTATCAAGTTTCTTTTTTTAAATACAATTACCTGAGTATTACCATGTTTATCTTTTTTGAGAAAAGTTTCCAGCATAAATCTTAAAATTATAACTATAACAAATAGACTTATAAGATTTAGAACTGGAAGAAATTTTTGAAACTAAGCCCCAGGAAAGTGAGATAACAATCAAACTATCTTGAGAAATCTCGGCAAGTGTGATTTTTTTTGTTTTTATTTTTACTTTAGAGGGCTAGCAGCCTCCTTGAATCAATTGAATGACAGCTGATAGATATATCAGACTAACTAATTCAGAAAATACAAATCACCTATTAAGAGTCATTGTCATGACAATCATTTAAAAAATAACCAATTTGACTTCCGGATAAGTATGGCAGGAGATTAATTGTGGCTCGCTTCCCCTCCTCAGACCCAATGATACAAACGACCTCAAAAGACCCAAAAAAAACCCATCCTCATAAGCATGTAGGGACTCTATGGTAGGGTGCAGCACTGAAGGTATGTGGGATTCAGGAATTTCCACACTATAAGGGAACGAAAAAGCTCCCACCCAAACTTGAGCTGATCTACCCTCCCCCAGCACACCTACAGAGCCAAAGTTAAAGTCAGCATGCCAGAATCAACAAATGAGGGAGGGTCACCCCAGGAGTGAGCAATGGACAGCTCCAGGTCTTGGGAGCTGACTAAGATCACCAAGGACTTACCTCTGAGAGCAGTAACACCTGAAACCCTGGAAGGCGGGCAGGGGAGCTCAGATCTCAGGTGCTCAGAACCAGCGCACCATAATCAACGAGTGTGCAAAGGACACACCTGAAGTGAGCAAGGGGCACCTATAGGTCTTGGGAGTTGACTAAGACCAACAAGGACTTACCCCTGAGAGCAGCAACACCTGAAACACCGGCAGGCAGGGGAGGGCAGACTTTGGGCACACTGGGGAAGGTAGCACAGCTGTGGAGAATCAAGAGCTTGCCCAAGGCAAAAGCCTTGATCATTAGATCCATACACAGAGAGTCAGCCTCCTCACTCAGATTTCTGACTGGAAAGGGAAAGAAAAACCATAGAGATAGCAAACAGTGCCCAGGAACAACTTCCCAACACCAAGAAAGGCAAAAAGAAGGGGTTGATTTTGGATAGTTTTTACGGAGGAAAAATACAGACTACAGAAGAAATAGCAGAAGAGAAAACCCAAATAAATGCTCCAAAACCTTCCAAAAGAAATGGAAATTGTCCACAAGCTCTTGAAGAATTTAAATTGGAGGTTATCAAAAAGATGGAAGCCTTCTGGCATGAAAAATGGAAATAATGCAAAGAGAATACAACAATGTGAGGGGCAAGAACTCCCAATTGGAGAAATAGCTGGAAGCCTCAAAAAGTGGGACAGACCAAACTGAAAAGGAAAACCAGTCTTTAAAGACCAGAATTAGGCAACTGGAAGACAATGATCTTGAAAAACAGCAAGAATTAATAAAGCAAAGTCAAAAGACTGAGTAAATTAGAAGAAAAATAAAATATCTCACTGACAAGGTGACAGATCAGGAAAACAGAGGGAGAGAAAATCAGAAAATCATTGGTTTACCTGAAAAGCCAGAAATAAACAGAAATTTCGACATCATAATACAAGATATCATCCAAGAAAACTGCCCTGAGGTTCTAGAACAAGGGGGCAAAATATGCATTGAAAGAGTTCATAGAACACCCTCTACACTAAATCCCCAAAAGACAACTCCCAGGAATGTAATTGCCAAATTCCAAAGCTTTCAAGCTAAGGAGAAAATCCTACAAGAAGCCAAAAAGAGACAATTCAAATACCAAAGAGTACCAATCAGGATCATACAAGACCTGACAGCTTCCACAGTGAAGGACCACAAGGCCTGGAACATGATATTCAGAAAGGCAAGAGAACTGGGTCTTCAACCAAGAATCACCTATCCATCAAAACTGACTATATACTTCCAGGGGAAAGTATAGGCATTCAACAAAATAGAAGGTTTACAAGTATTTGTAAAGAAAAGACCAGAACTCAATGGAAAGTTTGACATCCAAACACAAAGAACAAGAAAAACATGAAAAGGTAAATTTAAAAGAAAGGGAAAAGAAGAAGTTTTTTTTTCCTTTTATTCAAACTCTCTTCTATAAGGACTACATTTAGATCAAATTATATATATTAATATATGGGGGGAAATGGTATGTGTAACTCTCAAAAATTGTATGCATTATTAGAGTAATTAGAAGAATCACTCATAGGGAAAGATTGGGCATTAAGATGATATGGGGAAAGAAAAAAAAGAAAGAAAAAGAGAGGGGGAAATCAATGATGACACCAAGGTATACTTGAAGAAATAGAAATAAATTAAATAGAATAATCTTTGTCACACAAAGATACACATGGGAAGGGGAGGGGAAGAAGTCTCTTATAAGAAGGAGAGGAAGAGAGTGATAATTGATATTACTTAAACCTTACTCTCAGTGAAATCATCTCTGAGAGGGAAGAGGATCTAGATCCATTGGGATTTTGAATTCTATCTTATCCAACAGAGTAAGGGAGAAGGGAAAAATTAAGGGGAAGAAGGAGAAGGGAGTACAAAAATGGAGGGAAGGAGAGGGGGAGGGAAATTAACAGACCCTAAAAAAAAAAGAGAACAAAAAGGATGGGGCCAGAAAGGGAGGCATATCAAGGGAGGGGATTAGGGGGACTGTTTTAAAGTAAACCACTGGTTTAAAAGTTTATAGAAAAAGAAGAAAGGGTAGAATTAGGGGAGGATATCAAAAGGCCAGGGAATTCACAAGTGACAATCATAACTTTGAATATGAATGGGATGAACTCACCCATAAAATGTAGACAAATAGCAGAATGAATTAGAATCCAAAACCCTACCATATGTTATCTTCAAGAAACACACATGAGGCGGGTAGACACCCACAAGGTCAGAATTAAAGGATGGAGTAAGACCTTCTGGGCCTCAACTGACAGAAAGAAGGCAGGAGTGGTAATCATGATATCTGATAAAGCCAAAGCAAAAATAGACCTGATTAAAAGGGATAGGGAAGATAAATACATCCTGACAAAAGGGAGTATAAACAATGAGGAAATGTCACTAATCAACATGTATGCACCAAATGGTATAGCACCCAAATTTCTAATGGAGAAACTAGGATAATTGAAGGAGGAAATAGATAGTAAAACTATATTAGTGGGAGACCTGAACCAACCACTATCAAATTTAGATAAATCAAATCAAACAATAAATAAGAAAGAGGTAAAAGGTGTGAATGAAATCTTAGAAAAATTAAAGTTAATATATATATGGGAAAAAAATAAATAGGTACAAAAAAGAATACACATTCTTTTCAGCAGCACATGGCACATTCACAAAGATTGACCATACACTAGGTCATAGGACCATACACATGGCATACAAATGCAGAAAAGCAGAAATAATAAATGCGGACTTTTCAGATCACAAGGCAATAAAAATAATGATCAGTAAGGGTACATGGAGAGCCAAATTAAAAATCAATTGGAAATTAAATAATATGATACTCCAAAATCAGTTAGTTAGAGAACAAATCATAGAAATAATTAATAATTTCATTGAAGAAAATTACAATGGTGAGACATTTTTTCAAACCTTATGGGATGCAACCAAAGCAGTACTCAGAGGAAAATTCATATCCTTGAGTGCATATATTAACAAATTAGGGAGGGCAGAGATCAATGAATTGAACATGCAAATCAAAAAACTTGAAAGGAAACAAATTAAAAACCCCCAGAAGAAAACCAAATTAGAGATCCTAAAAATTAAGGGAGAAATTAATAAAACTGAAAGTGATAGAACTATTGCACTAATAAATAACACTAGAAGCTGGTACTTTGAAAAAACAAACAAAATGGACAAAGTACTAGTCAATTGATTTTAAAAAGGAAAGAAGAAAAAAAAATTAACAGTATCATAGATGAAAAGGGGGACCTCAACTCCAATGAAGAGGAAATTAAGGCAATCATTAAAAACTACTTTGTCCAATTATATGGCAATAAATATACCAATCTAGGTGATATGGACGAATATTTACAAAAATATAAATTGCCTAGACTAACAGAAGAAGAAATAGAATTCTTAAATAATCCCATATCAGAAAAAGAAATCCAACAGGCCATCAAAGAACTGCCTAAGAAAAAATCCCCAGGGCCTGATGGATTCAAAAGTGAATTCTATCAAATATTCAAAGAACAGCTAATCCCAATAATATACAAACTATTTGACATAATAAGCAAAGAGGGAGTTCTACCAATTCCTTTTATGACACAAATATGGTACTGATTCCAAAGCCAGTCAGGTCAAAAACAGAGAAAGAAAAGTCTTAAACAGAATATTAGCAAAAAGACTCCAGCCAGTGATCAGGAGGGTCATTCCCTATGATCAAGTAGAATTTATACCAGGAATACAAGGATGGTTCAATATTAGGAAAGCCATCCATATAATTGATCATATCAACATGCAAACCAACAAAAATCACATGATTATCTCAATAGACGCAGAAAAAGCCTTTGATAAAATATAACACCCATTCCTATTAAAAACACTAGAAAGCATAGGAATAGAAGGGTCTTTCCTAAAAATAATAAACAGTATATATCTAAAACCATCAGCAAACTTCACCTGCAATGGGGATAAACTAGATGCACTCCCAATAAGATCAGTAGTGAAACAAGGATGCCCATTATCACCTCTGTTATTTAACATTGTACTAGAAACACTAGCAGTAGCAATTAGAAAAGAAAAAGAAATTGAAGGTATTAAAATTGTAAATGAGGAGACCAAATTATTATTCTTTGCGGATGATATGATGGTCTACTTAAAAAATCCTAGAGAATGAACTAAAAAGCTAGTGGAAATAATCAACAATTTTAGCAAAGTAGCAGGATACAAAATAAACCCACCCAAGTCACCAGCATTTCTATATATCTCCAACACACCGTAGCAGAAGGAATTAGAAAGAGAAATCCCATTCAAAATCACCTTAGACAATATAAAATACTTAGGAATCTCTCTCCCGAGACAAACACAGGAACTATATGAACACAACTACAAAACACTTTCCACACAACTAAAACTAGATCTGAGCAATTGGAAAAACATTGACTGCTCATGGGTAGGATGAGCTAACATAATAAAAATGACCATCCAACCAAACTTATCTATTTATTTATTGCCATCCCCATCAAACTTCCAAAAAACTTAAAAAAAAAAAACCATAACAAAGTTCATTTGGAAGAACAAAAGATCAAGGATATCCAGGGAAATAATGAAAAAAAAAATGCGAAGGAAGGCAGCCTTGCAACTCCAGAACTCAAATTATACTATAAAGTAGTGGTCATCAAAACAATTTAGTACTAGCTAAGAGACAGAAAGGAGGATCAGTGGAATAGACTTGGGTTAAGGGACCTCAGCAAAACAGTCTATGACAAATCTAAAAACCCCAGCTTTGGGAACAAAAATCCACTATTTGATAAAAATTGCTGGGAAAATTGGAAGACAGTGTGGGAGAGATTAGGCTTGGACCAACACCTCACACCCTACATCAAGATAAACTCAGAATGGGTGAATGACAATGACCTGAACATAAAGAAGGAAACTATAAATAAATTAGGTGACCACAGAATAGAATACATGTCAGATCTTTGGGAAGGGAAAGATTTCAAAACCAAGCAAGACTTAGAATGTGTCACAAAATGTAAAATAAATTATTTTGACTACATCAAATTAAAAAGTTTCTGTACAAGCAAAACTAATGTAACCAAAATCAGAAGGGAAATAACAAACTGGGAAACAATCTTCATAACAAAAACCTCTGACAAAAGTCTAATTACTCAAATTTATAAAGAGCTAAACCAATTGTACAAAAAATCAAGCCATTCCTCAATTGATAAGTGGGAAAGGGACATGAAAAGGCAATTTTCAGGTAAAGAAATCAAAACCATTAATAAGTACATGAAAAAGTATTCTAAATCTCTTATAATCAGAGAGATGCAAATCAAAATAACTCTGAGGTATCACCTCACACCTAGCAGATTGGCTAACATGACAGCTATGGAAAATAATGAATGGTGGAAGGGATGTGGCAAAGTGGGGACATTAATGCATTGCTGGTGGAGTTGTGAATTGATCCAACTATTCTGGAGGGCAATCTGGAACTATTCCCAAAGGGCAATAAAAGACTGTCTGCCCTTTGATCCAGCCATAGCACTGGCGGATTTGTATCCCAAAGAGATAATAAGGAAAAAGACATGTACAAGAATATTCATAGTTGCGCTCTTTGTGATGGCCAAAATTTGGAAAATGAGGGGATGCCCTTCAATTGGAGAATGGCTGAACAAATTGTGGTATATGTTGGTGATGGAATACTATTGTGCTCAAAGGAATAATAAAGTGGAGGAATTCCATGGAGACTGGAACAACCTCCAGGAAGTGATGCAGAGTGAGAGGAGCAGACCCAGGAGAACATTGTACACAGAGACTGATACACTGTGGTACAGTAGAAGGTAATGGACTCCTCCATTGGTGGTAATGCATTGATCCTTAACAACCCAGAGTGTTACAGGAGAAAAAACACTATCTATATCCAGAGGAAAAACTGTGGGAGTAAAAACAATAAAGAAAAACTACTGCTTAATGACATGGGTTGAAGGGGATATGAATGGGGAAATAGACTCTAAATAAACATCCTATTGCAAATACCAACAACATGGAAAGAGATTCTGATCAAAAACACATGCGATATCCAGTCAAACTGCGTGTTGGCTATGGGAGGGGTGGGGGAAGAGGAAGGAGGAAAAGAAAATGATTTTTGTAACCAAGGAACAATGTTTGAAACTAAAAATAAAAATTCAAAAAATAAAAAAGAACCAATTTAAATTACTTTAATTTAGAACTAAAAAATAAGTGGCCAAGAACAAAATTAATAATAATAGATTTTGTGCTACTTTCCTTGCAAATATCTAATCTCTGTAGCACCATTATGAATAGGTTAATACTAATAGAATGAAACTAGTTTTCAACTATGTGGCTCAAAATTGAGTTAACAGACATTCCCTAAAAGATCTGGAATAATTTTCAACATTTATTTACTCAAAAAAATTGGTAAAAAAAAATCTCTTTAGCATACACAAAAGCAACCTGATGGTTTAGAAGGTTATTTCTTATATCAATAAAATAGAGAAAGAACTGATTGATGAACTGGACATACAATTTAAAATACCAAAAAAAGAACAAATGAAAAATCCCCAATTAAATACCAAGTTGGAAATCCTAAAAATTAAAGATGATGTTATCAAAATTGAATACAAGAAAACTATTGTATAAATAAATAAAACTGAGTTGGTTTTGTGAAAATAACAAAATAGATAAACCATTGTTTAATATTTTTTTAAAGAGAATGAAAACCAAATCACTAGAATAAAAAAAAAGATAAATTTTTCAGATGAAAGTGAACAATAGTCTGAGTTATTTTGCCCCATTATATGCCAACAAATTTAACAATTTAAATGAAATGGAATAATATTTATAAACATTTATTTATATTTATATTCATAAAAATATAAAAATTAATTGCCTAGACTAATAGAGGAGGAAATAGAATACTTAAATGAACCAGCTTTAGGAAAAAAAAAAACAAATAGAATAAGCTACAAATGAATTTCCTTTTTTAAAAAAAGCATAAAGACCAGGCAGATTTACAAGTGAATTTAACCAAACATTTAAACATCATCCAATTCCAATATTAAATAAATTATTTAGAACAATTGGTAAAGGAGTCTTGCAAGACTCCTTTTATGAAACAAATATGGTGCTGATACCTAAAGCAGTAACAGAAAAAAAAAACAGAAAGAAAATTATAGGCCAATTTCATTAATGAATATTGATGTAAAAATCCTAAATAATTAGGATTTTTTAAAATTAATTTTTAAATTAATTAAAAAGTTAAAATTAATTTTCAAAAAATTAGCCTAGACAATCATTTTCCAAATATTCTTTCAGTGGTCCTTCAGCTGTGCAACCTTTGGACAACTAGCCCATTTAATATCTCTTGTACTTGATAACTCAAAACATTCCACAATTATGGCTTCATTTGACAACATAGAACCATTTTCCTGTGAAGAAAATAGCAATGGCCTGAAAGCAATCACTCTCATCAACTTGTCTGAACTTAAATTTTGGCTACTTTTCCATTCCCTCTTCTCCAATTCATTTGGGGGTCCTCTTTCTTGTATAGCCAGCAAGCACTCCAGGCCCTACTTGACAATAATTAAGCCTGTGTTTCTAATTGCCACAACATCCGTGCTCCAAGCAGATGCTTAGGCACCCCCCCTCCCGCCAGCTATCAGCTCAGCTCAAGAACCAGCATTTATTTAGCCCTGTCTCCAAATAATCCACAGGAAATCCTTGAACCTAAAGCAAAAAAGTGACTCCAATTATCCAGAGCCTTCCTTGTCACTGAGGTATCTTGAATTCTGCCCTGCCCCTTTGACTCCTGCTGGTTTGTGAATATTTGCCTGGACTTTGGCGTTCTCACCTTGCTGTCCTCCAGTATTCATGTCCATCTGGTTCTTATCTATCTACCTGGCTTCTATCCTGCTGTTTGCCTTGACCCTTGCTATTTGTGCAGGCCTGCCTGCCTGCCTGCTTCTACACAGCTGCTTGAGTTAGGTTTCCTGGAAGTCTCGTTAGTCTGCATTTCACACAGGTCATACAGGTAGCTAGCGACTCCAGGAGCTTTACAGCGAGGTAACTTCAGGATTCAGAGGAGGATCCCTTGGTTCTTAAGTCGAGCTTGCAAGCTTGCATGCTGCTTGGGACTGCCTTCGCCAGTTCTACCTTCTTTGCTGCCATCTCTCAACCAAGAAAACAGAGTGTTTGTCCTGAAATAACACTGGGAAAGTTAATTGAGTCACTCAAGTAAAAGGTCCTACTCGGCCCCACAATATTACCTCTAAAATAAGATAACCTCCATTATAGCAACAAAATCAGGACAGCAGAGCTGGAGGAGACCGGGAAATTTTCTTTAATGTGTCAGAAAACCAAGACTGGCTTCTTCTTTTCAAATACCAACTGATAAACTGCAAAAATTATCTGGGAGGCTAGGAAATGCAAGACTAAGGATAAGTCTGGAAAGTCTTAGGTCTTATTAGAACATTTCCCTTAATACAAGAAAAAAGATAATTTATTCAACACTCACTGGGTGCCTAGCACTGCCTTGAGGGCTCAGGATTGGGGTGGAATGCTATGAAATAGTCTTCAAAGAGTTTATATACTAGTTGAAAAATAAGCTAAAAAATGATAAATTATGAAAATGTATAATAAGAACATTAGAAATGATAAATCTTAATTCCAGGGGGTTGTAAAAATATACTGCTTAGAGACAGGAGTTCTAGGGTTCAAATCTGGCCTCAGACACATCCTAGCTATGTGACCCTGGGCAAGTCACTTAACCCCCCATTGCCTAGCTCTTACTGCTCTTCTGCCTTGGAACCAATACATTGTATTGATCCTAAGATGGAAGGTAAGGGTTATATGTATGTGTGTGTATATACATATAAACTATATATGTGTGTGTTTATTACATAAATAATAATATTATATATATGTATATATATAAGACACACATACATATAAAGTGCCTTCCTCTTGGTAGAAAGGTGGTAAACTATAGGTATGGAATCTACATATTCTGTCAGACATGGTCAATATGTTAGTTTGTTAAAAGGCTATTGTCTGACTATTGTCAATCCATAAATAAGTCAGAACTACTAAAGTAGTTTTAACAAGGATCTTTAATCAGAGCAGACAGATTATAATCTAGAAAGCCCCAAACAATCCTAACCCTGGGACTTCCAATGACCTACATAAAATGGGGAGTTTATATAGGAAGGGAAGGTATCATTGCTTAATTGAATTCACTGGAGCTTAGATGATTAAGATATGCTTGAAGGGCCTTCAACTGAGTTCTGGCTTGGGTCATTGACAGGTATTTGAGGATTTAATATTTGATCTGGGACAAAGGTTAATCTGAGTGTTTCTTACAGATGTGGTTTTTCTGGGAAAGGACCAATCTAGGGATTACAAAAGACAAGGCTGTCACTATCAAAGGGATTATTTGGAAGTTCAAGTAATATGGAAATACCTCTTAATTTAGTAAAATATAAAATATAAGTGCATCAAAGAATTATAAAATGTCATTAGAGAACTGAGAGTAAAAGAAAGTTTACAGGATAAGTCAGGGAAGGCTTTCTGGAAGAGGAGACATTTTAATTGCACTTTAAAGGATAAATATAAATTCAACAAGAAAAGAGAGTAAAAAAAAAGAAAACAGCCTGTATAAAAGCAAAGATTTATGATGGCAGAATTCATATTTAAAAATAAGATCTTCCAGTGTCACTTGAATATAGAGTATATAGTGGGAGAAATATGAGATAAGCCTAGAAAGATAAGATGATAGTTTGCAGATGGTTTTAATGCCAGGCAGCAATCTGAACTTGACTTGATAGATTGTAGGGAGCCACTAAGTATTTTTTTTCCAGAGAAAGTACATGGAGATGATCAAATCTATCTATGCATAAAAAGGGATTATTCTGACCAAAAAAAAAGACCCTACATATACTGAAAAATTCAATTTTGTGATAGCAAAAGTCTGGAAACAACATAAGCAACAGTCATTTGGGAAGTGGTTTAATAAATAATGGTATATGATGAATGTTATAGAATATTACTGTACTTATAAGAAGTAACAAATATGAGGAATTTACAGAAACGTAAGATGACTTTTATGAGCTAATGCTGAGTGAAGTAAGCAAAACCAAAAGAATACACAAAATTATTGCAATAATGTAAATGAAAAATGCATTAAAATAAAGCTGAAAGTTGAGTGATCATAATGGGCAATTTTGATCTGAGAGAAGAGATAAGGAAATGCATCTTCCGTCTTTCAGTAGGAAAAGTGGGACACTACAAGTTTAGAATGTTGCACACAGTACAAGATACAATCAATTATTATATTGATTGTTTTTGTTTAACTAAATTTCTTTGTTATTCCTGAAAGTTCACTGGATGGGATGTAGAGATCACATGGAATTGACTATTCTGTAAAAGTGTTCTTAAAATTTTTTTAAACTTGGAAAAATCTACATGAAATAATGAAGAATGAAACACAGAGAACCAAGACAATACCATATACAGCTAGAAGATTTATATTTGAAGAATAACTTATGAATGTCCACCTCCAGTGAATGAACAGGTAAATAAAAACATACAGTCTATATATACATCTCTTTTTTCTGGGTGATGCTTTCTTTGGTGTTGGGAGTGAAGGAGGGCATTGAGATACCTAGGAATGAATTCTATTGAATAAATAAAAGTTTAAAATTAAAATTAAAAAAAGAAAAAAAATTGATCTTTATAAAAATCCTGTGAGGTAGGCACTGTTATTATCTTTATTTTACATTTGAGAAAATTAAGTCAAACAGAGGTTAAATGATTTGCCCAGAGTCATACAGATAGGAAGCATCTGAGGCCAATTTTGAACTTGTCTTCCTGACTTCAGGCCCAGCACTCTGGCTATTACCCACCCAACTTGAAAAGGATTAAGTAATACTCATAACTGTCCAGGGTGCTGACTATTTATGAAGGCCTACACTTACCCACTACTCCCACAGCAATATCTACAGGGTTTCCCCACACACACACTCCAAAGTCAATGCCCTTCATTAACCTGCAGGGCTTGAAGCCCCAAAAGGGGGGGGGGGAAGGATATTTAGACTTTTGGAAATAGACCAACTGGGCTGTTTGTTTTCTTGGTTCTGTCCTTAGAAGGCTAGCATGGAGCTTTCTTCTCTGTGAAAGTTTCTGGTTACTTCTACTTGCTCTTACAAGATAGGTTCCATATATCTTAGACCAGGAGTCCCCAAACTTTTTACACAGGGGGTCAGTTCACTGTCCCTCAACCTTTGGAGGGCTGGACTATAAGAATAAACTATGAAGAAATCTGTATAGCACTGTCTGGGACAGTGGAGGCTGCAGAGCTGGCTGGGATGGTCCTGTCACACCTTCACTGCCCATCACTGCCCATCACCACCACCACTATACGGGGCAGCAGTATACACAGTGTGGAATCCCTTCCCCCAGATCGCCACTTATCATGCTGATATCTCCCATTGTGCAGCCACATAATCCTCTGCGCTGTACTTCGTTCTCTTTCAGTTACTCACAGAACAAGGCGCCACACAAAGAATTATGTCACTGGAAGTAGTACTGTACGTGAGCGACACCATGCTTTGCAGCACCACCACACACAGTGCTCCTCTCACTGACCACCAATGAAAGAGATGCCCCTTCCAGAAGTGAGGTGGGGGGGCAGATAAATGGCCTCAGGGTACCCCATGTGGCCCACAGGCCGTAGTTTGGGGACCCCTGCCTTAGACCATAGCCAGAGAAACAACACTTTTTCCTTCCCCTACAATTATGATCTTCCTTATGAGCAATGATCTGCTTATTCCTGAGGTACCACTTGGCCACAATAGGACATCGATTAGTTTTGATAAGCATAGAACATGGTGGTTCTACCACCAACTCTCTAATTTAATAAATATGGAAACTGAGGTTCAGAGAGTTAAAATGACTTGTCACATATTTAGGTCCAACTGGATATTTTGAATCCTCTTCTTGGTTTCAGTACAACATATATTTGTGATTATTTTTTCGGCCAAAAATTATTTGGATCTCAAGCCAACACATAACTTTGAAATACAATTAGGTGAAGAAGTTATATGGGTGGATAGTAAGAAAGAAGAATACTTGATTATTATACAGATATACATTTCTAATTCTGGCTATGTATAGTTAGTGAAAATGTTCTCAAAGCATGTTTTGTTTTGTTTTTTGGTATAATTCTACACTGAATAAGAGTTCAGGACATTAAATATTTTAATTTAAGACTGGGTGCAAAATCAAATAATTAATGGGACACATAGGGCGTACCTAGACTTTTGCAAACCTACAGATCACACTGGGACCAGCTTACGGTTTCAATCACCTTGTCAGGTTTGCTGAGAAGCTCATTATCCAAATAGGTAGTAAAAAATTCTCCTTCTCCTCTTCCCTCCCATCACTTCCATAAATATGACAGATACTCAACCACCACCAAAAGAATAGAACAAAAGGTTCTCTTTCATCACTAAATCAGAAGGATGTGTGAGCTGAGAACGAGGTTTAATCTTATCTTTCTATGTTTATAGACCAACCAAAGACTGGGTCACAGGATTGAAGGAGAGAACAAAGTTAGCAATCAGATAATAAGATTAAGAGTAAGTGATAAAGATTTCATTTAGAATGGGCAAATTCTGGTAGATAGAATAGAACTGATAGCCACAGATCATTAAAAGATAGCAGGCTAAAACATGAAACCAAATATATTGAATACAGAGAAACCTACCAGAAATACTAAAAATGTGTACAGTTGTCACTACTCTTTCATTTAATAAATTAATATGCTTGGCCAATGCCTGTTCTCTTGTCTATTTGTATTATCTCTCTTAGATTATAAATTCTCTAAAGGCAAGCATCACATCTAGCTAACTTAGGTTGTTTTATTTTGATCCAATAAGTATTTATTGAGTCTATACTATGTAACCATCATAAGAACTGAGAGATACAGAAATACATAGTCTCTTTCATCCAGGGGCTTATAATTTAAATAGAGACAAGACATATACTTCTGAAAGTTTAAAGTGACCATAATCAGATATAAGTTTAAAATGAATTACCTCGACTCATCTATGTCAAAGGTAGAATTAAAAGATTATTATAAGCTAAAGGGGGCTGAGAAGGTCTCATGAATATAGTCTTGAGTAAGGCATTGAAGGTTGGGCAGATTTGAAAAGGAACAAAAAGGTCCTTAAAGAAATGCTGGATAATGATTGCTCAGGTAAGACTGCTTCTCAGACATCTCCAAACAAGCTGCATGTACTCTGGTCATCATCTCAAATCAAGTCAATAAGCATTTATTAAGCATTTACTATATGCTAGGTAGTTCTAGGGATACAAAAAAGGCAAAAGATAGTCCTTGCTCCCAAGAAGCTCACAATTTAACGAGGAAGATAACATGTGATCAACAATGCACAAATAAGATATATACCAGGTAAATCAAAGATCATCAACAGAGGAAAAATAATAGCATTAAGAAGGATATGTAAAAGCTTCTTACAAAGGGTGGACTTTGAGTTAGGTCTTAGAGAAAACCAACCATACTGTCATGGGGTTCAAAGATGAACCGCTGGGGTTGAGGAAGGATATCTTTTGCAAGAATGCAAGACGCCGAAACTTGGTTTAAAAATAAAGAGAAATTTATTAATTTGGAAAGTAATGTTGAATCTGACCAGGAGGCAGCATAGGTGGAAGCCTGCCTCCTGGGTGGAACAGCATGGGTGGAAGAGCTGCTCCTCAGGAGGACAGCAAGACAGCATGAGTGGAACAACCTGGAGAGTTGCTCCCAGAATGCCTCAATTCTGGAGTTTTTATA
Source organism: Monodelphis domestica (assembly GCF_027887165.1). Classification (NCBI taxonomy): domain Eukaryota; kingdom Metazoa; phylum Chordata; class Mammalia; order Didelphimorphia; family Didelphidae; genus Monodelphis; species Monodelphis domestica. Next base: position 162,923,509 of record NC_077230.1, read on the forward strand.
TTCTTTTACACCTGAGAGGCCATGACTCTAGAGCAAGGGGTTGGGGGGGGGGGTAGGAGGTTTACCAGAAGGCATGGGGTGGTTCTCCTGATTTGGAGGACAGATGTATGAGGTGTGTCTTTGTCCATCTCAAATCAATGGGACAATCAAAGGAGGATAATCCTCTCAGAGTCAGATGTTTTGGGTGGGAGTCAGAGGGTACAAGGGAGCAAAGGAATTTCCCTGGTAGTTTTCCTGAGTTTCTAGGGGTACAATGCCCATGCCAATACCAGGAGGCAGAGATGAGGAAGGAGAGAATTCCAGTCATAGAAGATATTCAGTAAAAACACCCAGAATTGGAAAATAGAGTGTCTTGTTCAAGGAACAGCAAAGAGGATCTTCCCGATATCATGACTTTGGATTCTACTCATGGGATTCCAGGGTCAAATAGGTGGAACTTATACTTTATCTTTTCAGGAATCAAGATTCAGACTATTTCCTGGCTATCTCTATACCATGTCACTTTGACATGTCTCTCCCACCCACCCGCACAACCACACCACATATTGTCTTTCTTCACTATAATGTGACATTCTTCAGGGGAGGTCTAACTTGCTTGTTGGTTCAGCACTTTCAGCATACAGCACAGTTCCTACCACAAAGTATTTATAAATTCTGTCTGTCTGTCTGTCTGTCATCTGTCTCTCTCTTCTACCCCTCCTTTTCTCTTCTTGACTCACCCCTCTTGCCTTTCCTCTATCTCTATCTCTTTTTGTCTCTATGTCTTTGTCTTTCAATATATGTTTTAAAAGGTATTTTACTCAAGAATGGTTTGTTCTAGATTGTCTCTGATGTCATTTTTATAATTTTGTAAGAAAATTCTGTGAATTAAACAAGCCAATTTGGATAGATCGGGGTTTGTATTACATATTTAGTGACAAAAAAATTAACTCCTGTTTCAAGAATGGTTTGATGTTTTCCTTCTTATACCATAAGGTTTCTCTGAAGAAAGGGCTTCAAACCTTAAAATGCAATAAAGTGGGGACACCTAGGTGACTCAGTGGATTGAGAGCCAGGCCAAGAGAATGGGAGGTCCTGGAATCAAACCCCAGTTGTGTGACCCTGGATAAGTCATTTGACCCTAATTGCCCAGCCCTTACTGCTCTTCTGCCTTGGAACCAAAACACAGAATTGATTCTAAGATGGAAGGTAAGTGTTTTTTTTTTTTAATGTTATAGTTTGTGAATTATTATTATTGTTTTATTTGAGTTGGCAAGAGAAGTTATCTTGTCTCTTAAATTTTGTGTATTAAGGTAGCATTTAGACAATGAGGTGTGACATAGGACTGTTTGAACTCAGAGAACTTGTATCCATATCTGAACTATGAAACTACCTATGTGATCTTGGACAAGCCATTTCAATTTCCTGTGCCTTAGATTCCTAATCTGAAAAATGAGAGATTTAGACTAGATCACCTATGAGACCCTTTGTGGCTCTAAATGCATCATCCTATGCTCCTCAAAAATAGAAGTCTAATTTCTGCTAGAGGAATTTTTCTTGGGACTCATTAAATCATGGTAGGAAGTACTGGTTTCCTCAGGCAGATTGTTTTAGTAAATCATTGTTGCTAAGCATGTTGGCTGACCTACCAGACAGTCATATTTTGTTTACTGAGGTAAGAAACACTTTCGTCTTTGGTGACTAAGTGGACACCTTTCAGAAGAAAGCAAGGGAAATGAAAGCATAATCAAGATGACTAACTCTTCCTTTATTGTCAGTCCTAAAAAGTAAACATCTACATCACAGGTGAGCATCTGCAGTCTTACAATCTGAGTAAATCAGTATTTTATTGATATTAGTGATCTAACAATTAAGTAGCCAATAATAGTAATTAGTTTTTATAATACTTTGGGTTTTTAATTAACTTGTTAGTTACATTAAATTTTCCAAATATCTCCCACCCTCCCTCCCTTCCCCATTCTCAAGAAAGCATCATTTACCAAAAAATATACATATATATTTAATACCATGTCTTCCTATGTTTCTGTTATATCAGTTCATTCCTGGGGGTGAATATACACAAGTCATTCTGAAAACAATAGTCATTTCCCTTTCATGTAGTTCTTTACATGTTTTTAAAAATTAATCTGCTCATTGTTTCTTAATTACTAGCATTTATATAGTATTCAAGTTTACAAAGCCCTTTGCATGTCATTTTATTTCATCATCATAACAACCATCTGAAATAGATGCTGTTATTAACCTTATTTTCCTGATGGGGAAACTGAGGCAGATAGAAGTTAGGTGATTTGTCCAGTGTCCAGATATGAATTCAGGTCTTCTTGACTTCAAGCTAGGAGCTCTCTCCCTTGGGTATTAGTTATTAGTCCAAAGCTCATGAGGGACAAAATGCTCCTGCGGGACAACATTCTTATGGGACAAAATGGTAGATTGCATGAAGGAGACATCTTTTGCAAAAGAGGCCATATTTACTGCTGTGGAGCAGAAAAATGAGCTCATTTTAACAGTCAAGGCTTTGTTCCATTTCTGCTTTATCTTTGTCATCTGGGACTCTACAACAGCAGCAATTAAAAAAAAAAATCCTGGCCCCAAAATACTTCAGTGTACTTGAGTGATTTGGAAGGTAAGATGGGTCCAGATGTGTTATTTCATCAGTGTAGGGAATTCCCAATGTGTAAATTTCCTTCACTGATACAAGTCAGCAATGCACATGATGTAACTTTTCACCTCAGAGGCTGTTACTCTTCTATATTTTAGGTTTTTTTTCCTATAAATTTCTATATTTTATAGTTTTAGGGAGTTGTTTGCAGGAACTAAGATGTTAAATGACTTGTCCTCAGTCTTACAGCCAGCACATGTCAGAGGTTTAATTTAAACTCAATTCTTATCTCAAGTGAATGCTTCCATTGAATTTGACTTTTAAGGAGTCAGCTTAGCATCATTTATGTAGAGCTAGATGGGAACTTAGGACCTATCTTGTCTAACCCCCTCTAGACTTTGAGTTCCAGAGATATTAAATAATTTGCTCAAGTTTTTCTAGTTGGTTGAGAATTGTAACCTGGTCCCCCAACTTCAAATCCACATTGCCACCCCCAAATAATGACAAAGCTTACATTTATATAATGCTATAGGGTTCCCAAAACACTTTACATCTGTTATTCTATTTACTCATGATGATAATCTTATATTATAACTAATGATATCCCTATTTTGAATATAAGAAAACTGAAGGTCAAAGAAGTAATAGGATTTAACCAAGAGTGCATAGCTAAGAAATGGTAGCATTGGATGGGACTAGATCACTGGTCTTTTCATTCAAGCTTTCTACGATGTTATGCTGGACTTCAAACACGCTTCATATCATTGGCTAATAGTGTATAAATCGATATGTATTTAACTATCACTATAGCATTATCTAGTGAAATTTAGTGCATCTTTCTGGAATCAAGAGGATCTTGAGTTATTGAAGTGAATGCTCTGACAAGTCCTTCAACAAGACAAAAAGACTTTATGAACAGGCTTTGGTGATGAGCCATATCTGTAATTCAAGAACCACTTTGCAAAAATCAAAGGGGCTCATTGCCAGATTGGACAAAGGTTGATGAATATTTTGGCTACAGCAGAAGCAGACAAGTACCTACCAAGTTATTGTAGGTTGTGATATATACTGATTAAATCACAGATCACGTATTACTGAAGTTTCAATAAATAATAGAACGTCAATATTTTACAAGTCCACATATGAGTAAGACTTTTGTTTTAAATCAAGACTTTTAAAATTGAGGCTGCTGAGGGAATGAAAGTGAATTTAATTTTATGATTTACTCAGAGTCAACATGAATCGTTTTCTAATCAAACCTTGTTACTTAAAATCTGGTTACATTACTTTTTTTTGCCTTAGTCAGCAGATATTTAAAAATTGTGATCCACACAATGACTATTTACAATTCCAGAGGAATATTGATGAAGTATTAAACACCTCTTGACAGAGAGGGATGATGGACTTTGGTTGCAGAATTAGATGGTTTGGTTTTTGTTTTTGTTTTTTTTTTAAATGAACAATGTAGGAATTTGTTTTGCTTGACTATCTATGTCTGATTCAAGGGTTTTCTTTTTCTTTTTCTTTTTCTTTTTCCAACAGTGGGAGAAGGGGGAAGAAGAAAAGAATTATTTCTATTTTAAAATAAAAATTTAATTTAAAAATTGTAATAGTTGACAGCACTTAATTCTTCTTTGGTTTAGGATTTTGTCTTGGGCTCTCACTCCTTCAGGAACAGTCTTCTGATCACAAAAACATAAGAAGATACAGGAAAAGAGTTTGCATCTCTATTTATCCCATAATACAACATGGATACTTTATTTATTTAATCACATATACACAAGAAAAGAAATTATTTGTCCTCTAAAATGTCCAGTCTTAGAAAAAAAAAATCCAAGTTATTGTGAAATTTGGAGGAACTTGTTGGTTCAAGTCAGACTATACTATGAGGTTGTAAAAAGATCATAGATCTTAGAACTGGAACTGGAAGAGACTTCACAGATCACTTAGATCAACTCTTTCATATTTGTTGAAGGAACTGAGCCTTAGGGCAGCTGATTAGCTTTCCCAAGGTCACACAAGTAGCAAGAATCTGAGGCAGGATTTGGACCTACATCTTATGATTTCATAGCACCTTCAAATGATATCAGAAATTGCATATCTAAATTTTTTGCTTTCCCTCATTCTGTGCAACCCTTTGGGAACCTTTCTGTGAACTGTGGGCCATGTAGCTCATGTTTAAGAAAAGATACACTAGATGTTTCTTTCCCAATCTTTGTTATTCTGTGGCTCATCCCTAATGTTCTAAGAGTCTCATAACACACCATGAGGAGGAATCTCTCCTAAGTACAATCTAATAGAGGTTTATGTACGTTAATATATAGGGAGGGATGATAAGTAAAGGCCATTCTTGAAGAGAAGCATACATTTGAACTCAGTATAGGAAGAATGTAAAAATAGAGGGAAAGGTTGAAATGGGAGAGGAAGAGATAGGAAAGAAGGAAAAGAGAAAATAGAGAGGTGGAGGGGAAGTAAAGTAATATAAAGAAGAGAGGAAAAAACAGTAAATATAATAGAATGACAAAGAGAGATGAAAAGAATAAAGAAAAGCAAGGAAAATAAAAGTGTAAAGAGAAACTGTTTTGTGGCTAAAGAAAAGAACTACAAAAGAAAGTAGAGAAAGAAGGGACTGACAGACTAAAAAATGGGAAAAGGAAGGAAAAAAGAAAAAAGGATAAATGAAATGCAAACAAAGGAAAAGAAAATGACAGAAGAAAGTTAGGGCAGAGGACTATTTTGGTTGTTTCTGTCTAAAGTAAAGAGCCGCCTTGAGGGGAAGCAGATAGATCCATTTTAGATAGATATGAAAAAGATTTGGGGGGTGGTGATTTCCCATCCTCCTATCCCAACCACCTCAAAGCCCACATTGGTCTTTAACACAATCTGACTCTTGCAGACTTAAAAATAGAGACAATTGAGCACCCCACGCTGTGATGCACGGCCTTGGAATTGAGTACAGAACTTGGTAGTGGGAGTTCTGATTTGCATTAACTTAGTCATGCCCACCTTGACAACTTAGATAACTGAGGGTGGTTTCCCAGAGGTCCTGTTTCTGGAGTTTCCTGGGAAACCAAGCATGATACAGTGAATAGATCACCCCAGCCTAGGAGCCATTAGGTTATAACAGCAGTAGCAATAATAATAATAATAGCTTATATTCCCATGATGCCTGATGAATACGATGCATATTACACAATTAAATTTTTTGATCCTCAGAACTATAATTCAAGAATTATACCCATTTTATAGTCATTCAGTTAGTGGCAGCATGTGAATTTCAATCCAAATCTTCTGACAGGAATACTACGACTCTTCCATTACAGTGAATTTTTTCTATGGTCTTGACTTTGCCACTAATGCATGACCATAAATAAATCATTTGACCTCACAGAATAAGAATGTTGGATGGGACATCACAGACCATCTAGCCCATCCCATACACCAAAGGAATCCCTACTGTAACATCCCCAACTATTGCTTCTTTAAGTATCAGTTTTTTCACTTGTAACTTATAGAAGGAGTTGCTAGGTGGTTCAGTAGTTATAGTGCTGGGCCTGGAGCCAGGAAGATCTGAGTTCAAATATAGCCTCAGACACTTACAAGCTGTGTGACCCTGAGCAAGTCACTTAACCTGGTTTGCTCCAGTATCCCTATCTGGAAAAAGAGATGGAGAAGGAAATGACAAGCCACTCCAGTATCTTTGCCAAGAAAATCCTAACTGGAGTCACAAAGAATCAGACATCACTGAAACAACTGAACAAAAACGATTGGATGAGATGCTCTCATAGATCCTGTTTCTGAGAATTGTTGAGGAGTCAATCAGAAACCCCAAGAATGAGTTATGCTTAGAGAAAGCAATACTATTTGCTTAGGAAAATGTCCATGTTCCATAATATTCCTTATCTTGCTAGACTTCATATATCTTAATTTCACCCAATCTACTTGGCTATTCCTTGAACACGGCATTATATTTCTTGCCTCCATGACTTTCCCTAGCACCTGGAATGATCTCCTTCCACAACTCCATATCTTAGGATCTCTAACTCCTTTTAAGGCTTAACTCATGGACCATTTCATAAATAAGATCTTGTATTGATTACATCAACTATAGCACTCTGAACAATTACTTTGTATCTATTTCTCATTTATTTGGTCCAGATTGAATGTGAATTCCTTAAAGAGAGGGATTTTTCTTTTTAACATTGGCTCCCCAGTGCTTGGCAAATAGTAGGCGCTTGAAAAATACTTGTGGAACAAATTCAATTCCAGTGACATGGATTCATTTCTCAGATCAGAGCAGTATCTTGGGAATCGCCAGTGAGAAAATGATCATATGAAAACAAAGCAGGTCAGAGGAGGGAAAATAATGAAGAGGTTTCTTGATTTGGAGAGGGGAAATAGGAAAAAAGAAGCCCAGGGACATTGACATTGACATCAAAGACTAAACCCATTTCTGCCATGAATTATGATTAACTGAATTTTTTATATTTTGCTTATTTCTAGTGGTCAAATGGAGACCATAATGTCTACTACATGTAATGTATGAAAAAAGAGACCCAAAATAAAATCCTGATGTTGGATGAAGAGCCCAGTGGGGGCAGCTGGCAGAGGAGCAGTTGAGAGTGAGCAAAAGGATTCTGGAAGAGAATGAGGAGGAGCTTCTTCGTGAGGGTCAGAGAATATCTAAAGCCACAGGAGGGAGAAAGAACCTGATTTTCATACCTGTTGTGGACTTGTCTCCATAAAAAATCCTTCATAACTCTTCCACTTGACAACAGATACTCAAACCTCAGAAGGGATTTGGTTGCACTCTCTCATCTGAACCAACCTGCCTTCTTCCCTTTGGGTCTCTCATCCTTGCCTTTTTCCCTTTGACTGAATAATAGAGTTTTAATTAAATTATAGTAGTGTAGAGATATAAAAAGCAGTCAGTTAGAAAGGGGTGAAGGCCCTGAAGTCACAGTAAGCCTCAGCCCTTGAAATCCTACTGCTGTGAAATAGATTTACAAAGCTTCCTCTATCTCTATTCTCTCCCTTATTTCCTTTAACACTTATTCCCCTTCTTTTCAATAAAACTTTAGTGCAAGTCAAATTTGGGTCTGGGCCTGTCATTATACTAAGGAGAAAGATTAGACAAGCTACAGACAGGATTCGGACTGAATCCTATCCTTCTCTGTGGAACGCCAGATCTTGGGTTGCCACAAATCCCTCCACAGAAAACGGATTTGTTTCTTTGCTCTGAACTGAGGCAAGGAAACCTGACAACATTCTTCCAGCTTGTGTCAATATAGTGCTCAAAAGAAACTGTCAGTTGAACTATCCTTTCGATAGAGAGTTGAAGAAGTCTCCCCACCTCTCTAAGGTTGCCTCAAGTCCTGGTGTAACTAAACTTGAGGAGGGAGAGACACAGCCATCTCTCCCTCAACCTTGCTCTTTGTTTCTCAAAATCTATATTGCCCTTACCTCATTTCCCAAAGCTGTTCACTAGTTTACATCTTTCCAGTGAACAGACCTACTCATCACTCTCCTTTGAAAGAGAGAAGAGGATCCCCCTTTCCTTCTCTTTTACAAATAGTCCCCAATCATTGGGAGAATGAAAAGTGATAAGCAGTATATGTAGTAGTATTCTGGAAATAAGGGTTTCCTAAAAATGACATTGTGCTTTCCTCTCTAGGTCAAAGAAAATAGACAGTTCACTTTATTGTATGTGTCCCAGCAACCAAGGTTAGAGCCACACTCATTCAGTCAACTGTATGTAGAAGGGCTCTTTCAGGAAAAAAATAAATAAATAACAATGTTGATGACAAAGCATCCTATCTATTACTTTAGCAACAGCATGAATCACTGCAACAAAAGTGAGGTCTCTACCCCTATTCTCAGACTCACAGCCGGCCATAATATTCCACTGGAAAATTAAGTTCATTAGGAAGTGGCACATTGCACAGCTGATTTTCTGAATGGAGTTTGAAATTAGCAATTCATTAAAGGCCAGGTCTTTATGTTCTGAGCTGTCTTTTATGCACTGTCAGGGCTCAAAAAATATTTAAAACAAGAACAGAACAGGAAGCATTGTCGTTCCTTGCATAGGAAACCAGAATACAAATTCTTTTAGCTGCCATTAATACAGATGCCCTTCTCAAATTGACTACAGTTCTCATGTCCGACATCATCTTTCCTTTTATTTTTTTAAAACTGATCTATGATTTCATTCAAGCAAGTAGTGGTTTCAAATAATAGTGAGGGATCCCTGCAAAGTGGCATTTTGATTTAGAAAACCACACATTAATATTATGTAGTATCGCATTTTTATTTATTTTATTAAACATTCCCCACATACATTTTAATTTGGTTCAGTTTTCAAGCTATATATTAGACACATCTGACATCAGGTTCTTTTTCAGTGGTTATTCAACAGAAGAAATCTCTAATTCCACAGAAGAATTGGAAATATCCATTAGAGGTTGTTTTGGGGGATTTGACCTGAATTCCACTGGGAAGTGGAGATGTATCACAGCAAACAGTCCAATATTCTCAGGTCAGACACCTTAAGTCTAGCTCCTTCATCACTTGTCTATAGTGTATAGAGGTATATGTGGAGACTTCTTGTTCTAAGGATTCAGATTTCTAGTGACTCCTGGAAGAGGAAAGGAAGGATAAGGAAGTTGCCAAAAGAAGAGTGGGAAAAGGGAGGTGGGCAGTGAGGGATACTGAAAACGGATGATGAGAGGCAGGGAATTTTAGGAGAAATTATCTGAAACTAGGGTAAAAAGCAAGAGAGCATCTCAAGCTTGTGTACAGGAAAAATTCATGGGTTCATTGATATGCTAGATAGAGCCACTAGATAAAGGTAGAAACAGGGGCTCAAGAAACTTTATAATCCTTATATACCCTTTGCACATGAAAAACGTCAGGAGTTACAGGAGCTGAGGTTTTAAGCTGGAAGAAACTCAGATACTTCTATAACTATATAATGAGAAAAATGGTTACAATTCAGATAGTCTCAAGTCTGATTGTGGGACAAGAGCTGATACATATTCCATTCACCAGGTTACTTGAAGCAAGTCATGTAACTGCCTATAATTTTACTGGTCTGCTCTACCCTAGACAGGTTCATCTCTATTCTTTTATCTCAGACTTTAATCCACTTTCCAACACCATCCTCTTCCACTCGACAAAAGTTAGTTTTCTTTGTTGTACTGTAAGGGGTAAAATTAGGGGTTGTTGACTGAATATATATTATACTAGTGGTCGCCAGGGATTAATTCAATCCCAATAAATTACTCAAGTCAGTTTGGGATTTTTGTGGTGGTTTTAATTACAGGGAAATTGGACTTCTCTATCAAGCCAGATAGGAGTTCAGAGGCCTAGGCCAAGGGGCCTTCTCAATCTAGCTTGGCTTCCTGCCATGAGGCCTCCTCCAAGATGAGGGGTCTCCTTGGAAGATAGTTTCCTTTAGGAGGTAAAGGAAAAAAGGAATAAGCCTAACCACTCACCATGCATGCTAAGAGTGTCTCCCAGTCACCTCACTGGCAAACTGCAAATGCCAAAACCTGCCAAGAGCTGCAACACACCAAAATGCCACCCAGCACTCCCCACACTGCTGACAGAGACCAACGTCTCCACGAGCGAGAGCAAGAATGAGAGAGAGCACGAGAGGAAGTGAAGCAAAACATATAGACCATTCTTTATGTCACTTCCTTGACTTAGGACAGCCCAGGGGTCTGTCAGTTGTTTCTGATTTGTCACTTGCTAGCACATGTTGGTCATAGGCCATACCTCCTCAACACTTAATCCTTAAGTAAGGGTGTAGACATTCCTGGTTGCTAGAATTTCTAAAAACTAAGCTGGGTTAAGTAAAACTAAAATTCACAGTACCAAAGAGAAGTACCAGCTATATCAGAAAGTCAATAAAAAAATTTTTATTTAAAAATGCACATGATATCCAGAAATGTATATTCAACTTCCAAATTTTTAAGGAAAGATGTTCTAAATTCTAGGTCCTAGATTCATAGTATCACACATTTCAAGATAGAAGGGACCCAATAGGTTATCCAGTATAGCTCTATCATCTTACAGATAAGAAAACTGAAACAGGAAAATGATATAATTTATGTAATATGTCTCACAGGTAGGAGGCATCAAAGGAGGTTTTTTTGAATCTAGAGCCTCTGATCCCACCAGATTGAGAGCTTTTTCCAGTGTTGCCTCAACCACTGATTCTTTCCCTTTCCCTTCTCATTATTTAAAATTAAAATAGAATTTTGCATCTGCAATGTCAGTTGATCCCAAATCCCTTTAATTTTACAGATATTCCTACTGTTGGGAATGTTGCCACCCACTCAAACAATGGGTCTTACTCATTACTCCTTAAGGTCAGTCATAATTAGATTATCCAGTGATTATCATCCATGCCTTGTTAATATATGTCATCACTAGAAGAATATTGACATTTTAAAAAGCAAGTAAATGTGTGTGTGTGTGCACATGTTATGGATAAGCTCAGAATTGTCCAAAAGCACTCCCACCATTTTCCAGATGTAATCCAGCCCATTCTGTCTCCTATTCAATTCAGGACCCAGCTCATTGGTCCATTTATAATAATTGTACTAAGGAACTAACAATGTGCTACCTATCCATCTGTATGTCATAAACTCTACAATATACCTTTTTCATCTACTTGGTTTTTTCAATGTAGATAGATAGACCAAACTCTTTCCAGTGGTTGCCAAACTTGTCAAGAAATATTCTGATTCTTTATACAATCTATAAATAGGAGACTTTAAAGAACTTCATCTCAAATGTTAATAATGGGGATTTAAAATATATATAGAAGAGAACAGCAGAAAGTTTAGAAGAGGACAGAGATAAACAATATAGTGCTAGAACTATCATGTTGAATTTGAAATATACTTAAAAAAATCTCACCAAGATCATTGTAGTGGAGATTCACAGTTTCCTATGTAATTAATTTTGTTTTGTTTTGTTTTCCTATTCTTCATTTTAGAGTGAAAAGATCTTTGGGATCTAGGAATGTATTTCAGAGATTCAGTGAATTTGGATAACAAAAAATAAAACAAAACATCCTTATTTCAATATAATGGGTTTCTTTAATAGTGCTACATATTTAAATTTATGCATTTAAAATATTATTCTGAGAAGTGTTTCTATGACTTCACCAGACTGCCAAAGCAGTCTGTGAAAGCTAAAAGGTAAAGAAGTGGACCAGGTAACTGTTCATGTTTATCAAATTCACAATAATAAAAAGGTCTTTTTTTTTAAAATTCAGAGCCTCAAATAATCTTTTATTTAAACTGAAAAAGACTGCCCCAAATTGTTGCTATCACTTTTGCATTTCTTCCCTCTTCCTTCACTTCCCACTTTAAACTGAGTCTACCTGACTTACAAACCTTCTTTACCCTAGTGTTAACCTCTTTCTCCCATATCCCCATGTCCAATTTTTCAAATGTCAAGACACCACACCTTGGAAATCTGCATGTTCCTGTACTTTGCCTTTCACCTATGACTTTGAAGAAGTTCCTTTGCTTCTCTGACCCTCAGGCTCCTCATCTGTAAAATGAAGGGAACAGGTTAGGTAGCAAAGTCTCCTCCATATCCAAATCCTATCATCTTACTTATTTTTTCATCATGCTCCAAATTTTCCCTTCTTCTCACTGCCTCCTCTCTCTGACTACCATTTGAGTTGCTCTCCTCTATTGCAACTAATGGAGGAAGATGGGCTGTAATGCTCATTTTGCTGCTTCTCTTCATTATAGTGTTATCTTGTGGATATCTTGATTTGTGTCAAGTACTTCTTGGAATTTTTCATAAGAGAAAACTCTAGTAATTCAAAAGGACAGTGTAATTCAATGGAAAGTATGTTATATTACTACTGGGAAACTTATTTGTTATAACAAACAACAACTCAGCTCCAGGAAACCAGAACTGAGTACTAGCTTTTAGGACATGATGGAGGAGGTATCTTGTCACTTGAAATTCCAAGATTTTAAATTGGTTACAATGTTGTTGCTACTTTCTCCTAATTCTTCTCCTATATGTCTGATCACTCCTTGTCAGTCTCTTGCTAAATAATTATTCCTCTTTTATACACCTAATCAGTTTTCTCCAAGGCTTTATCTTGGGCCTTCTTCTCTCTTCACTAGAAGCCTTTGCTGATCTTATCTACTTTCAGGGGATAGCCTTTCTTTGCAAATAATTCCTATTTCTATATGCCCAGTCTAATTTTCCAAATTACCAAATGGATCCTGGGCATCTTCACCAGAAGACCATAATGGCATAGTACCTACTTCATACTTATAGCTTCCTCAAAGGACCGTTATGAGCCCCATTTGAAATAATCTCAGAAACAATGTATTAAAAGATTTTGTAAAATTTAAAGCACTCTATAAATCTCAATTATTTCAGTCCTAACATTTCTCCCCCAAAAGCCTAAATATCTTCAGCCTGAAGATCATGGATGGAAAGCTGGAAACACCCTTAGAAGTCATTTTGTCTACCTGCATCATTTTATCAATGAAGAAACTGAAAGATGTTAGATGACTTGTCTGAAGTCACCCAGGTAACCACTTCTCCAAACTTCCCTCTGTCAGTTTCACCATTGTTCTTCCTGTTGTACAAGTTTGTAATCTTAGAGTCATCCTTTATTTCTTTCTCTTCCTCACCATCTCCTAGAGTCAATTGGAAGACATATGCTGTTGATTTTGTCACCAAAAGATTTCTAATTCATCTTTTCTCTACACATGTGGCTATCAGACTTTTTAAAAATACCTTTACCTTCCACCTTAAAATCAATACTATGTATTGGTCCCAAGGCAGAAGAGCAGTATGGACTAAGCAATGGGGTTTAAGTGACTTGCCCAGGGTCACTCAAACACTGGGAAGTGTTTGAGGTCATATTTGAACCTGGGACCTCCCATCTCTTGTCCTGGCTGTCAATGCACTGAGCTACCCAGCTGCCCCAGGGGCTATCAGAATTAATAACATCTCTCTTGTCTCTTACCTGGTCTATGGTAACAGCCTCCTATCTAGTGTTTCTGATTTCAGGCATTTACCCTGCTTATTCATAGGAAAAAGAAGAAATTGAAGCAAATGAACATGTATCCCCACAACAACTAAATGAAAACCTTTAAAACTATTCAACAGGGGGGTGGAGTCAAGATGGAGGCGTAGAAGCAGCAGAAGTTCAGACCTCAGAAAACCCTTCCTTATCGATCACAAACTGACTGCTCCTAGGAAACTAAAAATCCAACTGAACAATAAGACAGAGCCAAGGAACCCTCCTGCTGGACTCAATCCAAAAGGTATGCCCCCCAAAAGCCAGAATCTGAGAATACTCAGGTTTAAGGGGAAGAAAGAAGGAAGGTCCCAGGACCCCTCACTCACCCCCACCTAGAGCACTAAGCCTCCAGTGGCAGTGGGAACCTCTGAGTGGGCAAAGGCACTGGTCTGGAGGGTGTACCTTGCAGGCAGAGCTGTTCCAGTTTCAGAGAGTTGAGCAAAGATGGTGGGGAAGGAGCTGGAGAGGGAGAGCAGAGCTGGCAGCCTGGACAGAGCTAAGAGTAACCTCCATATTGCTCTATCCTTCCAAAAGCCTCAGGGCACATCGAGCCCAATCCAGCTGAACTTAATCCCATTAAAAGCCTCCAGAGGACACGGAAGCTCAAACTACAACACCCCTCCCCCACAGACTACAGGGAGAGACTTTCTGTCAAGGCTCCAAGAGGGGAGACTGACAGAAACCACTAAAACAAAAAAAAATGAGAGGAGCAAGAGCACAGACAAATACGGGGAGCACAGAAGGGGTAAATATGAGCAAACAACAGAAAAAGAAGAAATTACAATCGACAGTTTCTGTACAGGGAACGAGCAAAGAGCAAATGAAACAGAGGGGGAGGGAACAGCAAAGGAAAAATCAGAAATCTCAGTGAATTGGATATAGGCTTTGGAAGAACTCAAAATGCAATTCAAAACACAAGTAAGAGAGGCTGAAGACAATTGGGAAAAGAACTTAAAAACTAAGATGAGTGATCTGGAAACAGAAAATAGTGTCTTGAAAGACAAAATCAACCAGCTTTAAAATGAGGCAAAGGAGATGAAAGATGAGGTAAAGGGCATGAAAGATAACCTCCAAAGAAAATCAGACCAGAAGGAGAAGGATGACCAAAAAGCCAGAGATGAAATCCAGTCTTTAAGAACCAGAATACAACAATTAGAATTAAGTGACCTCACAAGGCAGCGAAACACTATAAAACAAAATGAAAAGAATGAAAAAATTGAGGAAAATATGAAACATCTCATTCACAAAACAGAAGATTTAGGAAATTGTTCGAGGAGAAACACTTTAAGAATCACTGGTCTACCAAAAGGCCACGACAAAAGGAAAAGCCTGGACATAATACTACAGGAAATTATTCAAGAAAACTGCCCTGATATTCTAGAACAAGAAGGAAAAGTGGAGATTGAAAGAATCCACAGATTACCTCCTGTACTTAATACCCATCTGACAACACCCAGGAATATTATAGCCAAATTCAAGAACTATCAGACCAAAGAAAAAATATTGGAACCACAGTGAGGATAACACAGGATCTATCTGCATGTACACTGAAGGACCAAAAGGCATAGAATATGATATTCTGGAAAGCAAGGGAACTAGGTCTACAGCCAAGAATCAACTACCCAGCAAAACTGACTATATTCTTACAGGGGAAAGTATGCTCATTCAACAAAATAGAAGAATTCCAAGAATTTGTAAAGAAAATACAAGACCTGAAGAGAAAAGTTGATGTCCAAGCACAGAACTCAAGAGAACCATCAAAAGGTAATTAGAAAAGAGGGGAAAAAGAAAACAAAAAAACAACTTTTTTAAAAGAGACTCAAAAAGTTAAAATGATATGTATCCCTATAAGAAAAGAGGTCATTGGTAACTCTTAAAAACTGTTGTCATCACCTGGGCAGCTAGAAGAATTACACTTAGAGAGAACAGTGACATACTATATAGGATGAAATAACAAGACATAAATAGGTATATAGATATATGTATGCATAAATACATATACATGTGTGTATATATATATATACACACACAACTAGAGCTAAAAAAGAGGTTAATACTAAAAGAAATTGGAAAAGAAACAAAAGGGGGTAAATATATATATATGTCACAAAGAATCTCATGCCGGGAGGGGGGAGAACATCAATACACTGGAAAGGTAAAGAGGTTGGAGAGAGGAAATATTTAACCCTTACATGAATTGAAATTGACCCAAAGAGGGACGAACAATCCAATCCATTGGGGCAGAGAATAGATATGTGCCCTATAGGGGAGTAGAAGGGTAACAAACAGAATGGTGGGGAGGGAAGCAGTATAAGGGAGGGAGAAGGTGGGGTGGAGTTTTAAAAAGACTGCAAGAAAAATAAGGAGGGGGGATAAGAAAGGAGGGGGTAAAAAGGGAAGTAAAATAAGAAGAGGGAAATAGGGGGACTGATTAAAAACAAATATTGGTGTAGAAGGAAAAAGTGAAAGAAGAAAAGGCAGGACTAGGAGTAGAAATCAGAATGCTGGGAAATACACAGCTGGTAATCATAACTCTGAATGTTATGGAATGAACTCACCCATAAAACACAAGAGAATACTAGAGTGTATTAGAATCTAAAACTCTACCAGATGCTATCTGCAAGAAACACACATGAGGAAGGTAGATACGCATAGGGTGAAAGTAAGAGGATGGAGCCAAATCTATTGGGCATCAACTGATAAAAAGAAAGTAGGAGTCACAATCATGATATCTGACAAAGCCAAAGTAAAAATAAATCTAGTTAAAAGAGATAGGGAAGGTAATTACATCTTGATAAAAGGCAGTATAGACAATGAGGAAATATCAGTACTCAACATGTATGCACCAAACAGCATAGCATCCAAATTTCTAAAGGAGAAACTAGTGGAGCTCAAGGATGAAATAGATAGAAAAACTATATTAGTGGGAGACCTGAACCTTCCTCTATCCGAACTAGATAAATCAAACCAAAAAATAAATAAGAAAGAGGTAAGAGAAGTGAACGAAATCTTAGAAAAAGTAGAGTTAATAGATATGTGGAAAAAAATAAATAGGGACAAAAAGGAATACACCTTTTCAGCAGCACATTGTACATTCACAAAGATTGACCATATATTAGGGCATAAAATCATTGCAAACAAGTGCAAAAGAGCAGAAATAATAAATGCAACCTTCTCAGACCACAATGCAATGAAAATAATAATTAGTAAGGGTACATGGAGAGGTAAATCAAAAATTAACTGAAAATTAAACAATACGATTCTACAAAACTGTTTAGTTAAAGAACAAATCATAGAAACAATTAATAATTTCATTGAAGAAAATAACAACGATGAGGCATCCTTTAAAAAACCTATGGGATGCAGCCAAAGCAGTACAGAGGGGCAAATTTAGATCCTTGAGTTCATATATTAACAAATTAAGAAGGGCAGAAGTCAATGAATTGGGCATGCAAACTAAAAAAAAAACTAGAAAGTGAACAAATTAAAAATCCTCAGATGAAGACTAAATTAGAGATCCTAAAAATCAAAGGAGAAATTAATAAAATTGAAAATCAAAGAACTATTGATTTAATAAATAAGGCTAGAAGCTGGTACTTTGAAAAAACAAATGAAATAGACAAAGTACTGGTCAGTCTAATTAAAAAAAGGAAAGAAGAAAACCAAATTGACAGTATCCAAGATGAAAAGGGAGACCCCACCTCTAATGAAGAGGAAATTAAGGCAATCATTAAAAACGACTGTGCCCAATTATATGGCAACAAATATGGCAATCTAGGTGATATGGATGAATACTTACAAAAATATAAATTGCCTAGACTAATAGAGGAAGGAATAGATTACCTAAACAACCCCATATCAGAAAAAGAAATTGAACAAGCCATCAAAGAACTCCCTAAGAAAAAATCCCCAGGTCCAGATGGATTCACAAATGAATTCTATCAATTCAAAGAACAACTAACCCCAATATTATACAAACTATTTGACAGAATAAGCAGAGAAAGAGTTCTACCAAATTCATTTTACGACACAAATATGGTACTGATCCCAAAACCAGGCAGGTCAAAAAGAGAGAAAGAAAACTATAGACCTATCTCCCTAATGAATATAGATGCAAAAATATTAAATAGGATATTAGCAAAAAGACTCCATCTTTGATCATGAGGGTTGTTCATAATGACCAGGTAGGATTCATACCAGGAATGCAAGGATGGTTCAATATTAGGAAAACCATCCACATAATTGACCATATTAATAATCAAACTGACAAAAATCACATGATTATCTCAATAGATGCAGAAAAAGCCTTTGATAAAACATAACACCTATTCCTATTGAAAACACTAGAAAGTATAGGAATACAAGTGCCTTTCCTAAAAATAATAAACAGTATATAACTAAATCCATCAGCAAACATCATCTGCAATGAGGATAAACTAGAAGCCTTCCCAATAAGATCAGAAGTGAAACAACATTATCACCTCTATTATTTAATATTGTACTAGAAACACTAGCAGTAGCTATTTGAAAATAAAAAGAAATTGAAGGTATTAAAATTGGAAATGAGGAGACCAAGCTACCACTCTTTGTGGATGATATGATGGTCTGCTTAAAGAATCCTAGAGAATCAACCAAAAAGCTAATCGAAATAATCAATAACTTTAGCAAAGCTGCAGGATACAAAATAAACCCGCATAAGTCATCAGCATTTCTATATATCTCCAACCCAGTTCAGCAGCAAGAATTAGAAAGAGAAATTCCATTTAAAGTCACCCGAGACAATATAAAATACTTAGGTATCTCTCTCCCGAGACAAACACAGGAATTATATGAACACAACTACAAAACACTCTCCACACAATTAAAACTAGATCTACACACCTAGCAGATTGGCTAACATGACAACAATGGAAAGTAATGAATGCTGGAGGGGATGTGGCAAAGTATGGACATTAATTCATTGCTGGTGGAGTTGTGAATTGATCCAACCATTCAGGAGGGCAATTTGGAACTATGCCCAAAGGGCGATAAAAGACTGTCTGCCCTTTGATCCAGCCATAGCACTGCTGGGTTTGTACCCCAAAGAGATAATAAGGAAAAAGACTTGTACAAGAATATTCATAGCTGCACTCTTTGTGGTGGCCAAAAATTAGAAAATGAGGGGATGCCCTTCAATTGGGGAATGGCTGAACAAATTGTGGTATATGTTGGTGATGGAATACTATTGTGCTAAAAGGAATAATGAACTGGAGGAATTCCATGGGGACTGGAACAACCTCCAGGGATTGATGCAGAGTGAGAGGAGCAGAACCAGGAGAACATTGTACACAGAGACTAATACACTGTGGTACAATTGAATGTATAGGACTTCTCCATTAGTGGAAATGCAATGACCCTGAACAACTTGGAGAAATCTATGAGAAAAACCACTATCCACATTCAGAGGAAACACTGTGGGAGTAAAAGCACTGAAGAAAAACAACTGCTTGATCACATGGGTTGAGGGGATATGGTTGGGGATGTAGACTCTAAATTAACATCTTAGTGTAAACAACAACATGGAAATAGTTTCTGATCAAGGACACGAGTAATACCCAATGAAATTGTGTGTTGGCTGTGGGAAAGGTGGGTGGAGGGGAGGGAGGGAAATAAAGTGAGTATAGTAACCAAAAAAATAAAATAAAAAAATAAATTTCAGAAACAAGGAAAAAATCTATTCAACAACTCTTATAAAATTACTTTTGAAAACTACTTAAAATTTTAAACTTTTAAAATAACTTTCTGTATAAAAAAAATATTATTCAGGAAAATTACATCTATCAGAGAGAATCATCTTCTACCCACCAGCTGCAGAACTACTAATTGGAAAGCTCAGGCAAGATTCAACTTATGGAATGGGTGGAAGAATGACCTTTCCATAAACTGCACAGACCATATTCTCATTCCTTCCTTATGGCTGGTATATTGTTAGAGTTTAATACTAACTTCTTAATTAATTTATTGATTGTTGATGCTGTACATAATTCATTATATACCTTTTTACTTCACTTTGTGCATCTATTTTATAAAGCAAGGTCAAGTTATATTTCTCATGAGCCAACCCCTCAGAATAAGCCATACTGAAGAGATTGGATCACCATATCTGACTGAAGGAAGAGGAGATTTACCTGAAAGGTAACTTGCCTTCACCTCACAAATGGCTTGGTACTGAGAAAGCATTTCAATCAACTAACCAACAACCCCTTTATAAGTGCCTGTTATGTGCCAGCCATTATGGTAGGTGCTGGAGATACAAAGACAAAAATAAAATAAAATTTAAAAATCCCTGCCCTCAAAGGCCTTACTTTCAAGGCAACTTTCAACCTTTAGTGGTGGGTTATCTTTAATCATCTAATGAAAAATCACTTATTTATAAACATTAACAATGCATAATTCATATAATATTTTAACACTCACAGAGAACTTTCCTCCCCAAAACCTGTGAGGTTACATTTTTTTAAAATCTCCTTTTAACAAATGAAGAAAATGAAGATACTGTGTTTAAGTGGCTTGTGTAGCGTCATACATCTAAGTAGTATATATGTTAGGGTGTGATCTTCCCCACTTCACTGAAGTGAGAATATTTTAATTATCTTTGTATCGCTCCCAACATCAAGTACAGTGCATGCAGTAAGCACTTAATAAATAAGCCTGCATTGCCACATACGCTATATCATGAATTATTTCTAGTTTGTACTCTTATGAATAATGAGTACATTTGTATAATTGGGGCCTTTTTCTGCCCTACTGTTAAGAATATCTTTAGGGCATATTCCTAGAAATGGGATCACCAAGGCAAAGGGCATAAACAATTCTGTAGTGCTTATTGTAAAATCCCATATTGCTTCCTGAAAAAGATTGCACCAATTCACAGCTCTTTCAGTCCTGTAAAAGGTTGTTTGTTTCTCCACAACCCAACAGCACTGAATTTTATAGTGCTTATCTTTGCCAAGTTGATAGGTATAAAGTGGCATACTAAACTTGTTTTAATTTGCATTTCTCTGATTATTAGAGAGTTGAAACAGTTTTCAGATGCTTAATTGGTTTTTCTTCTTTCAAGAACATTTACATTATTATTTGAGACATTCGTGACCTTTGTAGGAAATTTAGCCAAAGCATGTAATAAAATCACCAATAAATAATAATGATTATAATAATGATATATTCTAATAATATTCCCTTTAAGGAGATTTCAGATGGTCAAATGATCATTCATTGTGCATTTAATTTTCCTACACAGCCCTACAATAAAAGTTAGATAAATATATAACTACTTCACATGATCTCTGTAAACTCATTAAATGCACATACACAATAAAATGAAATTCATGTTTAATCCTTCCTGCCCCCACTAACCACCATTGCTTCAAGTACTGAGCTAGCTTTGCCAGCTGCAAGAACCACATGGAGATATTTCCCTAGACACTCTGTTCAGTAGAGGTAGTGAACTCGTTTAGCAAATGCTCAATGGAGAGTACAGGCTCTCTAACTATTCTCCCTCAATGTTCTTCAAACAGGAGGGGCTTAAAAAGTGATGACCGATAACCAGCAATTTATCATTTGAAGTGTTCATTAATTTCCATTAGAACAAATCTTAATTGTTTTTTTTTCATTCCTCACTCCAGCCCTTCATGGAAAGAATCACAGATTTATAGAACCAAGGTCACCTTGGCCAGCTCTTATGTGAAGCATGCACCTCCTCTACAAAATCTCCAGCTTCTGCTTGAAGACTTCCAGTGATGGTATCCACTATTTCCCCAAGATAGCCCATTTCTGCTTTTGGATAGCTCTAATTACTGGGAAGGTTCCAAGAAGAACTCACTAATGGAAGAGGGCAGCCATCCTCCAGAAGCTTAAGTAGCTAAGGGAAGATTTGCGCTCAGGTCTTCCTAACTCCAAGTTCAATTAAGTGTGCAACCTAGTTGCTTCCATATATGCATACTCATATGTAAGATGTTGTATAATGTCTTTGGAGATTCAAAGACAAAAAAAAAGTTTTTCAAATAACAAACATTTTAGGGACTGGAGTAGGAACACAACATTTACACAAATAAGAAGTGGAGTGAAGTCGAAAAATAGATTTAGGAGGGATGAAGCAGAAAGAGCAAGAAGTTAGGGTGGGAAAAGAATTGTGCAGTTCAACATCATGGAGATAACACAATTATTTGTGATGGTGAAACCTATAGTATAACCATCCCTGGGAAATGGCAATGTAATGAAAGTATAGGTCATGAAAATTGAAAAAAATGGATGAACTTGGAGGCCAAAGTATCTCAAGGGATGGTATATATTAAAGTCTCCAATTTGTATGTTAGGACACATCATTTCATTTATTTATTCAATAAACATTCATTAAGCACCTATTTTGTACCAGGTACTCTGCTAGGTGCTAGGAACATAGAGAAGCAAAAGACAGTCTGCCCTCAGGGAGTTTATAATCTAATGGATTCATCTGTCTGGACCTTAATTTTCCTTATCTGCAACATGATGGGTCAGTGTAGATCAGAAAATTTTAACCAGGGCTCTGGGGACTTTTTTTTCTTTTTCAGATTACATATCATTTAATCACATTACAATTTTTAATGTTCATTTTCTGGTATTTTGCAATGCATGTTCTCTCTCTCCCACTTCTCCTCCCTCCCCAAGAAGATGGGTAGTCCAAGGGGTATAGGTTGTACTTAACTTATCATATATCTTTTTCCCTGTTCACCATGTGAAACAAGACATATATTGCTTACCCTAGAGAAAATTCACAGAGGAAATAAATCTAAATTTGGACTCTATCTGTTCCTTCTCTGGCAAGTGGATATTCTTTTTCATCATGAGTCCCTTGGAGTTGTCCTGAAGCCTTGCCTTGTTGAGAATAAAGTCATTCACAGCTGATCACCATACATTAATGCTGTTACTGTGTACAATGTTCTCTTGGTTCTGCTTACTTCACTTTATATCATTTCATATAAGTGCAGATTTTTTGTGGACTTCTCTAAGAAAGTTGTAAAATAATTTCGTTTGGATATAGTTAGTTTCTTTTTTAAAACCACACATTTTATCTTATGCATTTAATGGAATTATTCAGAGAACTCTTAATCTTTTAGATTAGGACTCTCTCAACTTTTATACCTCAATCCCTGCTGCCTTCTCAAGCTGGAGAAGCATCTACTCTTACAATCTTTCCTCTGGTTGGTGCTTTCCTGTTGGGGAACTTCATTTGAGGAAGTATCCATTTCAGCCAGGCTCACTGCTTACCTAGCTCCTCTGACTCTAGACTTTTACACTTTGCCCAACCCCAGCCCCACCCAAACACTTTTCACCTCACTTTTCTTTGATTTCTTCTCTCATTAGAATGTAAGCTCCCAAAAGGTAGGCACTGTCTTTCTTTTTGCTTATACCAGTTATCCCTCCCACATCTCCCTTTAAGGGCAAAGGAGCCCCTGAGATCTGATCTGGAAAATCAGGATAAAATCTTTTGGCCCTCCCTTTGTACCAGAGAAGAAGTCTGAATTTTTTTTCTGATATTGAGTATTTATAGTACCTCATTGTAAATCTTGGGTTAAGTATGCAGTTCTGCGTTTCTAAAAGTTTTCTTTGTCATCTTCTGTAAAACTCTCAAAAATTCCACTTTAATTTCTTATGCCTACCTGAGATATATTAAAACTGGGATAAGAAAAGTTGCGATATGGACAGTATAACTGTATTAACTTGTATTACCAGTACTTTTCACAGCACATAGAATAGTAAATGCAAGATCTATCTACCTATTGGAGAAGATATCCATAGCTTCAGCATGCCTACGGGGTCCATGACACACAAAAAAGGTTAAGAACCCTTGGACTATGTAATTTCTAAGAATGTTCCCTATTCCAAAGTTCATAATCCTTTGTAAATATTTTAAAACTGACAAGATATGGAGGTGAGTTGAAGGGTCTCCTCTGTATAAATTTTTCTGTCATAATGGTGTTTCAAAGGAGCTAACATTTAATTCTCTGACCTTTCCCCACAGTATTCACAATTGGCCAGAAAGTCTGGGAATGATGCCATTCTAGGGCCATATTATGGGGCTGAGGTAGTTGGCAAAAAATTAACAAAGCCATGGGCCTTGTTAAATTTTAAGACATCCACTTAAAGTGAAAAGGGATGTTGTTTTTAAATTCTCAGTTTTGCAATATTGAAGATTGCAAGAGTCACTAAGCATAAATAAAAAACCGTCACGACGAGAAATTGGCAGAGTGATTCTATCAGTCAAAAGTCAGTGTCCTTCCTCCACTACCTCTATTTTGCAACATTTTTGAAATTTTCCCTGAGTCAGTGTTTTTCCCCCAATCTTCCCATATCAAACTAAACTTCCTTCGAAGCTTTCATATACTCATCCTGCCTTCAGACAATGCCCGGACTCACCTGTTAATGCCATTTTAAAACAAAACTTTTAAATGTGTAAAAAACTCAAGATTCATAAGAATATTTTAAAACCAACACTATGGGATTGAATTAAACATGAATAATCTAGAAAATACTACATGCCCTAGTGAAGACAGTCTTTCCTGTTCAAAATAATTGCATTGTAGATTTTGGGCTAAGTATATAAGTAAAGCATATATCCATAGGCACCAGACAGCACTTCTTGCAATAATTCTTAGCAAGAGATCCTATTGTTCCCTTGGCCCCTTTATCTTTTCTGTCTCCTGAGAGTACATAGCATACTATTAAGCATATTAACCCTAATAACTAGATGATACGCAACTAGGTGATGCCGTGAATAGACGGCATAGTCTGGAGTTAGGAAGAGTTCAAATATGGCCTCAGGAACTTACTGGCTATGTGATCCTGTGCGAGTCACTTAACCCTGTCTGTCTCAGTTTCCTCATCTGTAAAATATGTTAGAGAAAGAAATGGAAAACCACTCAAGTATCTTTGCCAGGAAAACCCCAAATAGGGGCTTGAAAAGTCAGACATGATTGAACAACAAATCATTATCTTTCCCCACTCCACTCTACCCTCTACTCACTTATCAAATTTGTCTTTTTAAAATGAAATCTGACAATGTCACCCTTCTCCATCCTAAACCTCACTCCCCCATACATTCAAAAATTCTCTCTTTGGCTTATAAAGTACTTCATTACCTTGCCCCTTCCTATCTTCTCAGTCCTCTTACAATTTATCCCCTTCTCTCTCACTCGGTATCTTACAATCCAGTGACTGATTTTGCTGCTCTTCCCCTATGACATTCTCTCTGAATGAGTGATTTCATAGTTTCAAATCCTACCTAAAATCCTGCCTTCTGCAAGAAGCCTTTCCTAGTGCTTTTCCCACTTAACGCTAGTGCCTTCCCTTTCTAATTATTATATCTGACTTATTCTATAACTATCTTGTTTGTACATGACTGATCGCATGCTATCTCCTCCAACAGACTGTCAGCTTCTGGAGGGCAGGCACTGTCTTTTGTCTTTCTTTGTATTTTCAACACGAATACTACTAATGATCATTATATTTGAACATTGTATGATACAGAGTAGGTGATTAGTAAATATTTAATGATTGGTTGAGCAAAAATTAAAATTAATCTCAAATAATAAAAATATTATATTTTAAGAGATTTACTACTGATCATTAGAAATAAAGGAAGAAAACATAACAAAATAAAATTATGTGCCCATGGCTAAGCCACCTGTTCAAAAAGCCCATTCCACCACAGTTGCCAACAGGAAACAAAAAGAGCAAGACTAGAACCTCACTCCATATATCCCCATCTACAGAAAGTATGTAATGACAGGAAGTCAATGGGCTTCTGGGAAATGCAGTTTTTAGGGTAACAGATTTCCAATTATACAATTGAGAGTAGATTTAGCAAATGCTAGCTCATTGACTTAAACATTTCATCAGCATAGCCAAAGCTCTCCATTATGGCACATGAAATCATGGAGGTAATCCTAAAAGAGGCCTTCCTGAGGTAACTAGACCAGATATTCTTATTTTATGGATAAAAATATGAGGTCAAAATAATTTAAGTCACTTGTTCAAAGCAAAACAAGTAGGAAGAGGCAGAACCAGCATTCAAACCCAGGTCCTCGGATTGTAAGACTCTTTCCCCTGTCCTCTACTTGAGTTGCCACTGCTCTCATCCAATCTCACTATATCTGCAATCCCATCTTTATTGCTCTCCCTACTAAGCTGTAAAGGTGAAATTCCTGAGTTGATTCATCTCAACCTGCTTCTTCACTAATCTCATTCAGTCACCTACTGTAAAAATTAGTCTCCAGTAATAGAAATATTATATTTTAAGAGGTTTATTAAAGATTATTAGAAATCAAGGAATAAAGAAAATACAAAATAGAAAAACCACGTGCCTAGGGCTGATTAGCCCATTCAAAATCCCCACGCTTAGCTTACCTACTACATCATTGCAATGGAAAAGAGAGCACGTGTGTGGCAGAGAGCCAGTTAAATACTCATTGTGATCTCACCCAGGTGGAGACACAGGTGAGATTATAGGGAATTCTGGGAAATTCCAAGGACTTCTGGGGATTGAAGTCTAGGGTTCAGATCTCCATGTTACATTCCCTCTTCCCCTTAGGCCCAAGGAAGGCTAGTCTCTCCACTGGGTCTTGTAAACATACCAACTTTGAAATTATGATAATTTGAGGATAAGAGGGAAAGAGAACAAAACCAATAATTGCTTGATGCATTGACAAAAAGTCAATTAGGCAGAAGTCCCCTTTGGCATAAGAGTATACATACAAAACAAATGCATTCAAACCCCACACAGTTCAAATCACCACATCCCAAAGTTTACTCTGGATCTTCTTGTGCAGTGTGTGGTCTGTGCAGGCATCTTCATGGTGTCTTCTCCAAAGAGTTCAGTTTTTGGATTCGGAGAGGCAGTGTATTTCTTATCCTAAAATTACTCTCTCAAGGAATTTAAACTTTGTGATTTAAAATAATAATAATTATACATTACCCCCTGAAGAGGGTGATTGAAAAACACTGGGATTTTGCATGGCTGAGATATGAGGGATATGAATCAATTGACATAAGAAATAAAAAAAATTTTAAAAATTCAAATAAAAAAGATAATTTCTGGATGAAATATAGACTATCAAAGTCTTATGTATAAAATTTCCAAGTAAAGGAAAAATAAATCTATAACAGGTCCTTGAATCAAGGCCCAATTAAAATTATATCAGTAATTACTCATTTACCCAGTCAGTAGCCAGGACTACAGAAAGCTGCCACATTAAAAAAGACAGGATAGGGACTAGATTATAGGATACAGGTAGAAGCCAAATTTTGGTACTATCTGTAAGTATTTTCACTAAGAGTGTGGATACAAGGAAGGCCTACGTCTTAACATATGTCAAGTGTCACAACCTTGAGTCTCACACTAAGTTCAAGTCTTTATGTCATGGCTCAAAATTTTCATCAACCACTTTGGGAATGGTTGGTCTCTGACCTTTTGCTCAATTGGCACTGTTCAGGTTAAGCCTGTGCTCCTTTTTTTTTTTAAACAATCAGTGGCATCATTTTTATAGTCTCAAGCTTTTGGGGCATGAATTGACATTATAGCAAATATATTTTAAACTTATATTACTGCAAAATAAAAAAGTTAAAGAAAATATTAATACTGGTGACATGTGCTTCAAATATAAAAAGGAGAGAAAAAAATAAAAAACTGAAATAGTATATTGCACATGCAAGAAAAATATAATAATAAAAGAGTTTTAAAATTCAAAAATGTAGCTGATAATCATCGACACACTGTTTCAGCTAAGGAAATATAGAATACAAGGTTTCTCACCAAAAATGAGATCCATTTCCTCTTCATACCTGGCCATGATCCACTGTGGGTGCAATCAAATGAATTTCAAAAGGTAACAGGTTTTTTTTTTAATAATGAACAGTAATACAAATATGTAAGTATCAATGTCCCCAAATTCTCAATAGCCCAATTAATTACAATAGCGAACAAACCCACTATCATATTTTACATGAATCTGCTGTATGACATTTAAAGAAAATGGATATTTGTCAAAAGTTTTTCAGGTATAGCAATGTTTCAACCTTGGCAAACATATTTTTAAATAAAGTAAAACTTATTTGGGTCTAGAACATCATCAAGAAATCTAGATATCAATAAAAATTGTGGCAGAGGAGTCTAGGAAAAACTCAAACCTCTGTACTACTGATATTGGGTAAAGTGAGCTGAAGAGTTATAAATGATAGATGCTTCTCTTTTGGGAGTCATCCAGGGGTACAATGCCCTGGGATTAATTTCCCAGTTCCTTTGGTGTGAGACTGTGATGTCCCATCCATTCACATTTTTATAAATGTGGGAGGTGGGGATTATAATTGTATTTCACTTCAGCTACTAAAATGGACCTTACCTCCTATAAGAGGCAGGCAAAATAATCAGTGTTGTTGAAAAATATCTAAAATTAATATCTAAAGGACCTCTTAAAATCAGTTTGAGATATTTAGCTCATTAAATTTTCCAAAGGTTGTTACACAATTTTAACTAGTTCTGATGAAGTCCATCCATACTCTATGTGACAATATACAAAGTCAAAAAATAGAAAAGGCTGTTTTTATATATGGGCTTATTCAATAATATTTTTTTAGTATAGTTATACAGGAAAAGCAACAGAATATAGCAGTAGTTAAAACCCAGTACATTAAAACGATTCAGTGTCACAGAATAGCATTGAATGCATTAATATATGACCTTAAAACCAACAAAATTAAATCTTAAGGCAATCAGTAAAATGCAATAAAACACAAAGATGTTCATAAAACATTGGAGTCTAAAAAGTCTTAAAAATATAATCTCCAGTCACTTTAAAGTCCATTTTTTTTTATCCAATTAGTAGCCTATTGTCAGAAGGCAGAAGATTGGTAAGGGATAGGCAATGGGGTTCAAGTGACTTGCCCAGGATCACACAGTTAGGAAGTGTCTGAGGCCATATTAGAACCCAGGACCTCCCATCTAGGCTGTCCCTCAATCCACTGAGCCACTGAGCTGCCCCCTCCCCCCATAGTGAGGGTGAGTTTTAGGAATCTCAAACTGGGCCAAAGAGTTGCAGGGAGATGAATTTCTCTCCTGAATCTCAGGTGAGATAAGTAAAAGAATCAGTGCACTCAAAAGATATTCTTTGAAATACGCCATGCTTGTAATCAACTTCCTGTTTGGAAAAGTCTCTTCCTTCTCCTCGTTGTCCCCCTTGTGGTCCCCTGCCACCATGTGGAGGCTAATTGTAGCCTAAGGAAAGATCACCCCTGTTTTTACCAGCTGGTGTTTGATTCTGTAGATTTATTTATTTATTTTTTTAAACCCTTACCTTCCCTTGGAGCCAATACTGTGTATTGGCTCCAAGGCAGAAGAGCAATAAGGGCTAGGCAATGGGGGTCAAGTGACTTGCCCAGGGTCACAGAGCTAGGAAGTGGCTGAGACCAGATTTGAACCTAGGACCTCCCATCTCTAGGCCTAGCTCTCAATCCACTGAGCTACCCTGCTGTCCCTGGTGTTTGATTCTGAAGACACCAGGGGCAGCTACCAGCAGCCTGGGTCCTGGGGCTGGGCTGAAGTGATCTCGCTTGCTCGGAGGCTGGAGATCATCTGGGGCTGGGCTGGGGAGGTTCAGGATCGGGAGAGTGATCTGGGTCAAGCACGTCCGTAGTGGATGAATGCTGGCAGGACAGATAGCAGGAGGCAGGAGCAGGCAACAGGAGAGAGCTGATTCAAGAGGCTTTGCTGATAAGTCTTGGAGAAATATGGCTTAAAAAACATTATCTAGGCTATCTTTAAAAAAAAAAAAATTTGAGAAGTTCTCATCCAAATCTTGTGCTTGCCATAACTGTAAAAATTAAATTAGTCTCTAGTAATAGAAATATTATATTTTAAGAGGTTTATTAAAGATTATTAGAAATCAAGGAATAAAGAAAATACAAAATGGAAAAACCAAGTGCCTAGGGCTGATTAGCCCATTCAAAATCCCCACGCTTAGCTTACCCACTACATCATTGCAAGGGAAAAGAGAGCATATGTGTGGCAAAGAGCCAGTTAAATACTCATTGTGATCTCGCCCAGGTGGAGACTCAGGTGAGATTATAGGGAATTCTGGGAAATTCCAAGGACTTCTGGGGATTGAAGTCTGGGGTTCAAATCTCCATTTTACACTACCCAGACTAGTTGTCCTCTAGTCCTGGAGTCTGGGCTGAGACATGAACTTTGAGAGAAGCACTTGGATCTATCTTTCTCTTGACCTTGTCTCCCTACCTTGCATTTATCGACTGGCATACATACTGAATTCCATTAGCAGAAAGTAAATTTCTGGGGAGTGGGGACTGTTTAATTGTCATCACTTCATAAATGTTTGTCAAATTAAAATGAACTATTAATAGCTTCTAGGACTTAAAGGAAGTATTTTTGACCATTTCTCTCTGTAATCTTGCCTACAAAAACAAAAAGAAAAACACAACACAAAATAAAACCCTATTTAAAAACAAAAACCAAAAAACCTTGCATTTTAATCCTTTCATTATATGTGGAGTTCTTAGAGTTTGGTCAGACATTGAAGACACCAAGGTCATCCACTGCATCTGGAACTATCTCCAGTTGTCCTGACTTTTATCCTGTCACTGGACTTTGATGACTCAGGAAAAGAGAGATCGATGATATTGTACTACTTAGCTTCACTTAAATCCAACTCTTTATACTTTAGAAATCAGCAAATGTTACAATTCAGGATTTAATTTGTTTTGTTGGTTGTCTAGATTTAATAAGACAATGGAGGAAATGCTAATAACAGATTAAACTTAAAAGTGTGTTTATCATGCATTTTTCCTCTGGAGATATGGTTGTTAAATATTTACTAGCCCACCACTGCTTAAAAGTTTGAATTTTTAACACTGGTAAGAATAGGATTTTTCAAAGAAAAAACAAAAACCTAGCCACTTTCCTCTCAAAGAGTTGGAAAAGGCCTTAAAGGATCAGTAAGTTTAACTCCCTCTTTTTACAGGTGAGGAAACAGATGCTGAGAAAGAAAAGATATTTAAGGCAAATATATTCCCTACTTAGTTATTGCTAGGATTGGTTTGGCCTTAAAATAATCTTAACTCACCTTTACATAATATTACACTACATAATGAAGAAGAGTCCCTTCTGAGAAATCAAAGCAGCCAATTGTAGGGAGAGGCATAGGTGTGGTAAGACCTGAGAAGTTACCAATAGTCTTTGTTGCCCTTAAATATTTCCCCTACTAGCCTAAAACTATCTTTCAGATCTTCTCAAGGTTTAAATTACAAAATTGAAAACATTGCCTCCACTCAGAAGGCAAGAGTAGATGCTGATTTCTAAAGTATAAATATTCACAGTGCCAATTTAACAAATCAACTCACTAGCTAGAAGAAGGCTTCACACACTCCCAAAATATACTTTTAGAAAATGCTTTCATGTTGCCTTTGCATTTACAGCAGAAACAGGTTTGGAGGCTACTCTGGTCACTTGGAACCCTGACATCAGCGGATCTGACTGAATACATTAGTTTAATTTCTTTTTTCTTTTTAAACAAGTTTTCCTACTTCCTTTTTTTAAATGTCCTAATAATTTCTGGCTCTTCTGCCCTACCTTCTATTTTTTTAAATAAATAAACATAAAAATAATCCAAAGAGTATGCATCTTATTGGCATTCAATAATCAGGATAATGAAATGCCCACTTTCAGACCTCAGATGTGGGTATACAAACTAAGCAAGTTGCAAACATTGTCAGTTTGCCCAAGGGATGAATGGAGATGTAGTAGAGGAAGGAATTCGTTTGGGAACCTGCGTAAATTATGACATAAGCTACTATCTTGAACTACTACATAAGATGGTATGTAGTACTGGCAGCTATTGTTACCATCTTTTACTACACACCTTCCTGCAGTTGATTACCTTGGTTCCTCAGAAAGGACTCCTCCATCCTTAATTCTTCCCATGAATTCAAAAATTCAAAATTTCAAATTCAATTCAAATTTTCAATTCAAAAATTCAAATTCAAACTTCAATTAAAAAATTGAAATATTCAGAAAATGAGAAGCCAACAGGCCAGTCAAGTTCACTGAGAGAAGTGTTGGAAAGTGAGTAGAAGGATCTTTTATCCTTCTCCCTGAAAAGGAGGAAATCCCTTAGAAGAACATTTTGGAGATGACTCAGTTAACAAGAGGCCTGCTATTAGCCACTAGTTAAATACTATTGTTGTATCTTTGTTCTCATTGAAGTGGGTTGGTTCCTCCAATCATCCAGATATCAATGCTTTCATACCTGCCTGTCATATGCCCTAACCCAAATTTTGTCAATGTTATTCAGAAGTTTCCCCACAGATGGTTCACCCAATCCTGGATACTTTCTTCTAGTTCTTTTCACAGTACAAAGATACCAATAGAGTACACAAGCTGTCCATCTGTTTATCTTTGGAATGACTGTCCCAAGCTTCTTCCCTCTCTCTAGGCCATGTATGTCTGATGATAACCTTCATTCAATTTCTCTTGCACAATCTTCATGTGTCATGTAT
Organism: Monodelphis domestica; assembly: GCF_027887165.1. Taxonomy (NCBI): domain Eukaryota; kingdom Metazoa; phylum Chordata; class Mammalia; order Didelphimorphia; family Didelphidae; genus Monodelphis; species Monodelphis domestica. The sequence goes on from NC_077230.1 coordinate 162,955,761, forward strand.
TTCAGCCTGCTCATGCCCATGGTGCACATGATGGCAACTCATTTTGGATTATATTTTTAAAAATACAAATTTCTGTTGTTTGACTTTCATCCTCTGGTTCAATGATGAAGAAATCTAGGTATCTGACCCATTTGTTCTTCCCTCAAAATACCTAGAATTTCCAAGACCTGAGATTCTGGTCTGAATCAACTTCCTTTCTTCTTTTTTATTTTCATAAGATGGCATATTTATTTATTTTTTTATTTGGTCAATTTCAAACATTATACCTTGGTTACAAAAATCACATTCTATTGCTCCTTCCCTTCCCCTCACCCTTCACAGAGTCGATGTGCAATTCTACTGGGTATTACATGTGTCCTTGATCAAAACCTATTTCCATGCTATTGATGTTTGCACTGGATGTTCATTTAGAGTCTACATCCCCAGCCATATCCCCTCAACCCATGTAATCAAGCAGTTGTTTTTCTTCTGCGTTTCTACTCCCACAGTTTTTCCTCTGAATGCGGATAGTGTTCTTTTTCATAGATCTCTCTTGGTTGTTCATAATCACAGCATTGCCACTAATGGAGAAGTTCATTACATTCGATTGTACCACAGTGTATCAGTCTCTGTATACAATGTTCACAGAGACTGCATCACTTCTGGGAGGTTGTTTCAGTTCCCATGGAATACCTACACTTTATTATTCCTTTTAGCACAATAGTATTCCATCACCAACATATACCACAATTTGTTCAGCCATTCCCCAATTGAAGGGCATCCCCTCATTTTACAATTTTTGGCCACCACAAAGAGTGCAGCTATGAATATTCTTGTACAAGTCTTTTTTCCTTATTATCTCTTTGGGATACAAACCTAGCAGTGCTATGGCTGGATCAAAGGGCAGACAGTCTTTTATTGCCCTTTGGGAATAGTTCCAAATTGCCTTCCAGAATGGTTGGATCCATTCACAACTCAACCAGCAACGAATTAATGTCCCTACTTTGCCACATCCCCTCCAGCATTCATTACTTTCCATTGCTGTCATGTTAGCCAATCTGCTAGGTGTGAGATGATACCTCAGAGTTGTTTCGATTTGCATCTCTCTCTGATTATAAGAGATTTAGAACATGTTTTCATTTGCTTATTAATAGTTTTTATTTCTTTAACTTAAAATTGCCTATTCATGTCCCTTGCCCATTTATCAATTGGAGAATGGCTTGATTTTTTGTATAATTGATTTAGCTCTTTGTAAATTTGAGTAATTAAACCTTTGTCAGAGGCTTTTGTTATGAAGATTGTTTCTCAATTTGTTGCTTCCCTTCTAATTTTGGTTACATTGGTCTTATTTGTACAAAACCTTTTAATTTTATGTAATCAAAATTATTATTTTATATTTTGTGACTTTATCTAAGTCTTCCTTGGTTTTAAAATCTTTCCTTTCCCAAGGGTCTAACATGTATACTATTCGGTGTTCACATAATTTACTGACAGTTTCCTTCTTTATGTTCAGGTCATTCACCCATTCTGAGCTCTGAGCTTATCCAATTTTCACAGCAGTTTTTATCAAATAGTGAATTTTTGTCCCCAAAGCTGCGACCTATGGGATTATCATACACTATCTTGCTGAGGTCACTTACCCCAGGTCTATTCCACTGATCCTCCTTTCTGTCTCTTAGCCAGTACCATATTATTTTGATGACCACTGCTTTATAGTAAAGTTTGAGATCTGGGACTGCAAGGCCACCTTCCTTCACATTTTGTTTTCATTATTTCCCTGAATATCCTAGATCTTTTGTTCTTCCAAATGAACTTTGTTATGTTTTTTTCTAATTCAGTAAAAAAGTTTTTTGGTAGTTTGATGGGTATGGCACAAAATAAGTAAATAAGTTTGAGGATGGTCATTTTTATTATGTTAGCTTGTCCTACCCATGAGCAGTTAATGTTTTTCCGTTTGTTTAGATCTAGTTTTAATTGTGTGGAAAGTGTTTTGTAGTTGTGTTCATATAATTCCTGTGTTTGTCTTGGCAGATAGATTCCTAAGTATTTTATATTGTCTAGGGTGATTTTAAATGGAATTTCTCTTTCTAATTCTTGTTGCTGAAGTGGGTTGGAGATATATAGAAATGCTGATGACTTATGTGGGTTTATTTTGTATCCTGCAACTTTGCTAAAGTTGTTGATTATTTCGACTAGCTTTTTGGTTGATTATCTAGGATTGTTTAAGTAGACCATCATATCATCCACAAAGAGTGATAGCTTGGTGTCCTCATTTCCAATTTTAATACCTTCAATTTCTCTTTCTCCTCCAACTGCTACTGCTAGTGTTTCTAGTACAATGTTAAATAATAGCAGTGATAATGGGCTTCTTTGTTTCACTCCTGATCTTATTGGGAATGCATCTAGTTTGTCCCCATTGCAGATGAAGTTTGCTGATGGTTTTAGATATATACTGTTTATTATTTTTAGAAAAGACCCTTCTATTCCTATACTTTCTAGTGTTTTCAATAAGAATGAGTGTTGTATTTTGTCAAAGGCTTTTTCTGCATCTATTGAGATAATCATGTGATTTTTGAAGGGTTGCTTGTTGATTTGGTCGATTATGTAGATAGTTTTCCTAATATTGAACCATTCTTGCATTCCTGGTATAAGTCCCAACTGATCATAGTGGATAACCCTCCTGATCACTTGCCAGAGCCTTTTTCCTAGTATCCTATGTAAGATTTTTGCATCTATGTTCATTAAGGAGATTGGTCAATAGTTTTCTTTCTGTTTTTGAACTGCCTGGCTTTGGAATCAGTACCATATTTGTGTCATGAAAGGAATTTGGTAGAACTCCCTCTTTGCATATCATGTCAGATAGTTTGAATAGTATTGGGATTAGCTGTTCTTTGATTGCTTGATAGAATTCTCTTGTGAATCCATCAGGCCCTGGGGAATTTTTTCTTTGGGAGTTCTTTGATGGCTTGTTCAATATCTTTTTCTGATATGGGATTATTTAAGAATTCTATTTCTTCTTCTGTTAATCTAGGCAATTTATATTTTTGTAAATATTTATCCATATCACCTAGATTGTCATATTTATTGCCATATAATTGGGCAAAATAATTTTTAATGATTGCCATAATAAATTTCTTCATTGGAGGTGAGGTCTCCCTTTTCATCTATGATACTGTGAATTTGGTTTTCTTCTTTCCTTTTTTTTATTAAATTGAACACTGCTTTCTCTATTTTGTTTGTTTGTTTGTTTGTTTGTTTTCAAAATACTAGCTTCTAGTCTAATTTCTCCCTTAATTTTTAGGATCTCTAATTTAGTTTTCTTCTGGGGATTTTTAATTTGTTCGCTTTCAAGTTTTTTGATTTGCATGTCCAATTCATTGATCTTTGCCCTCCCTAATTTGTTAATATATGAACTCAAGGATATAAATTTTCCCCTGAGTACTGCTTTGGCTGCATCTCAAAAATTTTGAAAGGATGTCTCATCATTGTCATTTTCTTCAATGAAATTAATTGTTTCTATGATTTGTTCTCTGATTTTGGAGAATCATATTATTTAATTTCCAATTAATTTTTTATTTGGCTCTCCATTTACCCTTACTGATCATTATTTTTATTGCATTATGATATGAAAAGGTTGCATTTATTATTTCTGCTTTTCTGTATTTGTTTGCCATGTTTTTATGACCTAGTACATGGTTAATGTTTGTGAATGCACCATGTGCTGCTGAAAAGGTGTATTCCTTTTTATCCCTATTAGTCTCCCACTAATATAGTTATACTATCTGTTTCCTCCTTCAATTCCACTAGTTTCTCCTTTAGAAATTTGGATGCTATGCCATTTGGTGCATATATGTTGATTACTGATATTTCCTCATTGTCTATACTCCCTTTTATCAGCATGCATTTACCTTCCCTATCCCTTTTAATCAAATTTATTTTTACTTTGACTTTGTCAGATATCATGATTGTAACTCCTGCCTTCTTTCTATCATTTGAGTCCCAGTAGGTTTTGGTCCAACCTTTAATTCTAACCTTGTGAGTGCCTAACTGCCTCAGGTGTGTTTCTTGTAGACCACATATGGTAGGATTTTGGATTCTAATCCACTTTCCTACTGGTTTTCATTTTGAGTGAGTTCATCCCATTCACATTCAAAGTTATGATTGTCATCCAGCATTTTGATATCCTCTCCTAGTTCTGTCCTTTCTTCTTTTGCTATATCCCTTTAAACCAGTGGTTTACTTTTAATCAACCCCCCTAAGCCCCTCCATTAACATGCCTCCTTTTCTGGCCCTCTCCCTTTTTGTTCTCTTCTTGTTTTTTTTTTAGGGTCTGTTAAGTATCCTCCCCCCTCTCTTTCCCTCCCTTTTTGTACTCCTTTCCTCCCTACCCCCCTTAGTTTTCCCTCCTCACTTTCCCTGTAGGCTAAGATAGAATTGAAGACCCCAATGGATCTAGATGCTCTTCCCTCTCAGAATTTATTTCACTGAGTAAGGTTTTAAGTATTATCTATTAGCACTCTCTTCCTATTCTTCTTATAAGAGTATTCTTCCCCTCCCCTTCCCATGCATATATTTGTGTGATAAAAATCATCCTATTTATTTTATTTCTTCAAGTATCTCTTGTTACCATCATAGATTCTCTCCCACCCTTTTTTTTTTATATCATCTTATAGCACTTATTACCCCAATCTCTTCCTGTGAATGATTCTTCTAATTACTATAATAGGGAATATAATTTTTGAGTTACAAATAACATTTTCCCCATATATTAATATATATAGTTTGATCTCATTGTACCCCTTAAAGAAGAACGTTTGAATAAAAAAACATTTTTCCCCTTTTCCCTCTCTTATTTACCTTTTCATGTTTCTCTTGATTTTTGTGTTTGGATATCAAACTTTCCTCTTAGTTCTGGTCTTTTCTTTACAAATATGTTTGGAAATCTTCTATTTTGTTGAATACCCATACTTTCCCCTGGAATTATGTAGTCAGTTTTGATGGATAGGTGATCCTTGGTCGAAACCCAATTCTCTTGCCTTTCTGAATATCATGTCCAGGCCTTGCGGTCCTTTAATGTGGGAGCTGCCAGGTCTTGTATGATCCTGATTGGGTGCTCCTTGGCATCTGAATTGCCTCTTTTTGACTTCTTGTAGAATTTACACCTTAGCTTGAAAGCTCTTGAATTTGGAAATTACATTCCTGGGAGTTGTCTTTTAAGGATTTAATGTAGGGGGTGTTCTATGAACTCTTTCAGTGTCTATTTTGTCCCCTTGTTCAAAAACATCAGGGCTGTTTTCTTGGATGATTTCTTGTAGTATGATGTCAAGATTTCTGTTTATTTCTGACTTTTCAGGTAGATCAATGATTCTCAAATTGTTTCTCCTTGCTCTATTTTCCTGATCTGTCATCTCAGTGAGATATTTTATGTTTTCTTCTATTTTATCAGTCTTTTGACTTTGCTTTATTAATTCTTGTTGTTTTGCAAGATCATTGGCTTCCAGTTGCCTAATCTGGTCTTTAAAGACTGGTTTTCCTTTTCAGTTTGGTCTATCCTGCTTTTCATGGCTTCCAGCTGTTTCTCCAATTGGGAGTTCTTGTCCTTTACACTGTTATTTTCTCTTTGAAATATTCCCACTTTTCTTGTCAGAAGGCTTCCATCTTTTTGATAAGCTCCAATTTAAATTCTTCAAGAGCTTGTGGACAATTTCCATTTTTTTTAAGGGATTTGGTGCACTTATTTGAATTTCTCCTCTATTTCCTCTGTAGCCTGGGTTTTTTCCTCCATAAAAAATTTTCAGGGTCAACCCCTCTTCTTTTTTTTTTTTTTTTTTTTTTTTTTGGTGGAGGGAGGTTGTTGTTCCTGGGCACAATTTGCCATCACTATGGAGGTTTTTCCTTCCCCTTTTAATCAGAAATCTGAGTGAGATGGGGAGGCTCTCTGTGTATGAAGTTAAGGAGCAAGGATTTTGTCTGAGGCAAGCTCTCAAATCTCCACAGCTTCTGCTGTTTGCTGCTCTTCTCTGTCCTATCTTCCTGCGAGCACCCACAGTCTGAGCTCTTCAGCCTGCTGGGGTTTCAGGTCTAGCTGCTCTTAGGGGTAGGTCTTTGGTGGTCTTAGTCAGCTCCCAAGGACCCAGAGGTGCCCCTTCCTCACTGTAGAGGTGCCCCTCGCTCACTTGCTGATTCTGGACTCACTGGCTCTGACTCTGGCTTCGTAGATGGGGTAGGGGAGGGTAGATCAACTCGTGTTTTGGTGGGAGCTTTTTCACCCCCTTATAAAGGTGTGGAAATGTCCAAATCCCACATACCTTCAACGCTGCACCCTACTGTAGAGTCCCTTTGTTCTAATAAATTTGTTTTTTTTGGCTTTTTGAGGTAGTCTATATTGGTGGGTGCTGAGGAGAGGACGAGTCTTGAGTCTATTGCTGCCATGTTTACCCAGAAGTCCCAGATCCCGAATCAATTTTCAGTGTTTTTCCAATCTCAAAATACCAGTTTAATGCCTTGTTTACCACAATGCCAATCTTTCCCTGATTAACTTCCTCATTTTCAAACCTCTCTCTCCTTTAACTTGTCCCTTCAGTAGGTACCTCCCTGCCATCTTCCTTTTCAACTGTCCATTTTCCAGCCTTCCTAATACAATAAATCCAAAGTGACCTTGCTTTCCCCATCCACACTAAGACTGATTTACTGTTCACTGATTCATTGTCTGACCTTCACCAAATCATTTTGATATTTCTGCAACTCAGTTTGTGATGGAGAAAGAGATCAACCTGTAAAAGAGCCTTCTGGGGCATAACAGCATATTATACAACAAAGGAAAAAACGCATACTATACTGCATAATTATAAATATATTTTATATCAAAATAATATGCCACTTATGAATATGATAATTTACAAATTATAATTACATTTATATAGACTTTTAAAGTTCACAAGACCTTTATATAAACTTTCATGAGTCCAACCACACCACAAAATAAGTACCATAAGGATTGTAAATCTTGATTTTATAGTTAAAGAAACCAAGGTTCAGAAAGGTTATATGATTTACCTAGTATCACAAGAAATGTTAGAGGAAGCTTGTGAAACCATGCTTCTTGGATCTTTCTGATTACATATCTAGCACTTTATCAATGATGCCATATCTAAACCAGCATATATGTTAAATATACATAGAAAGTGTACATAAGGCCATTTTTCTGAGACATGTTGCCATAACTGGGGATGTAAAACACATTTAATCAGAGAAACATTAGGCACATTTATTCATAGAAGCATGATACTAGCATTCTGGCACATCTACCTATATTTACAAAAATATTTTTAAAATTCAAAATAATTAGTGTTTTCTATTAATCAAGGCACTATTCAGTACCTTACCCCGATCAATGCCTCATAGGCTTTTGTTATATTGTCTAAATTCCTCATTCTTTCAGAAGCGCATCAGGCTACAAATAGTGAGACCTTTTTTTTTTTTAAGCCTGAGACTGTTGAGAGACATTTAGATGTTGCATGAGGATTATTTACCATTATTAGGCACTTCCTAGTTTATACTTATTAAATGATGAATTGGTTTGATTTGTGAATTAGATTGTATCCATGGGAGTTCTTTAAACTCTGAAGATGGCTAGTGGTAAAAAAAGAAAATGAAAAGGTCATACTTATCATCCATGAGGATGCAAAAAGGACATTGATCAGAAAAAGGGAACTAGTTGGAAGATCACTGGTCCCTTACAGTCAAAAGACCTAGCTAGGTCTAGTCCCAAATCTGTCACCTACTAGTTAGTAGTTAGTTAGTCACTTATCCTCCCTAGACTTGGTGCCCTCATCTGTAAAAGGAAGAGGTTGGACTCTTTTCTTTCTTTTTTTAGTGCTTATCTTCTATCTTAGAATTAATACTGTGTATTGGTTCTAAGGAAGAACAGTAAGGGCTGAGCAAAGCGGTTTGGTGACTTGCTCATGGTCATACAGCTAGAAAGTACCTGAAGTCAAATTTGAACCCAGGTCCTTGCATCTCTAGGTCTGGTTCTCAATCCACTGAGCCACTTAGCTGTTCCCAGTCATCATAGGTTGGAGTGAGTGGGAAGGAGTGGACAAGTCACTTTCATTACTGTTTAATTTGCTAATAACAGAGTATCAGGAAAAAACAAATTTAGCTCATTTCCCTTAGCTCAAACAGAATTTGCCTCATATGATTACATCAGCAGGGAGCTGAAGCTGGGGGAAAACTAATAAAAATGATCCACATGAAACTACAAATAACAACAATAAGAAAACAGCTTTCCTGCAGGCTGTCCCCAGGGGAGAGAGCCATTGATTGACCCATCAGTCCAGTGGGAACTAAGGATCTCTGTCTAGTTGTATAACCAGCCTGAAAGGACGTCTGGGCATAAATAAACACAAACCAAGAACTAAAAAATTGAAATTTCATGTAAACAAGTAAATAGGAAATAATAGTCACAGAAAAAAATAAATCATATGTGTAACAGACAAAAGAGTGGTTGCCATAAACTGTGACCATGAAAATGTGTAAATGGCCAAACTGTAAGGTTTTGGCCACACTGGTAAAGATAATTTTTAGTGTCTTGATTTTATATTAAAAATAAAGTAGTTGCCTAGGAAAAATACCCAAATATGAAATACCCAAGTCAGCTAAGTTTTATAGAGATTTTAATTAATACAAATAAGGAATTAAGGAAAGGGAGAGAGAGAGAGTAACAGGAAATAATTAGAAAAGGGCTAGGCCAGCCTAGGCCTAAGCCTTAAGAGAGAGATCAGTCAATCTTTACTCCACTCACCACAAGATTTGTCCCAAGCAGGATTCTAGTGTTCAGAGAGACCCTCCATTTTAGCTCAGGAAGCTCCACTTCAGCTTCCAAGGCTGCATTTCCATTCAGAGGCCTTCTGGCCTCCATTTAAAGAGAATTTTCTGGCCTCCATTTAAAGAGAATTTTCTACTATGTCACCTCCCCTAAGTTTTCACATCTACCAATCACAGTAGACGTTTTCACAGGAGTGACCATTCTTAATTCACACCTTGTTTAGTTCTCAACTTCTCTGGGTAGACTAAAACTTCTGAGTAAGTTCACACCTCTTTTCCCCTTGCAAGTTTGCAAGTTGCCTGACCTTTTAGTGATTAATTTGACCTTCATAGGTACTTAGCACCTTTCTGTAGTATATCTAAAAATAGACTTTGCTTAAGGGCTTTTGCCTCACTATAAGTATAAGTTAAGTACTTTTCATTGTTCAGTAAGGAGTTCACAACTTTATCTTCCCCTAAAGTATGCTTAAGTATGGGTGGAGGAATGTTACAGAGTTCTCACATTCCTGATCAAGTACCTTCATTGTTTAAAATGGGGAATGGTCTTAACCAAATGTTCTAAGGTAGAGTCTGAGAATTTTTAACATTCACAAGTCTGAGAAATTTTAAGATTCACATAGGAAATCATGATGCTCAAGACCTGAGATAAACTAAACCACAGGGTCCATGATAGATCTCTAATCACTAAAAAGTCATCTTATCTTTAGCACTCTTCTTCCCTTACCCAAATAAAATTAATCAATGGCAAATGTATTTTATATCTTTCTGACTGCATCAATCTTGCATCCAAGTTTAGAAATCCAAGATCAGGAGAAAAAAGATGTCACTAAATGATAAGGTACCATTCTTAGGTTTGATTTCTTTATCATTGTTCATGGTTGGGTGAAATAACTAAGAACTAATTTAAATTCAAGTAATTAAATTCAAAGAAAGCCAAAAAACCTACTTTTCCTTCTGATACCATTATAATCTCAGAACAATTGAAATGAATCTATGTAGCTGAATTGTCTAAGAAGTCACTTTTCATAGCTCCTTAACTAGTCCCAATGGTTGTTCCTTAAAAACTATACTATAACTATAACTAAACTATAACTATAGGGGAATGGAGGGAGCTCAGAGGATTGAAAACTATATGTGGAGGCAGGAGGTGATGGGATTAAATCTGGCCTCAGATACTTCCTGTGTGACCCTGGGCAAGTCACTTAATCCTCATTGCCTAGTTCTTATTGCTTTTCTGCCTTAGAATCAATGTTGATTCTTAAGATGGAAGGTAGTTTTAAAAAAATACTCTAGATCCTTTGCCCTAGATCAGCATTGGTGAAGGTTTTCAAGTTTGTATTCCCAGACTGCAATTTTAAGCTGCCTGTGAGCTCCTACCATCACCCCAAAGGGTGAAGGGAGGAAGTGCTCTCTTTGGTCGGCTGAACAGAGGAATGAGGCATACAAAAATTGTCCTTGGGCACTGGGAAAAGGGGAAACAGAGCAGGTCCCCAAGTGCCAGTTCTGCACATGAGTTAATATTTCACCAGTGCTGTCCTACGTCCTCTTCTCTGGTCTCTCTTTACTCTCTTCCTTAATAAAATCATGGTTTCAGTTATCATTTCTATGCAGAATCTACCTCTCCTCAGGTGGTTAGGTGACATGGTGAGGAGAGTGATTGGCCCAGAGAAAGGAAGACATCTTCCTGAGTTCAAATCTGGTCTCAGACACTTACTAGCTGTGTGACCCTAAGCAAATCAATTGAGCCTGTGGGCTTCAGTTTTTTCATCTGTAAAATGAACTGAAGAGGGAAGTGGCAAACTCCTGCAGTATCTTTGCCAAGAAAATGCCAAATGGGTCACAAAGGGTCAGAGATGACTGAAATGACTGAACAACAGCCTGTCTTGACTGCTTTGAGAAGTACTGTGTTCACTCCTAGGTCTATATCCCAATAAGATCAAAGATGGAAGAAAGAACCTAGTTAAACAAAAATAATTATAGCAACTCTTTTGTAGTGGGAAAGAACTGGAAACTAAAGGGATATCCATCAACTGGAGAATGGCTGAATATATATATATAATCTATCATATTACTTGCCTTCTTGGGAGGAAGGAGTGGGATAGAAGGAGGGAGCAAAGATGGCAGAATATGATTATTAAAAATGGTGTTGAAATGTTAAAAAAAAAGTACTAGTTTCATTTCACAAGCAGTCTTCAAGAAATGGTTGGAGGACCACTTGTCAGTGAGAGTCCTCTTTAGGGTTAGATTAGGATTGGATGGCATTGAAGGCCCTTACTAATTTAATAAATCAAAAGACCAGGTTATATTCCTAACTCTGCTAAGGGAACTATGATCTTGGGGATACGATACTCTTCAGATTTTTGTAAGTGAAGAGGTTTGACTAGGTCAGGAGTTCTTAGCCTGGGGTTTATGAATCCCAGTGTGTCTGGAACAGATTTCAGGAGTTCTGTGAACTTGGATGAGAGTTTATATATGTGTATGGGTGTGTGCATGCGTGCGAGTGTGTGTGTGTGTGTTTTCTCATCTAAAATGTCTCTATATCTATATCTCCTTATAGATTTAGAGATAGCTTTATTTTCATTTATTTTTGGTCCTTGTAGTCTTGTGTACACACACACACACACATCTTTGTATTTTAAAAATATTATTCTGAAAAGGCTTCACCAGACTAGCCAAGCTATCCATGCCACATATAGGTTAAAGAATCCCTGGATTATATGATCTTTAAGGTCCTTTCTACTACCAAAATATTATGATTCTATTAAAACTTGGGTTGTCATTGGTTTTTATGGTGGAAAGACATGCCTACATGTACTAGTTATGGAGCACCAGGATATACTTCTTATTCACTTACTTCTCATTTCAGTCCCCTTAGTCATTATCTTCTCCTTCTGGACAGTTCCAAAATCCCTATGTAGCACCTTTCTTGTCCCCTTTAGAAGATATGGAGATGGATGTCATCAAACAATAAGACCTACTGCATACAAGTAGCCAGAAAAAAATTTAATGTTATTCTAGGCAATTGCCCTCATTCATTCCAACATTTTCTGAAATTAGAGAAGTTTTTGTTTGTTTGTTTTAAGAGTCATACAGGCTAGGCCAGTAAGGAATAAAGTAAACAATCTTTATTAAACCATATTTTTTAAACTCACACAAAAAGATGCATGGAACTTAAACTGAGAAACCCAGAGGAAGGGGCATGGGAGTAACAGCTACATCAATAAAAGCATTTGAAATAAAGAATACATCTGAGTCTTAGCTGCTAGAGGGCAGTGGATAGACTAGGTAACAGTTATTGTAGAGGATACTTCTGGGCCAAAGGATGAAGGCAAAAGAATACTGCAGGAAAAAAAAAGATGAAGATTAGCAATGGTCCTTTGGAGATGCTGCCCTTGGGCTTAGACTACTCAAATGATGCCAGTTTTATCAATGCATAAGATACATGATTCCTTTGTCTTTGCTATACTCAGTCAGACCAATATAGTAGGCATAGATTCTACAGGAGCATCTGATCCATTTCCAATTTCTGATATCATTGGTAGGAAAATGCCAGTAAATCTCTTTTATAAAACAGAACTGCTACATGATGTCTCCAGAAAAGGGCAGAGCATAGACATGAGGCAGGAGAAGATGTGTCTAGACCAAAGTCAAGCAACCACAGTGAGCCTTAACAGTCTCACACAAAAGATTCCAAATCACAGAGCCATTTTTTTTTCGGACAATCCAAGCAATGGTCAGTATCGGAAATATAATGTCTTGCATGTTCCATTTTAAGAAGGATATTTGGCATGTTGGAAAATGTCCAGAGAAGGGCAACTAGGCTGATGAAGATCCTGAAGGACATGTCATATAAGTACTAATTTAAGGAACTGTGGATATAAGTTGTGTGTGGTGAATGGGGGAGAGTGATTAGAGAAGAGAGAGATGTTCACTGACTTCAAGTACATGATGGGCTTTGATGTTGCAGAGAGATTAGACTTGTTCTCCTCAGCATCAAAGGGCAGGGCAGTGAGTAATGATTAAGGAGCAAAGTTAGAGGGAGGTATTTTTGGCTAAAGGTAAGGAAAACTTTCTGAAGCCATAAAAAAAATTCTGAACAGGCTTCCTTAAGGGAGGTAGTATAAAGGTTTACAGAGGAAGGTAAAGTGATGACCTTTTTTGTTGGACCATGTCATAAAGAGGACTCTTGGTCTGCTACAGATTAGACTATACGATAGCCTCTGATAGTCTCTTCCAGTTCTAAAATTCTGAGATCCTGGTCAGAAATGGTAGGATTTTCCTCAATCAGAACCCAAGTTTATAGGGAGCTAAAAGGCCATTTCCATATTACAGTACTTTTCATCACTCACCTATATAACAAATGCTTCGTTACATAAACCTTTCAAAGAATAGAAGAGAGCATTTCATTGTTTGACTTGAAAACATTTTATTTAATTTATACAAATAACTACTAAATACAAAAAGTAGATTAAAACAAAATAGTTATTTTTTTTCTGGCAGAGTTTAAATGCACATAATGTATAATTCAGAAGAAAATGCATTTCCCCCCCACAGCATTCAGGACTAAAGTTCTACTGAAATCTTTAATTGTTTCTAAATCAGTAAGATATTCGGTGGTGTCTCGTGGGTAATGGCTAAATACGTTCTGCGTACGAACTGAAAAAAAAATATTACAGACTATACACATACAAATGTGAAGCACTTAAAATGTGACTCTTAACTGATAATACAGAAAATGTCCATTTCAGATAATAGTGTTAAAAATATTTGTGTAATAAAATCATGAGACCACATAAAAATAAGCTTTAACATGCACTAGTCAGTTTTGTGAAAACTGCTAAGTGCACTAGTAATAAATAATTTGCCAAGTCGTTTATAAACAATTCCTAATGTTCGGCATTATTGTAAACATCAGCACGTGTAAAATGCAGCGAAGTCTGACAGTTACATTTCATTTTGCCAAATTGAATTCCTATTATTCAGACGGATCAGTGGAGTACAGAGCCAATTTTTTTTTTTGGCAAGTTGGGTTTTAAAATTAATAGTAACAGTGCAAGTAAGGAATGCAAAGAATTCCTAGTGCAATAAAAGAGAGAAGCACAGGCAATATTGCTGATTAAAAATTTACCACATCCTCGCGTTCCCCGTGGGGAGTGTCTAGGAGCCCTGTGAGAAAAGCTCCAAGCCATCATCATAATGCCCAGATCTTTGTCTTCGGATTTCTCTGTGTTCCTTCAGGTCACATATTTTGCAACAGTACATCCAGCATCAAGTCTCTGAAGTCTGAACAGTTTGTGAAATGCCCATTTTTAGAGTCATTGAGCGAGGTTCAGGTGGTTTTAACATCTCCCAAAGAGATGGCTAGATAAGATGTCTGTCTTGACTAAGAAGCCATTTTTTGGGGGGTGGAAGGGGTCAGTTCTGACAAACCGTCAGGTCAGCATATTTCCAGACTGGACAATGACAACAACAACAACAAAAAAATCTTCCATCTTGACAGCACCATGAAAACGTCAACAGTCAGCTTTCAATTTATCTAAGGAATTATCAATTTTGGTCAAAGTCTTTTTGATACGCAGTGCTGTTAGCCTTGCGGATGAATTCTGATACCAGCACTCTTTCATAAGCTTAGCCAAAGAGGTTAACGTCTAAGGGAAGAAAAAACAAATATCAAAGTCACAAACTCCTCTCTAGTCCCTTGTTAGCTCAGGTCAGAATATGTAGCTGCAGTTTTTGTAGCACTTAGGGGTCTCACATAAAGTCAAAGGGATGTTATTGCTGTATTCCTTAAATACATAAACAAACTTCTTGTGAACTGATAAAGCAGCCAGGCTCATACTGCATGTACTTTGTCCTTTGGCCTCTCAACGGCAGAGGCCGAGTTTATCTTGTAAAACACGTAGCAAGGGCCAGGCTTTTCGTGGTTGTATGTGACCTATTAGCAAGACTAACAGAGGAAAAATCCTGAAACCCAATAGCAAACAGGACCATTTCTCAATTTATTAGTTCTACTGCTAACACACCATATAACCTTTAAGTTTAGCACCGCAGGCTAAGAATTATTGAGGATCAGCACTAGAACAAATCTTTAGAGATGACCTAGTCCAATCCCCTCATTTGATACATGAGAAATTAACAGCTTGCTCCAGACCAAAATAAACTGGTAAACAGTTCAGTGCTCTACCAGATCACCCTATCCAATATGTGGACAGTCATATATTTTTTGACATAGCATCATAATGGTAAGCAATTTATGAATCATGGCTTTTAGTTTTGCAAAGTACTTTACATGTATTATGTCAATGGATCCTCTCAACAACTCTGTGAGGTAGGTGCTCTTATTATTCCCATTTTATTGTTATGACTTGCCACACAGTTAAGTGTATCTGTGTGAGGATCTGAATTCAGGTCATTCTTGTCTCCAACTCCAATACAATATCTATTCTACCACCTATTTGCCTCTTTTCCTTGCTCATTATACAAAAACAGAAACAAAAACCCAACACCTCCCCCAAAACAGAACAGATATCTAGTATGGACTCAAGTCTTCATGGGCACACATCACTTTAAATATATTTGGATTATTTCAGATAATACAAATGTAGAAACATTAGGAAAGAAAAAATAGGATCCCTTTGACACTATGAGCTTCGACTTGACGATTGTGCAACCAATTACTGGGATTATCTTCAAAACTGAGAAAAAAGTAAGTAAGAAACCCCGTATACTCACCGGGTCTGAGAACCATCTGTTGGGAATGTTTGGCCTCTGCTGATCCACACAGACCACCTTTCTCATATCTTCAAAACTTGGATCATTAGGAACTACATCATAGAAGGGTGGCTTATAATCTTCCACGATACCTAAACATGAGTGAGAATTAGATGAACTATCCAAAGGAGGTAACAAGTTTATAGACATAATTAGTTGAGTTCCCAAGATGGGTTGTCAGCTACTTCTGGAAGATAATAATAGCTCATGATTTTATCGATCATTTTATAAGGTTTAGAGAGATAAGCTAGGAGAAAGTGATGAACTTGTGCATGCCTTAAGTGTGACTCTGAGGGAAGCCAGCTGTCCCTTTCACTGGTGTGGCAATTCTGCAAAAAGCATTGGAGAAAAACTAACTCTTGTCACTCATTTCTATTGCTACTTTCCACTTTACTTAATTACTTCTTCTTGTTCAGTTGATTTTCAGTCGTGTCTGATTCTTCCTGAATCCATTTGGGGTTTGCTTGACAAAGAACCTGAAGTAGTTTGCCATTTCCTTCTCCAACTGGTTTTATAGAGGAGGAAACTGAGGCAAATAGTGTTAAATGACTTGCCTAGGGCCACACGTTAAATGCCCAAGACCAGAATTTGAATTCAGAAAGATGAGCCTTCCTGACTTCAGGCAGGATACTCTAATCACAATGCCACCTAGCTGCCCACTGAATTACTGCCATAATGCTAAAAGTAGCCCAGAAGAGCACTCATAAAACAACCATGACCCATCAGGCAAAGGAGGCACACATGACAAGTTTGGGTTATTCAAAAGGACACAGGACCATAGAGTAGGAGCAGAAAGGAATATTCCAGCAATCTCACTCACTTGACTGACGAGGAAGCAGAGGGTCCAGAACTAAGTGACCCCAATTATGACCACACACAGGTGGTGACAAGATGTAGCATTTGAACCCAGGTCCTCTGACCCCCCACCCCAAATCTAGTATTCAATCTAATGTGCCAGGACTAATAAGTCCAGATATTTGACCAGATTACTGTAGATTTCTGAAGCATTTCATTTTTAGAATGAAATGCTGTAGTAAAGGAATAAAGTCAGAAGTCTGTTCAGAGAAGAGGTTGATATCAGTCTGACAATTAGCAGAGTCAAAACAAACTATGCCCCATTATTACCCCCGAAAATTAATAAAAAGAACAAAAGGGAAAGGAATGGGAAACAACAATATCCAAATAAAATCTGTAAATGGCAACTCTATCTGGCTGTAGTTCTGATACTGGCTCTATTTTCAGTACACAATAGAAGCACAATATCAGCTCTTTAAATTGTTGTTTTGTCAAAGAAAGAAATGAAGACAGCTGAGTGGGAATGTAGGACTGATTTCTTCCTTAATCTAGGGCTCAAAGATAGCTTGCAAGCCGAGGAGATAGGAGTTGTCTTTTGAGGGTAGACTCCTGGTCCTTCTTCTAAATAGCTTTCAACTACCTCAGAAAACACGTTTCAGATTTCAAAACCATATTTATGAAACAGTTGCCTTTCTTACTGACAATTCTCATCCAGGAAGAATAAGTAAACCAAGTTCCCAGTATATTAGGGTTTCTAAATCTAGAGGCTGAGATTAAACAGCAACACCAATGGATTCCATTCCTGTTCTCCTTTCTCCTTTCTGCCTCCTCAGAACAATGTCTCATTCCCCACATACTTCAACAATCCATGCTTTTGTTGGTGGGGAGTGTTAGGAGGAGAAGGAGGAGGAGGAGGAAGAGCAATAATAGTTGTAGTAGTAAACTTAAATAAGATTTAATACTTTATTTAATGATTACTAAGATTTAATAGCTTAAAAATGAACCAAGATTTTTTAGGACTATCTCACGCGATTGTTGTGAAATTAAAATGAGAAAATATGCATAATGATAGATACTTAATACTACTATGATTATAACTACAATAACTAATACTACATAGTACTTTATTACTAATAATATTATTACTACTATTGCCATTCAAGGTTTCTATTACTAACTGATGATGACAACTACTAGTAGTACTAATGTTATTACTACTAGTATCATCCGAAGTTTCGATTATTCCTCTCCTCCTTCTCTTTCTCTTACTACAACTATTATAACTACAACAATAGTATTAACATGATTGCTACTACTACTATAACCTCAGTTCATGTTACTTACTACTACCATAACTACTACTCCTATTACTACAATTACTATGATGGTGACTACAACTACTACTAGAATTATTAGTACTACTATCACCATATATCTAAGAACTTTCCTACAAAGTTTTGCCCTTTAAGTTACTTAAAGGTTAAAGTAAGCATTAATAAAGTATATTTAATAATGATCATCCTTCTTTCCCTTTCTGATTCCATCCCTCTCACTTTCCTTCTTGGCTTCCATCTGTTATTTCTGGTATTTCTATTCCATCTCATTATTTCTCAAGAAAGCAAATGACCTTTAGGACAACTAGGTACCTCAGTGGATAGTGTCAGATCCAGAGACAGAGAGGTAGTCCTGGGTTCAAATTTAGCCTTAAGACATTTCCTCGTTGTAGGCAAATCACTTAACCCCAATGCTTAGCGCTTACTGCTCTTCTGGTTTGGAACTGATATTTAAATCAATTCTAAGGCAGAAAGTAATGGTTTGGGGGGTGGGGGAGAAACCAAGTGGCTTTTCAAAGTTGCTTTGACTGAATAACTGAAAAACAATAAAAAGAAAACATAGTAAACTATACTAGTAAGTATATTATATTTTGTTGTCCAATGATTTTTTTTTAGTAATGCCTGACTCTTTGTGACCCTATTTGGGGTTTTCTTGGCAAAGATACTTAAATGGTTTGCCATTTCCTTCTCCAACTCATTTTACAGATGAGGAAACAGAGGCAAACAGAGCTAAGTGGGTTGCCCAGAGTCACATAACTAGTGTCTGAAGTCAGATTTCAACTGAGAAAGATGAATTTTCCTGAATCTAAGCCTGGTACTCTATCCACTGTGCTACCTAGCTACCTGTTATATTAAATCAGTAAACACTTATCATCATGTATTGTAAAAAGTGTGAAGGATACAAAAAGAAAGTCAAGAAGCTCCCCTTCTGATGGGGGAGACAAACAACTATGTACATAACAAGATATAAACCGTGGGAAGTTGATGGAGGGAAGGGGTATGAGTAAGTGATGCACCCTTAAGGGAAGCTTGTGCAGTCAAGTGGCATATTGAGCAATTTTTTCACAGAATGCCCATCCTGGTGAAGAGCCTTGTTTCACTTGGCTAGATAGGTCCTCAAATAGCTATGGCCAGGATTCCACTCAAGGGCTGCTAGCTTAGGACCCTGGGATAGAATTGGTGTTCTGCTGGCAGGAGTCATCTTCACACTCAATCAGGAATGAGTAGTACTTTAGTAGAAGTTATGGCACAATAAGGTGGACAGGGGCCAATTCCAAAGCTGTGTTTATTCCTCCAAACCACTTGGAGATTTTTCACATATGTTTTTCACTTGCCAAATGGACAAGTATTTGATGGTGATAACCATTACCGTACATTTCACTTGAATTTATATATCATTATTCTTCTACAGCACCCGCCCACACACAATAAAGAATGAAAAAAGGAAAATGAGGCATGGTAAACTATATCACCTTTAAAAAGATGGAAATAATAGTGTTGGATTTCATGCCAATTTTACAGATGAGGAAACTGAGGTGGAGAGGTCAACTGGCTGGAGTAGGGGTTGTAAAACTAATGAAAGTTATCTGAGGCACTGAGGTAGGGTTTGACCTCTGATCTTCTTGACTCCAAAGTCAATACTATCTATTGTGTATGTGTGTGTATATTGTGTATAATATATGTATTGATTCCAAAACAGAAGAGCAATAAGAGCCAGACATTGGAGCTGAGGTGACTTGCCCTGGGTCACACAACTAGGAACTATCAGACCAGATTTGAAGCTAGGACCTCTGGTCTCTAGGTTTGGCTCTTAATCCACTTAGTCACCTAGTTGCCACCTCACCAAATATATTTAAAGGTGAAAAGACCCCAGAGGGCACAGGGATTCTGGTGGCTTCTATTCTCTGATTTTTTCCAAATTAGCAGCTCTCTGACCTGCCAGACCCAATCAATAAGTCCATTTGTAACCTCTAATATTCTTATTAAAAATCTTTCCTAGCAAATTATTCACAGATTATAATGGGTACATACAAGCTACATTTTAGCTAAAATTGGCAGGCTATCTAATATGATATACCTGCCTTTTATCAATTTCTGAAAAGCTTGGACAATTTCTACAAACTGAAACTGTAATTAAAGAATAATAGAGAGGGGGGGGACGACCAGTTAAATGAAAATAAGAGAGTCCTCAAGGCACTGCTAGTTAAGCTAATAGTTAAGTGTGCTCTAAAGCCCAGGTCAAAATCATAATTGAACAATCTGAAAGATCGAACGGATTTTTGTGGTAACCTGATTGCTCTCTCCCTTTCTTTCATTGTCCAGGGCAAGAAGATCAGTGTCATGGTACCTCTTAGAAAACTGGCCTGAGAACTAGGTATCATGGGAATTCACCTTGTTTACTTTGACATAGGGATTCTATGACTGCTTATTCTAATAAAAGATGTCAAATGCACCAAATGATGCAGTTGGATTTTAGAAATTGGATTTGGTAACATCCAGAAATAAGTCTATGATATACATTATCTGAGTTTAAATTCAGAAACCCTGTTGGTAGAATGGATAATCTCTGTGTCACAGTTTCCTCATAGTAGATACCTTACATACAGGGCTATAGTGTCAAATAATACAGACTTAGAATTTTATAACAGTTCTTTAAGAGTTGCTAAGTGCTTTGAATAATATTGACAAATAGGATAGCATACATGGAAGAACTATGGAAATACAATCAGTCTTTTCAAGTTCTCACACTTTGTTCACTGAAAAATTCTTTCATGAAGTCAAATTTACAAATAAACTTGCAAATAAGTGGACTACCCTTATAGTTATTATGAATGCCCTCTTCTGTTATTGGTCAGTTATTGATTATTTCAGTTTGTACCTCTGGCATGAAAGCAAAAACAGGGCAAAACATTAGCAGTTGGCAAGATAAATAAGCTAGTACCACTGATTCTGATCCTTCTGTAACTAGAAATAAAAGGCAGGAACCAAGGGCCTAATCTAAGCTACAGATCATATTTGTTACATTCCCTTTCTGATGACATATAGCATCTCTTTCTATCCCAGTTTTCTCATGGTTGCTGCCTGACCTCCAGGGCTGATGAGTCAAATAAAGAGTGAAAGCACTATAAAAATTGCAATAAACTAAGCTTTGTTAATCTTTAAGTTATATGAATGGAGGAAGTAACAGAGATTTCTTAACCAAGGTACATTTCAAGCTCATTTAGTTCAATTCTTTCATTTTAAATGTTTGAGCATGGAACCCAAGGAAATGGAGTAATGTAGCCAACTAATATTTAATGAATGAAAAGTTGGCTTATTCTACAGAATGTTGGTTTATAACAGCAAGACAGGGATGATATAACTGAGACTCAAGAAAGTTATGGCCTCCTTTTCGGCAGGGCAATACCATCAAGGTGTCTAGTAATCTCCTGAAGTGGCATGGACAGATACCTAGACTGAGGCGCAGAATCTGGACCTTTTCCTTATCTTGTTCTGAGAGCAACAGAACTTAGATAGCTTTTAAGAACTCCTCCCTAATTTTCCATTACTGATTTGGTTATAAATGCCCTAGAAATAAGATGGCAAAGAAACCAAGGACATGAATTATTTAAAATTCTCTTTATTCAAGCTTGAGGTTAAATAAAGGCACCTTGCATGACCAAGACCTTAATGTACCTTCCAGGCAGTGTACCCAGCTCATACCAATGATTCTATTATATTTATCTACAGCAGCTGGCACATTAAATACTAAGAGCTCCAGATGTCAGGAGTCTTCTGAGAAAGCTTTCAATATCTGACTACAATATCTGAAATCAAAAAAACTCATCAAAAGCTTGGCTTTTGTTTTGGGCTGAAATTAAGTTCTATTCCTTTGTCCCAGTTGAATCAGATTGGGTAACCATTTTCATCACAAGGAATTATTTTGTTTGTGTTTCTATCTCTGTTTTGTCATTACATTGAAGTGTGGAGAGTACAGATAGAAACTATTGCTGATATATTTTTAAAGGTTTTTGTAATAAGGAACTCCAAGCAAAGTAAGGTCCAAAATACTCCTGAGAGTTTTAGAAGTTACATCCAGCAACAGTTTTAAAATCAAATACACACAGTCACTCTCAATTTTTCAGGGACTGAATAATCAACTGGTGAAGTTATTGGTCCATTTTTCTTCATTGTCCTTTTGTTTTCCATCTTAGCTCCATTTCAGCCAGAAGTCATCAAAATCTCCCCCAAAGAGGGAAGAAAGTGACCTACAAATAATTATTGATGCTTTGGCATGAAAGCTAGAAGGTAGGAGTAGGACTGTTGTTTGGAATGCCATATAGATTCCAATTACCCACATTACCTCTATTGTTTAGACTCCTATCACATCCCATTTACCAACCCAAAGACATCTCCATCTCAAGAAATAGATACAGCAGAGATACTGGAAACATGGAATGTTTATAGAATGGAGGACAGAGATATATATTTGATAGAAAAAGGATAACAATTATATATTTAGAAGGGTTGGGCTATTGATAGAAGGCCTTTAAATTTTAAAATCCAGGGTAAGGAAATAAAAAAATTCTTGGGGAAAAAAGTCTATAAATCCAATTGGATATTACAAAAGCAACTAAGACATGGTTACTGGGATATTCTGGCATTTTTCATATTTCAAAATCTTAAGAGGAAGGATAAAGAAAAATAACATTAAAAAATGAATAAATGTCCCATTCCTCACAAAGTAACACCAGTGACAATCAACTATTATAATTGGCTGTTTTTTGTTTGCCTCTCTTTGATTTTTAAAAATTGTGAATGCATTCATCTTGGCAGTAGATTTTCTTAAAAACAGAATTATCTTGGAAACAAAGGTAAAGATAATTATGCTACTATTAGAATTTATTGGGCCTAATTGTCCTGAAATCTTAATGCAGTAGTGGAGTAGGAAGAAGGTAAGGCACAGCAAAATAATAAGGTATGTTTACTCATTCTGCCTCTAAGAAGCCAATGGATGTTACAGTAATGCCTTCACTAAAACAGATGGTGAGAGAAATGATTCATACCATGCCTCTGTTGAGAGCCACTGGCTTAATGGTGACACTGGTGAGATAGGATTCAAAAATCACATGCTATGAAATTACCCTGGATATAATTAGCCAACAGGAGGCATTCTCTTCCACTACCTGCCAGGCAAGGCACACAGTACTGCTCATCATTAATATTAGAATGTGAGCTCTTTCATCAGAATTTGAGCTCCTTGAGGCTGGGGACTGTGTTTTTACATTTTGTGTATCTCCCTACCATATAACGTAAGGGTCTGATACATAATGAGCATTTAATCAATATTTATTCATTGTGGTACAGCTGGATGGCTCAATGGATGGAAAGCCAGGCTGAGAGGGAGGTCCTGGGTTCAAATTTGAGGTCAGTCACTTCCTAGCTGTGTGAATTAATCCTAACTGCTTAGCCCTTACCATTCTTCTGACTCAGAAATGAAATCTGGTATTGAGTCTTAAGACAGAAGGTAAGGGTTTTTTAAAAAGTTTAACAGACTGACAAAAATACAAGCAATAGAATTTTTAATTAGTCACCCTGATCCTCAGCTTCCTCCCTACAAAATGGGAATAATACTAGCATTATCTAGTTTTCTTTTTGTTTGTTTGTTTGTAAAAATCAAGGGTTTGTTGTAAAGATCAAATGTGAAAAGTGCTATAAAAGCAAAATTGGTTCCCTATTACGTGCAGGATCAAATATTAAAATCTAGTTTGGCTTTGAAAGACCTTTATAATCTGGCCCCTTCCTACCTTTCTAGTCTTCCCACACCTTACTCTTCTCTCAGTACTCTGTACACTGGCCTGCTGACTGTTCCTCAAACACAGCACTCTATATCCTAACTGACTGGTCATTGTCATTAGTTATCTCCCATGTCTGGAAGGTTGTCCCTTCTTTTCTTGACTTCATGGCTTCTCTGACTTCCTTTTAGTCCCAGTGAAAATCCTGCCTTCTAAAGAATTTTAGAACTTCTTTCAGAGATTACTTCCCAATGTATCTTCTGTGTATTTTGTTTGTCATAGTTGTTTGCATGGTGTCTCTTTCATTAAGCTGGAAGCTCCTGGAGAGCTAGGACTATGTATGATGGGTTTTGCTTCTCCTTGTATTCCAGGACTTAGCACAGTGTCCAATTCATAGTTGATACTTAATAAATGATAGGCAACTAACTGTATGATTCTGCCATTACTATTATTTCCCTAGGACAGGCTTTAGAATGTCACTCATGGCTATATAAAACCACACAATTCAAAATCTCAATCAATTAGGTCCTCCAGTTTGTATTAAGGTTATGGGAACTTTCAACCTAATTCCTAAAGGTGAATGTTTACCCCCAAATATAAATAAATGAATGAACCAAAATAGCTACTCTAAACACCTTAAATGGAACGTTCCTGGCATAAGTCTTTCCTTCAATTGGGTTGTTTGTTTTTTGTTGTTTTTTTTTTTAAATGAGACATGATTGAGCTAAACCAGCCTAACATATTGGATAGTAACTTGCTGAAGAGGAAATAAAGAGTTGTCATGGTTTCCATAACTCAACTCATTGTGCTGGGGAATGGGAAGGACAAGCAGTTCTCAGCAGAATCAAAGGTTAATTAGAAATGGTTTTTCACAAGCCCCTGTGCCAAAGCCAACCCTCTGTAAAATGGGGAGAATAAAAACCTTCAATACTTACTTCAAATGACTGACATAAAGTACCCTGCAAACTTTAAAGTACTATATGTCTGCAAATAAATAGCTGAATTCCAATTCTAGACAAATACTCTTCCTGGATTAATGCCACATCTTCTCAGTGACACCTCAGACCAGTGGCTGGCTCATTTTGCAGTTGAAGAAATTGAGGCAGACAAGGGGTGAATAGTTTGCCCAGGGTTACATAGTGTCTGAGGCCAGATTTGAATTCTGCTTTTCCTGACTCTAGGTCTGGCACTCTATCTGCTGTGCCACCCAGCTGCTTCACCTAGCTTGCTTGCTTTTTCCTTGTATTCCCAACACTTAGTGTAGTGTCTAGCACTAGTAAATAATAAATACCCTATCTTATCTCTCTCTCTCTCTCTCTCTCTCTCTGTTGTGTGCCAGTCCTCACAAGAGGAACAGATTGGCAAGGCAGATTTTTCCCGAGAAATCAAATTTGTCTTTAAAAATCATTAATCAATTATAACTAATTAAATATTTTCTATATACTCCAACATAGTAGGCAATGAGGATACAAATACAATTTTTAAGGTAATACTTGCCCCACTCCCACATTTATAAACTGAACATCAATCAAGAGAGATAAAACCAATTAAAATATCACTTAGCTTTACAATGATCAAAGAAGAGATAGTATAATGAGCCAGACTCAAATACTGATAGAAATGAATTCTGAACTCAGATCAGGGAGCTCGATACAGCTCTCAGGAAATATCCTAGAAGAGATCGTTAAATGGCTGGATCTTGAATAGATCATCACTATGAATGAGCTTAGGTTTCCAAATTAGTCCACTAACTTCCCTTTCTTTTTGATGGAGTTTCTTGTCTGCTAGAAGACTGTAGAGATATAGACCATACCAAAGCATCTGCAAGTCACTTACAAATGTTACAGTATCTTTAGCAAAGCCAAAATGAAATATAGTTGGGTATGGCTCATCCACCCCCATCTTTTCCCTAAGGGTTTTAAAAGTCAGAATATCCCCCTTTGAGTTTCCTCACTAACCCTGTACAACATTCCTAGAAATGCTATGATTTGTCCAGGTTCCCAGTAGCACTACGGTATGAGTAAGTGGCTGATGGATGTATGGAATATATGGCCAAACGATGGCCAATAATTATTAACTGAGATAAATATAGAATCTTTTACAAATGATTCACAAAATTGAATATATAATGTCTTTTGGGAGGAAAATGTGAATAAATGACAATTCACATGAAGTATACTTAGAGAGCTTAATTGATTGAAAGTTCCATTTAAATTAGCATGAAGTAGAAACCAATAGACTAAGTTCTATAAGTAGATATTCAGAAGAAAGTGCATGATAACTCAAATTTTTACTGCATTGGTCAGAGAACAATATCGAAAATCCTTCTGAACTTCACATATTACTATGGAGGAAGATTATGGACTGTACCTAGGAATCCATTGGTATAGGGAGCTCTCAGATATAGAAACTTTCTCTAGCAATAAAGAAAGTACCTCTTATACAGTTTAAGAATCTTAGAGGTTCCTATGGCAGTGAGAGGTTGACTTACATAGGTTCACAAAGGCCATAAGTGACAGAGACTGGGCTTGAAATCTAGGTTCTCCTGGTTTTAAGATCAGTTATCAACCTACTACAGAAGTTCTCAAAGTGAAATCTGAAGATCGTTGAGGATACCAGACTTTTTCAGGGGATCTGTGAGTTTTAAACTATTTTCATAATAATAGCAAGGTATTACAAGCCTATTACAATTCTCCCTTTTCCAAGTACTAAAAATGAAACAATAAAAGATAAACACATTAACTTATCAGGTTGTATGTAAAAACTATCATATTATATAGGAACTATCTCTTTATTACCCTTTTTACACAGCATCTCTAAATCTATTTCCCCATGCAATTTGGTGTGTGTATGCATGCATGTATACACACTATATACATGTATAGCTAATACACACATACACACAAAATTCCTAAATTTTGCTATCTATTTTATAAGATGACAAGAACAAAACAGTTAATTGTTTTTTTAACTTTCCACAGACAGTCTGTCCCTGAGAATTTGTAAAGAGGGAGTTCTGTCCATGTGACTGCCAGAACAATGCTTCTAATACACAACACTGTTCACAGTGCTCTGTGGCTAAAATCTTCAGATGTTCCCAGTTGCTTACACCTTTGGTGTCTTGGAATCAAAGACCAAGCATATCATTTTGTAGCTGAGGAAATTTAAAATCTAGGAAGTTAAGTAATTTCCTCGGGGTCACATAGGATCATGGACTCCACATTTAGAGTACCCCAAAAAAATATGCACTATTCTCTATCACTAACATGTCTGTACCCAACAAGATGAACAGCTTTATTGGGGAGACTTTTCCTTCCAAGATTAAATTCCATATTCCCCACAAACTGGACTAATATACTTTCCCTTCCATCAGGAGTCCTTCTCCTGCCTCCATCTCTGTGGCCCAACATCATATCTGTCCTTCAAGGTCAGCTCAAATGCTATTTCCTACATGAAACCTCCCCTGACACTCCATGCAAGCTCTTTCTCATTGTCATCTAATCTCATGGTCCTAATCACATTATAACTGTACATGTGCCTACAAATGTTTCGTCTCCCTATTGGACTACGTGACCACAAAAACGAATACTGTTTATCCTTATAGGTGCTTAATAATTGTTGGCTGAATGCTCCTTTTTCTAGGAATTCTGATCTGCCCTGTTGATAACAACATGCCCCTTTCAAGATCTCACATATTGTATTACATGTTGCAACTCTCTAACGTACTTTTTGTGTATCAAAGTTCAGTTGAGGTTTAGACATATGTCTTATCCCTAGCATAGATTGTAAACATTTAAAAGATAGAAACTATGTTTGTTTTATCTGAACTCTTTGTTCAATAGAGAGGACGTAATAAATGTTTCTTGAATCACTGGAAATTCTACTGAAGGAAGCTGGTAGCTAAAGACTAAACATTAGTCTCATTTCTCCTGCAGCTCAAAGAAACCTAAAGTGATTTAATCATCCTGCTATTATCAGGGACAAGCAAGGAAGGCATTGAATAAGATCCACAAGCAGGAAGGGGCTATGTTCTTCATCCCTTTAAGTATTGCCTCAAGGACTGGCCTTGGTTAAGATTCTAAGGTCAAGAATTCAAGACCTCTGTGCCAACCCCCCAAAAATCTTCCTTTCCACTCTGACACCAGGTTGCTTGATGCTTGAAATGCATTTTATACAAAACAAAACTTTTGACTGATTTTGCATTTGTATCACCAAAGATTTTGAATGTGCTTAAAATGGTTTTTGGAATTTAAAGAAATGCCTTTTGTTTCACTCCACAATTGGAGATAAATAACTTAAAACACAATTTTTTAGGAGAGCTTTTTAGTTTCAATCAATGTGTAATAACTAATTGATTAATGGAAACTATAAGATGACAAAGGATCTTTGAAGCAAGCAATGGGGAAAATATAAATTTCTAGTTGTCTTATACCAATCAGGTTGTTGTTCCAGGTGCCCTCTATAATGCTTAGTTGGTGGAAAACAATAGGAAGAAACAAAATGGGGGTGGGGGGTTTGGGGAGATGTTTGCACGAGAATGTTCCCTTCTTTTTATGTTTGTAGGTGACATGGACAGAGACACCTAATTATACTAGGAGACTCAAAACAAGAATCCTGCCTAAAAAGGCCTTTGGTCTATCTGCTTCAGAGTTGACTTGGCTTAAGTGAGGATAACTTGCTGAAAGTGGTCTCACAATTTGCTAACACTTTTCCACACTTGGAGAAAAAAACAACCCTTTTCTATTTCATCCAGTGCTTCTTCAGAAGCATTCGAAGTTCAAAAGCTAAAAACTGGAAGACACAGTTAAAAATTTTCAAGAACAAAATGGAATTAACAAATGTTTGTTGGCCAGAGTGCATTATTTTCTTTATGGGAAAATCATAAGTACATAAATAAAGGGGAAATAGGTAGACATCAACTTTTATATTTGGCTCAGAAACTCAAAAAATGCATTATTTTAAAATTGAAAAAGATAAGCCAACAAGACTATTTCCATTCTTCCATGTAAACTAGGCTAGGGAAGTATGGGTAGGAGTAAGGGAAGAGAGTGGAGGAAGGAGTGGATGACCATGGAAAGTGTTCCAGGCTGGGCCAAACAAGGGAAGGGAAGGTATTGAGTATTTATATGGAGTTTACTATGTGCTAGGCACAGTGCTAAGCACTTTGCAATTATATCATTTATCCTCACAACAACACTGCAAAGTACGTACTATTATAATCCCCATCTTACAGTGGAGGAAACTAAGGCAAACTGAGTTTTAAGTGACTTGCCCAGGATCACAACTAGTGTCTGAAAAAAAATTTTATTTTAGGTCTTCCTGACTCCAGTCACAGAGTTCTCTCCATTGTACCATCTAACTGCCTCAACAAAGGCTAGTCCCCTGGTAGTTTAAGAGTTGATCCTGAAATCAAAGGAAACATTCAAAGAATATTCAACAGGTTAAAAAAAGGTGTTTACTAGTCACTGCAAAAGAAAGACATTCAATAAGGACAGATGTTCTTAATCAACCAAGTAAAGCTTTTCTGACTAAATTGCCAGAGAAGGACTTAGAGCAACTCTTGGCTGTTTAGTATTTGGATATAACTAGGAAGTTATATCAAAAAGGTTAGCAAAGCTTTAGTCATTCAACTCACATGGATATTTTCAATACCATTTAAGGAAAAACTAGACTAATTGCATGGGGTTAAGTTGGGATATTGTTCCTATCACACAGGTCAGAAAATGAAACCAAGAGTTAGATCTCTCCCTAGCCTTGAAGCCCATATACTCCTCTTCTGATATCCCTTCCATTCTCAATCAATAAATGCTTTCTTCAATCATGAATCTTCAGCCTTCAGCCTGACCTTCTAAACCCTGTGAATAGCTAGTAATGATTAAATCTTTCATATGGTTCCTGTGCTTTGACTCTGGGGTAGCTGGATGTTTCTGAAGGAAATAAAATTATATTGACAGGATCTATCCAAAACTCATACAACCCTTAAATGGGCACCTACTGCTGAAAGGCAACTTTGTTCATCTCTTCCTGAAGGAAATTGTAATTCTCTACAATGTGAATAAAACTTTGAACTCTCTCCCACAGTCACTCATAGAAAATAAATACGTCTAATTTAACTAAAATTAGGTGAATGTCTCAATGTTCTTCCTCTAAATATCACTGTTTTTAACCATCATATCTTACCATTTCCTTTCATTCTTGAAAAGTAACCTTTTTATTTGCCAGGCTCAATTCTCCCAATCTTGTCCTCTCCAGTTTCCTCTAGAATCTTGCTATAAAAAATGATCTCTCATGAATCCTCAATCCTTACCTTTCTACTGGAACAAAGTGTTTTAAAAAAGCTAAATTTCAGGGGGCAGCTGGGTAGCTCAGTGGATTGAGAACCAGGTCTAGAGACGGGAGGTCCTAGGTTCAAATCTGGCCTCAGCCACTTCCTAGCTGTATGACCCTGGGCAAGTCACTTGACCCCCATTCCCTAGCCTTTACCATTCTTCTGCCTTGGAGCTAATACAGAGTATTGACTCCAAGACGAAAGGTAAAGGTTTTAAAAAAAAAAAAGCTAAATTTCCTCATTCTAAAAACAAAATGAAAGATCTGTCTCACACACATAGACACACCCCCATTAATCTTTTTTATTATCAAATTTTTAAAGACAGTTAACCCTTGTTGACTATACTTCCTAACAACTCATTTGATTCTACTTCCTGTAAGATCTAGATTACATCTTCATCCCTGAGGTGAAATTTAACTCTCTAACTGCTAAAGATCTTTTTATTAATTCTCATGCTCCTTGTTGACTATTCTCTCCCTTCTTAATCTTCTTTTTTCCCTTTACCTTCTATATCATTGTCCTGTCACAGCAACTACTCTCTTGCTGAACCTTTTAAAGGTTAAATTCAGGTCTAAAACTCCTTTCTGACTTGAGCCCATGCAATTTTGATTGGTAATAACTACATCACACGAACCTTTATATTTAAACCTGGTATTGTTCACATTCCACCAGGATCATTTTCTGGCTATTCTACCAGCTGCTTCAGGCAGCAGAATGTTGGACCTTAACATTTACCTTACTACCAAGCAATGAGAGGGCAAGGATTGTTGGGCTTTGGCATTAGTATCCCCAATTGTTAGCTCAGTATTGGTTATGTATATGCTTAATATATATATATATATATATATCATATATATTATTATAGTATATATAGCTTATAGTATATAAGTATATGCTTAATAAATGTGCTTTCATCTATTCATTCAATAAAAATAATTTAAAAAAAAAACTTGAAAATTTTTCAAAGAAATATCTGCCTAATAATAGAATAGGCCAATTCTACACAATTGGTTTTCCATTAGAGAAGATTTTCAGGAAGAGATTCAATAGGATTCTTTCCATCTTTTCAGTCTTTTTTCAACCTATTCCTTTTACATACTCACAATCCAATGGCTCTAGCCTCTTTACAGTTTATCCTTCACACAAGATAATTCACATTCTGACTAGGCTTTTTTAGAGGTTGAACTTCATGCCTGGAATTCACTCTTTCTTCACAATCCCTCCCCTATGAGAGAGAATCTTCGCAGAAGAGCCAAGGAAGGAATGAGGGTATTTTCTCCTCGGTCTTGCCTTTTATAGTCCTTTTTCCACATAACTTCCTGTCTCTCTCCCACTTCACAGGAACTAATACAGCCTCCCAACTTGCCTAGCACTGCCCAAGGAGAGGCAGTGCTTGTAGGTTTGGGAGTATGAACTTTTTCCCCCTAGTAAATGACTTGTGAACTCACTTAGTGATTTACTAAGGGTTAAGTAGGGGTACTTCAAATTCTTGATTGATTAAATTAAAGGTTGCTGATTGATTACATTAAAAATAAACAAAGTTTAATTCTCTCTCTCTCTCTCTCTCTCTCTCTCTCTCTCTCTCTCTCTCTCTCTCTCTCTCTCTACCTCCTGGCTTTTCTACCTTCCTCCAAGTCCCAGTTAAAAGTCCATATTTTACAAGAAGTTTTTCCTGTAATGTATTCGCTGTGTTGTTGATTTCCTCCAGTTATTTACTTGTCTGTATATTGTCTCCTCCATTTGACTGGGAGCTCTTAAGCAGGAACTATTTTTTGTATTTATTATACTCTTGGTGTTACGCATGTAAAAACTTATTGACTGATTGGTAATCTCATGCTCAACATGATTTTAATTATCACTTCCACATAGATAGATGCCTTCCAAACCAATATCTCCAACCTCAAATATTCCTCAGTCCCCATGTTAATTACAATTGAAAGAGAAAATTTTAAAAGCACATATTATAAACTTTCAATGGTTCTTCTATGTTATGTGTCTCTGCATGCACTGGGGGTCATGAGAAAGGAATACTTGTTAAGAAGTGATATGTCATAGTTTAGTAGGTAGAATGCTGGGCTTAGAGTCAAAAAACCTGGGATGCAAATAAGCTTGAGACTTTTACTGTGTGATTCTAATCAGTTTCCTTATTTATAAAACGGGGATGATAATAGTACCTTCTTACAGGGCAACTGTGAGAAATACACACACACACACACACACTCATATATAAATATACACACACTGTGTGTATATTCCAAGCCTTTAAGAACTATATAAATGTTAGCTACTTCTCAGCACTCTAATGAACTCTCTAAGATTATTAATTGCAAAGAAAGTATTCACATACATATGCCTATCTATTTAAAAATTATAATAATGGAAAATACTCACCTATATGTAATAATGGAGGAATTTCCTCATAGCAGATTCCCTTAAATCTATGAAATCACAGGTCCTGTCAAGCCCCTATTCCCTATATTCTCATTTCTAATTGATAATTATGTCTACACAAAACTTATTCATGCAAAGCACGAAAAAGAAAAACAAAGCAGTTGGATCTAAATGATCTCTTTAAGGTACCCTTTCTTTTCCTCTCACAAACTGAATCATGAGCAAGGCTACATCCTATAAAATTATGAGTGTATAAAAGAAATCTAAATGAAGGAAGAGAACCTATTGACCATACCCCTGTTTTCTACCATTTCCCTCCCTCCAAAGAAAGAAAAAATAAATAAACATGATAATCACAAAAAAATTTCTTGAAATTGTTTTAAAAGTTCAAGTCATCTAGGTCCAAAGAACTACATTTCACATCAATGTGCATTAACAACAGCAAAACTTTTTAAATATATTTGGGTTTTCTGCCTGTTCCTGAGAAATAGGGTTGGTGACTAAGTTCACAGAAGGTATGGAATCCAAAAACCTTTCCATCAAGTTCCCAGAACAAATGTTCAGATAGATCAAAGGCTAAATATCAAAGCCTAGAGAAGCTAGTATACTGGCCTTGGAAATGTCATATAGTCTTGGAGAGAATTCGTTTACCTGCCACATATTGTTATGACACTCCTCTTTCAACAAAACCTATGCTAGGACCAATTAATTGGCATCATGTTTCGAGTGCCAATAGTGCTCAGAAATCTCTTGGGGGAAAGAAAGGATGAAAATCAATTCAATGTGTAATTAGAAACAAAGTTCAGAATTTAAAGATCAGCAAAACAAGCCCTTGTTGCAAACAATTCTCAAGGCACTTAAGTGACGTGAATTGCAACTCGAAAGCTTCGAAACACTGATTGAGAAACACCAATTACCAAGAAAATGTTCATGACTTTCTTAAAAAAAATTAGTCTTAAAAAACAAGTTTGTCAAGTAATATTCCCTGGTTGTTTAAATTTAATATAATACACATAATTTTGATAGTCTCTGAATAAGTTTCATTAAACTAGACAGATTACTGGTTAGAAATTTATATGCACCCATAGCATGCCTGACTTAATTACTGCCCTATTTTCTGGCTTTAAAACAATAAAGACCACCCCACTCATATCTTTTTCAGAAAAACAACTAAGTTATCCTATAATCACCAAGCAAATTAAGATAGGTCCAAGGTCTACAGGCATAACTTTTTTTTCCTTTATGTTCAGTACAGTGCCTAACAAATAGTAGGCACTTAATAAATATTTGTTGGGGGCAGCTGGGTAGCTCAGTGGATTGAGAGCCAGGCCTAGAGACGAAAGGTCCTGGGTTCAAATCTGTCCTCAGACACTTCCCAGCTATGTGACCCTGGGCAAGTCACTTGACCCCCGTTGCCTAGCCCTTACCACTCTTCTGCCTTGGAGCCAATACACAGTATTGACTCCAAGACTGAAGGTAAGGGCTTAAAATAATTAAATAAATAAATAAATAATGAATATTTGTTGACTTGATTAGATGGCGTGATAGGGGGTAAGGGGAGGATAAATTGTTTTCAACCCCTGAAAGGAATTAAATTGTTATAAATGCTATATTATAATGTTATATTACATTATATATAAAACTGGGGTTAAATATGACAAGAAATGTCAGAATGAATTCCAAATTTAGAATCACAGGATTAGATATTAGAAAGGATTTGAAGAGTTCATCAAACCCAGGACCAATTTGACAGATGAGGAAACTGAGTCCCCCTACCCCCAAAATGAGGTCACATACATTAAGCAGATGAGATTCAAACCCAAGACATCTTACACTTTGAAACCAATGTTCTTTCTAATATACACTCCAGTTGACCTTTAATGAGCATGTCCTAAATATGAGTATATTTGACCTCAACCTAATTAGATATATTGAAACCCAAGTTTATACAAAAGAAAAATGGCTATTCAAATTAGAAAACTATTTGCTATAAGAATCCTTAAAATAAGATGTTATATCCTTAAAGCACAGATTCACCTTTTTCACAATTTTCCTGAAATGCATCTATTATGTATATTTATAAATTTTTTATATATTCATTCATAATTATGGACTGAAATTTTCTTCATCTGTATGTATAATATACCTACCATTGCTCACCATTCTCCTGGCTACCTCCCATAGGACTAATCCAAAGGCCCAAATGTCAACTCTTTTATAAGAGTCAAAACAGTTCACTTGGATGGTTTCATCTAAAACTTCAGGAGCCATGTAGCGCTTGGTACCCACACGGGGGTTGTTTCCAACATCTAGGTGATTGTTGGTCTGGGAGTGGATCACTGCAAGTCCTATGACAAAAGATGAGAGAACCAGTCATTTCCATCTCAGGGGCCCTCACTTGCTCTTGGGTATCTGCCAAAGCATCTGTGATTTCACCAATAAATCCCCATCCCAAAGTGCCCTCTTGTGGATCTCAGGCACCAGTACCAAGGATATATGAAGAACTATCTGTGAGGGACTTTAAGGAATGGGAAGAGAAGGAAGAAACTTTCAGAAATCTTGAGAGTTAGGAAATCAGAGTGTGAAGACAAGATGAAGAAAATGATAGAGATGGCAAGAGAAGAAAAAAACAAGAAGGGTAAATGGTAGATATATGCTACACTAATGCACCATTCTAACCCAAAGTCAGTTAAGTGCATATATGTTTGAAGTCCTAAGGAAAGGCAGTCTCATATTAGGAATTATCCCAGAAAGACCAAACAGGAGGCAAATCAAGCTCTCATCCTACACCATGGCACCCACTATTTTCTAAACATTTAAATGGAGAACATTGTGTGACATGGAAAATTTTGGGAAATTTGGCACTATTTAGAAAGGGCCATTGTTGCCATGATGAGCCAACTACTGCTTCAACCTTCAACTACAGGTGCAGGTTTGCTTATCTAAGTAATAAGGAGGAATGCACGAATGTACCCCTCACTCGACTGAATTCTCTGTAGTTCAGAGAGCATCTAAATTGGACTCTATTCAAAGCAAAACTCTCTTGTGTCATTGTACTAAAGTACCTTTTTTAGTTCCATGTATCATTTCTGGATTTCTCTGTTAAAATGACTTGAAAGAAACCAGAGGCAAGTATTTTTTTAATTCAGGGACTAAATATGCACATCAATGCATGCATTCGTTTTTTAATAATATTCTTGAAGTGAACACTGCAATGTTCAAATTAACAAGTGCTGCAAAATGCTTCAAATCTCTTGTAGATGAATGTTTCCTCAGGGATCCCTGAAGCCATCTGTAGAGAGCTTTACCTCCCACGATCTGCAGGATCATTTGCTGGAATGATCTCTTAATGTAATGCAAAGGAAGATGGACATATGCAAACCCCTTACAGCTTTAGTAAGTTGGAGAATACAGTGAAGGAGCTAAGTGATGAAGTCAAACCTCTTTGAAAGTCACTACCCAGGTTTTATGATGCCCTCACCAGATTTATATCTTACTCTAAAGCTTTCCCCTTCCATAGAGTTCTTCCCCAAACTTGCAAAATAGGCAAAAAAAAAAAAATCACAAGGGAGAGAAGTTGAATATTAAATTTTCTTATGAATTATCACAAGCATGCTAGAAATTCTTCAATAGCTTTTAATTAACTGCCAGTTTAGACACCTAATCCATACATAGCTTCTGGTGGGAAGGTTATAGGACAATATCATTTTTTATCCCACACATGACTGCTCAAATACTACATGAATGATAACCATAAAATCACAGAATCTCAAAATTAAGAATCAAATATAAGATACAATGGTTGAGGAAAAAGTCTGAAACATCAGGAGTTGAATTGCAAAAAAGAAGCTTTATGTGAAAAAAAGAAGTCATAGAATCTCAAGAGTTTGGAGGAACTGGAGAGGCTGTGTGGTTCAAACTGAATATAATCAAGAAATCTGTTCTCCATGATACTAAAAAAAAAAAAAAAAGATCATTAGCCACAGGTTGAGAACCTCTCATCCTAGTATGTTGTCCAAGTTGTTAACATCTTCAAATATTGGGAATTCATAAAGCAGAATACTGGGAAAATCAGTGGAGAGTCGATAGAATCTGAATAAAAAAAAAAGGGCAAGGAAAACAGAGAAAGAAATTTGGAAAACTGACACTCGGTCTTTGAAAGATTCACCATCAATGTCCTAGATCATCCATTTAAGAAGGATCTCAGTTCTGCCACTTTATTGTTTCCTCCCTTCTCCCAATCTTCCCCTTCACCCCATATCTAGTGAAGGCAGGAATTCTCTTTTACCTGTCTTCCTCCCCAGAGCTTAGAATTCTGCCTAAAATATATTAGGTAGTTAATAAATGTTTATTAACTACTCATGAGTTTATAAATTGTCTCCTACTAAGAGGGAAAAAAAAACAAACCTTTTAAACTCTCTTTTAAAAAAAGCCACAGGTGCTACTACTGGTCTAAATACATGCCTTAGAAAGCCTCCCAGCACTACCTTTCATATATAAAAATTTAATAACTCAGTCCTATCTTAATCTTTCCTTGGTTAGATGAATGTAAAGCCCTGGAAAACAGAGAATATTTTATTTATGCCTGTTTCCCCAGTGAAAGAACCTAGTACATAGTACATTCTTAATAAATTTCTTGAGAAATTACTGAATGATTGGACCAGGAATTTGCAAGCTATTCTCTCAACATTCCATACATATGAATGCCACAATTTTGACAAATGTGATTATTTGAAAAATACTTAGTTTTAAAGAGAGAAGTTGGCTGGAACAAAAGGCAAATTTTAATTACAAAATAATTGACAGCTGAAAACCAATAAAATATCATAATCCAAAAATATATTTGTTGGAAAAGATGGGGTCTTATTTTGGGGGGGTTAGTTTTTCTTGTCTTTTTTAAAAAAAATTTTTGAATAGTGCCCTCTGGTGGAAGTTATATTTTGTGACAGCCCCTTAAATAAAAGAATGTATTGTAAATAAAGCAAACATGAACACATTAGGAACAGTAAAAATAGTTTCAATGAATAAGAGTGTTACCCAAATCTGCTATACAGCACTGTCCATTCTTCTTAACAAGGATATTTTTGCTCTTTAAATCCCGGTGGGATATAGCTGGCTTCCCCTGAGTCCCAAATATCTCTATGTGCAAATGTGCTAGACCACTAGCTATAGACAGCACAATTCGAAGACAGCTAACTGTGTCCAAAGTAGTGAGCTGCAGGTAGTCATATAATGATCCCATTTCATGGTAATGTGTAATTAACCACAACTGAGTACTGGAGTGTCTTGATGTCATATCTGAAGCAATGAACCCTAAGGAAAGAAAATAGGGAAAAAATTAGAAAAATAACCAGAAGATATCAAGGAAAGCTCTTTTGTTAAATTTTTTTGGTTCCTCACCTGAATAATCAAGATCAATCATCAAGATGAGTGGTTAGCACAATATCTGGCACCTAATAGATACTTAATAAATGTTTATTTGGGGGCAGATAGGTGACTCCATGGATTGAAAGCCAGATCCTGGGTTCAATCCTGGCCTCAGACACTTCCTAGCCATGTGACCCTGGGCAAGTCACTTAACATCCATTGCCTAGCCTTTACCACTCTTCTGCCTTGGAACCAATACAAAGTATCGATTCTAAGACAGAAGGTAAGGGTTTAAAAAAAAAGGGTATTCATTATGGTTAAATGTTAATCATGTTAAATTAATAATTAATTAATCCATCAATACAGAAAGACATTAAAATAAATGAAAGGGAAAAAAGTGAAAGAACATAACAAAAATAATCACTTAAAAGTTGGTTCCGGGGGCAGCTGGGAACTCTGTGAATTGAGAGCCAGGGCTAGAGATGGGAGTTCCTAATTTCAGATTTTAACTCAGATACTTCCTAGCTGTTTGACTCTCAGCAAGTCACCTAACCCCTATTGCCTATGCCTTATTGCTCTTCTGTGAAGGAAGGAAGGAAGGAAGGAGGGGAGGGGAGGGGAGGGGAGGGGAGGGGAGGGGAGGGGAGGGGAAGGGGAGGGCAGGGGAGGGCAGGGCAGGGGAGGGCAGGGGAGGGAAGGGAAGGGAAGGGAAGGGAAGGGAAGGGAAGGGAAGGGAAGGGAAGGGAAGGGAAGGGAAGGGAAGGGAAGGGAAGGGAAGGGAAGGGAAGGGAAGGGAAGGGAAGGGAAGGGAAGGGAAGGGAAGGGAAGGGAAGGGAAGGGAAGGGAAGGGAAGGGAAGGGAGGAGGGAGGGAGGGAGAAAAAAGAAAGAAAAGAAGAAAGGAAGAAAGGAAGAAAGGAAGAAAGGAAGGAAGGAAGGAAGGAAGGAAGGAAGGAAGGAAGGAAGGAAGGAAGGAAGGAAGGAAGGAAGGAAGGAAGAAAGGAAGAAAGGAAGAAAGGAAGAAAGGAAGAAAGGAAGAAAGGAAGAAAGGAAGAAAGGAAGAAAGGAAGAAAGGAAGAAAGGAAGAAAGGAAGAAAGGAAGAAAGGAAGAAAGGAAGAAAGGAAGAAAGAAAGAAAGAAAGAAAGAAAGAAAGAAAGAAAGAAAGAAAGAAAGAAAGAAAGAAAGAAAGAAAGAAAGAAAGGAAGGAAGGAAGGAAGGAAGGAAGGAAGGAAGGAAGGAAGGAAGGAAGAAAGGAAGAAAGGAAGAAAGAAAAAGAAAGTTGGTTTCATGAAAATTCTATTTCTTGAGGTACATCCCCCTAAAATGTAAACAACTTAAAAAAAGATGACAGAAAAAAATGATATAATAGTTTCAATGTTGAAAATATTCTTTAAAAGATAGAATTTACAATGAAATGTAAGTCTGTTAATATCATGGGTTCCTTAGAAGACAATGTCAAGTATGATATCCATATTTGTTAAGAATCCTGCAAACCTTAAAGCATATATAATTTCTAGCTAAAAGTAGTAGTAGTAGTAGTAGTAGTAGTAGTAGTAGTAGTAGTAGTAGTAGTAGTAGTAGTAGTAGTAGTAGTAGTGATCATCATAACATTTTCAAAACCATAAATACACACGTAAGGCTGTATTTTCGCAAAAATAAAATTTAAACATATGACCAGGTGGAGTGATTAAGCAGGATGAACCCTTTGGAACAAACCAAAGCTCTGATAGGTAAGCATTCACCTTCCCTGCACTGAAATGAAGTCTCCAATTAGCCTCCCAATCACCCAGCTCCAAACTGTGTCATGCCTCCTCTACCCAATGATTTTGCTGGTATTTCCTTTCCATCAGGACCTTGAACCCACTCTCCTTTTGACCCTAACACAGTACTCTCAAAGTGACCTTTGGCCATTATGATCATAAATTTACAACTAGAAAGCACTTTAAAGGTTCTCTTAGTCCAATGCCCACATTTTATAGATGAGGAAACAGAAGTCAAGCGGAGTTAAAAGATTTGCCTAAGGTCACAAAGATAAGTGGTAGAATGCAGATTTTTATCCAGTCTCTCAGACTCCAAATTCTTTCCTCTTTCTAAGATACATTGAATAGATGCCGTGTGTCTCCATTTCCTATGTAAAATGTGGGG
Organism: Monodelphis domestica; assembly: GCF_027887165.1. NCBI lineage: Eukaryota > Metazoa > Chordata > Mammalia > Didelphimorphia > Didelphidae > Monodelphis > Monodelphis domestica. The sequence continues at coordinate 162,995,470 of NC_077230.1, forward strand.
TTTGAATTACATGAACTTTAAAATGCTAGCATTCTACAATTGCCTACATTATGTGAAACATCCGATGATTTTATCTATGGCTATACTTTGAAGAGAAAGAAGCAATGATTTTACCTATCTAATTATAGAGAATATGTGTATAGACCCTGCTACATCATCTATAGTTGAAGTGCCTGTTGGGAAATAAAATCTACTAAGGCAGCAATTTGCCCAGAAGCATCTAATAAGAGTCTCTCTAAAACAAGTCTTCCTGATGTGAAATCATTTTGGCTTATCAATTTTATCTTTTGCCCATCTGGTATTTCATTAGTAGAAATAAAAGGCAGATCACAAGATTCCTTTGACCTTAGTTTTTTAAAGGCTTATTTCTAAAATTAAATTGGCATCATTTGCCTGCTCTATGAGATGGTATTCCTAAAACATTAATGATTTGAATGGTATCTAAAACAATGAATTCAAATAAAAATAAAACTGTGATAACTCTCTAGTTTTATCTTCAAACATTTGTTTCTTCTAGTCACATAACCTATTTGCCAGCAAAACCAAAAATCAGAATATTCCTGTTCCTCCCCCCAAATTATGAAGGATCCCAAAGACAAAATTTTCAAAAAGATGAAGAGCTCTGTAGTCATTGATCTCCACTAATTGTTATTTTGAAATGACAATGATAAAAACGTAGCACCCAAAAGCCCCTCATTTAAGAGCAGTCTGTACCCCACTATAAAACACGTTGTATTCCAAATTTTTGCAAGCTGTGTAAAATTGTGCACTCACTTCCCCCATAGCAACAATGTTGGTAAAAATTTTAGACTACTGATAAACTCATATTTAACTCAGGATGTTCTTAAAGTATAAGGAGAAGAGCTTGGAAGAGGGAAAAAGATGCCTTTCAATATGTAATGAGTTGAAAATGGTATTCAGAGGAAATATAAAATAAAACAAAAAATTAGAAAAGCAATGAATTAGCAAATTGGTGAAGTCATTGAAGCTATCACCAGCCAGACACAGTCCCACTCCCAGAGCTGACAAACAATTCTACTGGGTTGTATAGAACCTCAACTTCTGATGGCTATTTCAATACAAGGCAAGTGACCTGTCCTTCCAGTGCTTGGGGCCAACTGCCTGCTTTCCTTTTTCAAACTCATAATATAACATGTTGTTCAGTCATTTTCACTTATTTCTGATTCTTCATGATCCATTTGGGCTTTTCTTGGCAAGGATACTAGAGTGGTTTGCCATTTCCTTCTCCAATACCATAATATGCAGTCCACCAAACTCCTAACGGAGATAACTAGTGTACTCTTAACTTTACAGCACATTTGACAGTTTCAAAGAATTGTAATACTTTGACTATAGAGAAGAACATGAAACCTTTACCTACAATTAGGAAATAATTCTTAACCATACAATTAGCACATTGAGTCAAATTTTATATGTAGTTGGAAGTGATCTTAAAGAATTATGGATAAAAAAAAAAAAGAATGAGTGGTGAGGAACTGAATGCCATCTTAAAGCAACTTGTGCCATTATTTTGCTTCATGATTAACAAAGTACTTCTTTACAGAAACCCTTTAAGATCAACAGAAATAGCAACAGTATGAATCAAATAACAATTCATTATTTTGCAGCATTTTAACGTTTGCAAAGTGCTTTAAGTATATGCTCTCATTTGGTCATGGATGTCAGGACTATTATTATGATTATGATTATGATCACCATTTTTTAAATTGACTAGTCCACAGTCACACAGCTATTAAGTTTCTAGGACAGATTTGAAACCCATCTTCTAGTCTTTAAGCCCAGTTGTCCATCCATTATTCATGGCATACCATAAAAATACTGGACATGGCCATGACACTTGAAAAGAGCTTCAAATTACTTTATTATACATCATCTCATTTAAACCTCAAAACAACCTTCTGAGGGAAGTACTTTTATCATCTCCATTTTAGAGATTAGGAAACAGAGACTCAAAAGAAAGTAGTCTGTCCAGTGGCAAATGGCTAGCAAGCAAAAAACAATAAACTTATTGTTTATTGTAGGGATATGGAGGGGTTTGTTGTTTAGCTCAGTCCAATTTTTCATGACTCTTTTTGGGGATTTTCCTGACAAAGATTCTGGAGTAACTTGTCATTTCCTTCTCCAGCTCATTTTAAAGATGAGAAAACTGAGTCCAATAGGGTTAAGTGACTTGTCCAACGTCACACAGCTAATTCCACATCTGAGGCCAGATTTGAACTCAGAAGATAAGTCTTCCTATCTTTTGGCTCAGGACACTCTATCCACTGTACTACCTTGCTGTCCTCTGGATAATTGGTTGTTATTAAACCAGTATTTTTCTCTTAGTCCATAGACCAAAGCTTTTTATAGATCTTATACAAGGAGTTTTTAATCTGGGGTTCATTAACTTATTTCATATTTTAATAACTTCATATCAATAATTGTTTTTTGTTATCTTATATGTCTTACTGGATGCATTTAAAAACATCCTGAAAAAGAGTCCATATTTCACCAAACCGTCAGAGGGGCCCATGCCATGAAAATATGAAGAATCTTGATATAAATGTTTTCTTTCCTCTTTTATTTTTGGAAACAATAAAATCATTTCTAATTATACAGCAGTTTTTCCTCCAACCTGGGGAGCAAATGAAAGAAGTAGGAACTTTAATAAAACATTGGTGTTTAAGATGGGGACATCTATACAATATACTCAGGGATTCCCCTATAAAGATAAGCATTTGTCATAGAGAGGTGGCATTTTCATGGGATGGAGGCTCTGATATGAGACCTAAGATGATTGGTGATGAGTCAAGTACTCTATGCTTCTCTCTTTCAACTTTCAGATCTTCAAATCTAAAATGGGATACCACTTACAGTATCTTTACATCACAGGGTTATGATAAGGACTAAATACAAATGTTATAATTATGATAAGTTTTTATTTATATAGTATAGTCATTTATATATGGCACTTTAAAGTTTGGAAAGCTTTTTACTTATATCGTTTCATTTGATCATTATAACAATTTTGGGGGAGGTAGTGTTGGTGATAGCTCTACTTGATAAACTGTAATGCTCAAATGCAATAAAGAAAGCTATTCAAAAAAGCATTGTTATTATTGTTTATAAACAAACATGGAATGCTTTATAAACATGAAAAACATATAACTCAAGGAAGTGTCCATAAATTGGGAATGGATGAATAAGCTATGTTATAAAATGTAATAAAATACTATTGTGCTATCAGAAATAATGAAGGAGGTTTCAGAGAAAACTAGTAAGATTTGTATGAATTGATACAGAAAGAACTGAACAGATAAATTTATATAATAATAGCAATAGAGTAAATGCAAACAACTCAAAGAAATAGAAAATCTTGGCAGTATAATGATCAATCTTAATTCCAGACAACAAATGATAAAACAGGGTGCTTACCTCCTGATAGAGAGGTGAAGGATACAGAGCAGAATGAAACAATTTTTTTTTAGGCATGACCAATATGAAATTGCTTGATTAACAACAAATAAAATCATGGGGGGTGGGAGGGGTTGAATAACTAAATGGAAAAGAAAAGGGTGTGCCAACATGATAGGGACTGATGTCATTCAAGGAATATGAATCAAAAAAGACAGGAGGGAGAGAAGGAGCAAGAGGAGTCGGAAAGGAAATGGTATAAAAACAAGACTGGGTCAGACAGTGCCCAATACCAGCTACCAAAGTGCACTAGAAAGCTTTACTACTAATCAGCACATCTTTTGATGATGTGCCCCAAAGCAGTTCTTTTTTATTTTAATTAATCCTTTTCTAATTAACAAAAATCCATTTTTTCTTTCACATACATCTCAACCCTTATAACAAAATGGAAAAAAAAAACCCATGTAACAAATACACAGTCATGCAAAATAAATTCCCATATTGGTAGTATATGTATGTATAAATACAGACAGATAGGTGTGTATATACTTATACCCATTTTCTATCTGGAACTAGTTAGCCTACATTATAATTTGCCCTCTGAAATCATTGTTGGTAATTGTACTAATCAGAGTTCTTAAATCTTTCAAAGTTGTTTGATCTTATAGTGTTCTTATTGTAGAATTTATTTTCCTAGTTCTGCTCATTTCACTTTGTATCAATCTATACAAATCTTCCCAGGTATCTTTTACAATTTTTAATCACTTAGCATTTTATTCCATTATGTTCCTATACCATATTTGTTGCAACATTCCCCAACTGATGAACACCACCTTATTTTCCAGTTCTTTGCCAATACAAAAGAGTTTCTATAAATATTTTTGTACATATGGGTCCTTTTCTTTGATCTCTTTGGGGTATATGTCTAGTTATGCTGAGTCAAAGGGTATGTACAACTTAATGACTTTGGGGGCATAGTTCCAAATTGCTTTCTAGAATGGCACCACCAACTGTGCATTCATGTGCCTGTTTTCCTGAAGTCCTATCATTCTCCATTCTTGCCAACTTTGCCAATATGATAGTTGAAACCTCTAAGTTGTTTTAATTTGTATTTCTCTAATTTATTGGGAATTTGTATCATTTTTTTCACATGACATGTAGCAGCTTGCAATTCTTCCATCAAAAACTGGTCATACCCCATTTATCAATTAGGGAGAGGCTCCTCTTCTTACAAATCTGGATCAGTTCCATATGTATTTTAGAAAAGGATTTTTTGACACAAACTTACTGCCAAAATTTCGCCCAATTATCTGTTTTCTTCCTAATTTTAGTTGCAAAGTTATGCCCTAGGTCTTTCTAAACTGGAAGATTTAAGGATTCATCAGAACCCATAATTCTTCCTTCCACCATTTCTTGTCCTTATTTCTGCATTTCCATTTTCTTTTTTAATAGACAATTAGCTGCTCTCCTTTGCAACTTTCCTTTTTCTCCATAACTTTTCTTCCTCTCTGGCTCCTTTATTAGACTGAGATATGGATAAATATATTTTATATTTTTAAAATATGTAATGATGAGTTTTATGTTACCTGCTTACAAATTAAAACAAGTATTTTCAAATATTTATGCTTCTATCTTTCAAAGAATCATTCCCAAAGAATGTATTATCTTAAATTCCCACACAACTCTCAGTTGATTTCTTTTCTTATTTTCATCCACATATATCTCTCACCAATTCTTGAGAAAATGTCTTGTCTGGGCTATTTTGATAAAAGTTTTAAGAAAATTACTTAAATAGGACATTTGAAAACTCTATTTAGTATTCATTTGGGGGATTCCATCTGCATCCAAATATCTGTAGCATTCATTTTCAAAAATAAAACTTTCTGTTGTAGAGAGAGGTATCTCCAAATAGACATTTTTGAAAAGTATTTGTAAACACCTAAATAAATATACACATATTTTCAATTTGGCCTCAAGAAATTATGAGTAATAAATCTCTATTAGGTATTAACAATCAAAGAGATTATGTCACTAGTTTCATGGGGAGGAGCTGGGTGGCTCAGTGGATAGAGCACTGGGCCTGAAGTTAGGAATACGTGTGTTCAAATCCAGCCTTAGACACATTCACTGTTTGACCTTAGGGAAATCATTTAACCTCTGTTTGCCTTAATCCATTGATTAAAGAAATAGTAAGCCATTATATTATCTTTGCCAAGAAAACTCCATGAACCACATTGACATGCTATAGTCCCTAGGGCTCTCAAAGAGTCAGATATGATTGAATGGCTTAATAATAACAAATGGGTAGGCAGAAGTATAGGATGGGAATTTTTCTCCTGTAACATTCTCAGGGTAGAAAAGGTCATGTGTTGTTAGCCTCAAATATTATTTTAATGATAACAAAGGAAAAGAAAGGAAACTCAGGATCTCAAAACTTGAGAAATACAGAAAACTTGCAAAACATGCCAAAGATACTAAAGCAAGCAAAAAACAAAACAAAACAAACAAATTATGAGAGAGTAAGAGAGAGAGACAGAGAGAGAAACAGAGACAGAGACAAGGAGAGAGACAGAGAGAGCATGATTTAATGTCAAGTGAATCCAGACAAAATTGTGACAATAATTATGAGGATGAAAAAGAATAAAAAAAATTGAACTTATCTATCATTAAAGGTAAATATAGTAAGAATAACATTGCTCTGATTGGCCAACATGATAGCAGAGGAAAGTAATGAATGTTGGAGGGGATGTGGAAAAGTAGGGACATTAATTCATTGCTGGTGGAGTTGTGAACTGATCCAACCATTCTGGAGGGCAATTTGGAACTATGCCCAAAGGGCGATAAAAGAATGTCTACCCTTTGATCCAGCCATAGCACTGCTGGGTTTGTACCCCAAAGAGATAATGGAGAAAAAGACTTGTACAAGAATATTCATAGCTGCGCTCTTTGTGGTGGCCAAAAATTGGAAAACGAGGGGATGCCCATCAATTGGGGAATGGCTGAGCAAATTGTGGTATATGTTGGTGATGGAATACTGTTGTGCTCAAAGGAATAATAAAGTGGAGGAGTTCCATGGAAACTGGAACAACCTCCAGGAAGTGCTGCAGAGCGAGAGGAGCAGAACCAGGAGAACATTGTACACAGAGACTAATACACTGTGGTATAATCGAATGTAATGGACTTCTCCATTAGTGGCGGTGTAATGTCCCTGCACAATCTGCAGGGATCTAGGAGAAAAAACACTATCCATAAGCAGAGGATAAACTGTGGGAGTAGAAACACCGAGGAAAAGCAACTGCCTGACTACAGCGGTTGAGGGGACATGACAGAGAAGAGACTCTAAACGAACACTCTAATGCAAATATTAACAACATGGCAATGGGTTCGAATCAAGAACGCATGTGATACCCAGTGGAATCACGCATCGGCTACAGGGGGTGGGGGAGAGGAAAAGAAAATGATCTTTGTCTTTAATGAATAATGCATGGAAATGATCAAATAAAATATTATAAATTAAAAAAAAAAAGAATAGCATTGCACTGCAATGTGTAAACCTAGTAAGGAAGCATGATAGATATTTAATGAATCACATTACAAAGGTGACTTTCTCTGTCTCCTATGTATGACTCTCCTGATCAGGCTTTGAACAAGATGACACACATACCTTAGGCTGCATTCTGAAAGTGCATGGCAGAGTGCCAACTCATATGTTTGGAGGAATTACATTATGTTAGGATGCCTGAAAGGTTCTTTTAAAGCATACAGAACAGCATGGAACCTTTGCCCCCTGGATGTGGCTACAGTAGTGCTGAAATTAGTGTGGTTCAGATATTTTTACGTAGATTTATACAACTTATAAAATTACTTAGGGGTCCAACTTTCAACATTCCCTGCAATTTGTAGTAATAATGTATTTTCTTCATCAATTAGTATTTTTTTAAAAATTGCTTTGTGAAATGTGCATTAGTTAAGAGAAATTTTGATTGATTCTAGACTTTAAAATCAGATGTCCCTGATGATTTCTTATGAAATAGTAAAAATGTTCCATTTAAATTTGGTAAAAGCAATGAGCACAATGAAAGAAAATAGAGATTAATTCCACTAAGTGGTATAATAAAGAGATCAGTCAAACCCTAAATAAAGGGAAAAGTTTAGGGTTTAGTGAAGTCTAACCTGGAAGTTCTCCCATTATCTACAAATGTATGCAAATTGAAAATTCAGGAGAGAGTTTAAAGAATTGTAAATAGGAGAGTTAATTTAGCAAAAAATGACAGGGCTGAACACTGAATCTGGAAGCTCTAGTTCTGAAAAAGGCTGTGTGACCTTGGGCAACACACTATATCTCTCTAAGACTCTAGATCAGTGATGGTAAACCTTTTAGAGACAAGAGTAATGCCCCACCCTCCCAATCCTCATGCTGTGCCCAACCCCCCCCTCCATTACATGCTGGGTAAGACCTACCCCCCTGACTCCACCCAGGGAAGGGAGGAAGCACTCCCATTGGGCTACTAGATGGAGGGGTGGGTGAAGTGAGAAATGTCCTCAGTGAGTGTAGAGAGGGAGAGGGAAATAGTCTGAGTGCCCCACTCCCCTCCAGTTCTGACCCCTGTGAGTCACCCACTTTACAGCCTGTGTGCTCCCATTGGGCTACTGGGCAGAGGGGTGGGGCAATGTGAAAAAATGTCATCAGATATGGTGGAGAAGGAGAGGGGAAGAGCTCCACCCAAGTCCCTCTGCCTTTCTAGTAAGGAACTCTGGGGGGTGAGGGTGGAGGGAGAATGGCCAAGTGCTCACAGAGAGAGTTGAGTGCCATCTGTGGCACTCATGCCATAGGTTCTCCCTCACTGCTCTAGGTTTAAGAGAGGATGTAGAACTGTGCCAAAAAAAAAAAGTAAAGATCCAGTTAAAAAAATAATTCTAACTAGAAGTTGAGGGGGAAAATCATTTCTACACTTAAATTGCAGGTACCATTATTTAAATTTAAATATATCATCAGCATCATCATTAAAGCTAGCATTTCTATTGTATCTACTATATGACAGGCACTATGCTAAGCACTTTACAATTATCTTATTTGATCCGCATAAGAACACTGCAAAGTAGGTAATGATATCATCCCATTTTACATTTGGGGGAAATGAGGCAAACATAGATTTAAGTGACTTGCCCGGAGTGACACAGTTAATAAGTGCTTGAGGTGAGATTTGAATTCACTTCTTCTCACTCCAACATCAGTCTCTACATCACCTAGATGTCCTGTAAGTACTGGCTATGCCCATTTCTACTATTTTAGATTGTGCTCTTCAGTTTATTTTCAGAAAACAAAGAGATTAGGAAGCTATCAAACAATGATTACTATTGATCTTTATTTCAATTGACACATACAATGAGCTAGTGGTTTATTCCTCTTACTTACCTAGAATATTTTCATGTCTTAGTAATACAGTGTTATATAGCTCTGTTTCTCTGAACCAAGATTTCTCATCACGGGAAGAGAATATCTTCACTGCAACATTTTCTCCTTGCCAGTGGCCCCGCCACACCTCTCCATATCGGCCTTTTCCTGATGAAGACAAAGCAAAGGTGATTTTGATCAATGGGCTCCATTAGAGAGCCAACTCCAATTTGCTCTCAAAGGTCCTGACGTGGTTACAAACTAAATTAAACTTTAAAAACAATTCAATAGAATTAATGTCTGCAACTCATCTTTTAGGTTGTTTACCTTGAAAACCAAGTTGGCCAGCTACTGTATGCATTGAGATAGGACATATTAGCCCCTCCTCAATATCTTTGAAGCTTTGTATATCACCATAAATTGTTACTAAATTTTAAAAGTGCAAGACAATAATTACTATCATCAAGATCCAGGGAGCTGAATAATGAGTCATCATTTAGAATCATAAAGAGCTCTATTCAAGTCTTACCTCTAAGACATTCTGGCTTTGTAACCCTGGACAAGTCATTTAACTTCTAAATATCCCATATGACTAAGGTGAAATGGACAGAATGGTTGCCGATATGCATCAATAAAGAGCATTTCCCCAAAGGGAGTTCTAAATGTTAACTGAAAACACATATCCTAATAAAAAAATATCCTGGCTGATGTTTCTGTTGCACCTTATCCTGGATATATAAGGATGATGAGATAGGGAACCCCCAGGTATGAAACGCCAACCAACATATAGTCAGAGAGAGCTACTTAAGCACATATTTGTCAAATGAGACGAGCATTTCTGGCTTGCAGGTCAGATCTGGAAAGATTATACCACACTGCTTCTCCTAGAGCACCTTAAGGTATGCAAACCACCAGAAAGTTTGGAGAGCTGGAAGTAGGGAAGTAGGGGAAAAGTCTATTGCTATCACTGAGATAGCAGGAGGCAAACATCACTCAAGTGTTGGTACACAGTGGAGAGTTCACTGTAAAAAAGGGAAACTATAGTATAGCACATTAAAGTATAAACTGTAGGTTGGAGAGAGAAGGAAAGAAACCTTCATAAAGGAGGAAGAATAAGTGTTTTTTGAAATGCTTTAAAATGCATGTTCCAAGAAGAGAGTATGATTTTGAGAATTGCTATATTTGCTTTCTTGATTAGTGGATGGAACCGATTCCTGAAGAGAGTTTGTTGTTATTTAATCATGTTCAATTCTTTTTGACCCCATATGGGGTTTTCTTGGCAAAGATGATTTGCCATTTCTTTCTCCAGCTCATTTTATAGTGAAGAAACTGAGGCAAACAGAGTCAAGTGATTTGTCCAGGTCACAAAAATAGGAAATGTCAGGGGTTATATTTGAACCCAGGATCTTCCTGTTTCTTGTCCTGGCTCTCAATTCACATAGCCTCCTATCTGCCTCCACCTCCTTGTTTCTTAAGTACTTACCCTGTGGAAACCACTCAAGCTAAATTGGGTCATAATAGTCTGCTAACTCTTAGCTAGAGATTACTCCTCCATCCATATAATACAGTTAAAATCACCTTGCCATGGGAGGTATACTGATATGAAGGACCATGTATTACTGCAGATTGTGATCCAAGTCATTATATATCTCATACTCTCTTCTCTCTTTCCAGGTCTCCCTAACAGCCTTCCTCCCCATTTATAATAATATAATTATATAACCTTGTTTATCCTACTTAAAGTAACACCTATTCACCTATGTGGAATACTTTTTTCATCTTTTCCCTTTGCCTAAGAGTTCTCAGATGACTGCTAGTTTTCTGGGGAATGATGGTTTTGTGAGACCATGGAATCTTTGTTAAATTCAACATCTGTTGAATTGAATTTTCAGTTGTTATACACTAGTATTCAATTTAAATTGTCATCTGCTAATTGATCTACATTTCAAGATTTAAGCTGAGCATAATCAAAAGGAAGGAAAGACTCAATATCTAAAATTTTTTTTTTTGTTTTATCAGCAAGAATATTACCAACTCTTTTAAAGCATGCTTCAATCCCCACTCCTCTTTTGGATTTTCTATCAAAATGTCTCTAGCAAGTATATTTGGAGCCAACTACTTTTAGGAGGTATGTAATTTAAAAAATGAAGTCCATTGCTCCTGCAGTTATTTTTAAAGCCTCTAATATCCTGGTAGAGAGCCAATACCATTTGTAAAATTCCTTACACACTTTTCCTGGTCCCCAGGACATGATCCATGGAGAACAGTTCTCTGGAGCACACACCAATGAAATAAACAAGATTGACCACTTTACTCTTGAAGCTTGAGAGGAATATTCCCATGTACTTTAAAGTATTAAATGAAAATCATAAACATTAAGGATTGTGCTTTTCTATCAGATATTCAGATATTCAGCCTATTCGGTTTAACACTGATTCCTCTCCTGAATTCTCTCAGGTCTTAAAAATCTCAGCAGATTTTGCAGGGAGAGGACTTCAACCAGGCAAGAAACCTCTCAAAAGCAATTGGGTAATCTACTTATAAATATCAGTCTATTGGATGAAAAATTCTGATTTTTTTTAACCAAACCCAATTTTTCATTTCTATAGTTCTGTGATGCAATTCCCATTCTTCCATTCAGAAAAGATTCTATTTGAGGAGTGTGGAAAGCTTTATTTTCATTGAATTGCTTTGACATGTCCATATTTAATGACAGTCCTCATATCAAAGAGGAATCCATGAAAGACTGAACATTACTGAAATGCAAAAAAATACAAAACAAAAACAAAACATTCCATAAAAGCTATTGACAATCACCAAACTAAAGGCCCTCAAAAATGTTCTCAATTCAGAAAAGATTTCTAGCAATTAAAAAAATAGTAATGAGATATTTATCTAGCATAATAAAAATTACCAGGTGCTTTTGCATCAACCATACATAAAATTAATCAGGATTTATTAAGTGCCTACAAAAAAAAACTCTGAGACACATGCCCATTTTACAAACAAGTAAAATAAAGCTACACACATTAGATGGCATCCAATTTTTAATAACTAGTAAAGAATCTAAAGGATATTTGAAATTTATACCTTTCTGACTTATAGGTACATGAATATCTAAAATCATGAATGATTAGGGGTACAATTTGGAAATTCCTAGACTCCCAAAATTCAAAATAATAATTCAGTTTTTCAGGAAATTAGACAATTTTTTAGGAGTCAGACAAGTCCATGCTATGCTACAGGGTCAGGACTTTTCTCCTTACACAATTATAATGAGCAAAAATGAGAACCAAATTTACCCCCCTCCCCCATTCCACTATCTATTCTCAGAAAAGGGCAAGAGAGAAGAGAGAAAGAAAAAAAACAAAACTGTTACCAACCTACACATTCCAATAGTGTAATCTGACGAGCCACAGTTCTTTGTACGAGAAAAGGAAGACCAGAGCCACTTCCTGATGTACAAGAATGATCCATTAAATCCTGTGGTTTGAAACAAGGAGAAAGGAGGACCATTGGGAAATAGCTAAGAGTAATTTTTCTTTATTCAATAAAAGAATACAAGGACATATGCATGCATGTTATCACTTGCTGACGGGATGTACTCATGAAATAACATAATGAAATTTCCCTTAAAAAAAAGCCAACCCAAATCTGCTTCTACAAATGGAGTATGTATCAAAAAATATATATGCATATATGTATATATATATATTCTTGGTTACCAGTTGCAGAGAGAGTTTTCCTTTTCACTCATAGAGTCAGCCAAGGAGAGACGTCTTCCTAAACACAGTGACAAGACGGTGGAAAATCTCTCATTTGAAGCAGGGACATAGAATCCTTACATAGCCAATTGTGGAACCATGTAATTGTGGTAATAATGGCATGAAAGGAGGCAGAATTCCAAAAACTTAATTGTATTTCAAAATACTTTAGTGGAGGGACTAACAAAATATTAATTTTGTTTCATTTACATTTCATCTTCTGTCATGTCCTCTATACCAGGGTATATTCTTAGCAGTCACTAAACTTACAAAAAGTCAAGCATCAGTCCAAGGGGCAGAAAAATGACTTTGAGAGACTAGATGGACCATAAAATGGATCATCAGGGGGTGCCTATAGTTCAAAGGGCTTATTCTGAAGTTTTGAATAATTTGCTATTCATTTTTATCACTTTATATTGTTATTCTTTACCATGTTTAACCTTTATAATACAGCTAACTTTGTAATTAGCCAAACAGGAGCTACAACTAGTGTCACCCAGGAATATGCCATGCATTTTAGTTTTATATGGCAATTTACTAGTGGGTAAATGTACTTCTGACCAAGTGTTCACAAATGGATATCTCATTTAAATGAACAAATCAACAGACTGCAATTCACAACAGTTTCTAGATCTTGTTTTTAAAAGTGTTTGTCAAGACTGCTACCATATCATGATTTTATACTGTCATTTTATCTGATTGACTTTAAAAGACTATTTTGGGCCATCCTCCCATCCTTCTTCTTAAATTGTAAAAGCTATTTAAACAGTAATTTACACTAGCTGTTCCTATCACTGCCCTTGGTAATTAGTTCTATGTTAGCAGCTCTGAGGAATGAAGCACTGTCTAATTTATTTTAGCACCCTACTTTGCTTAAGCTTTTTAAGAATTCCCTCTTGCCCCTTCTGTTTTCACTAACTCGATAAATTCATCTAATTTCCCCCAGAACTTGAGAGATCTTAAGTGCATTTGTTTTGAAGAATTCAATTCTCTAACTTGAAATTGAATATGTCCTCTTTCCAGGGTGCTTACAGACACAGACTAAGTAGATGGGTAGAAATATGCCTAAGATAAGCAAGAGACAGAAAACTGAATGAAGTGACTCTAGCGCTAATTATCCCATTTACCACCAAAGGTGGAATGCCCCAACAGAAGGACTTCAGGATTTTGTCTAGTGTAGTGCACTTAATGAAACTGGCAAAAGCATCTTGCATTTTCTAAAGTTGGCTGATATCCCACATTAGGAAAAAAAGCTATTTCTGAAATGTCTTACTAATAATTCTTCCTAAAGGTTTCTCACTTGTCCACTCCAATTTATTGTATTATATAGCCCTCACTAACTCATTTCTTATGGACTTACCCTATCTTCCTTAGTGTAGAAAGCACATTAAGAATTCCTTTCAAGAAATATATTCCAGTTTCCCAACCTTTTTATGGGGAACAGTCATAGGCTAGGAACTCTGAGGAAATCTACCTTCAGCATTTTTAAATCAACAGCTTTAAAATGTTAGTTCCTTTTTAAAAAATTACCTGGGATGGTCTTGAATAAAAATATTTCTGTGCCAAAAAAAAAAGATTTTAGGGATTTTTAAAATAGGAATCGCCTTTCTAGATCTGAGGTTTAAAAAAAAAGATGGAGAGTGGAATTTAAAACATGAAAATGCAGCCCTACATCCCAACCTTTTGCAACAACAGAATTTGTGTTCTTTAAAGCCCACATTTTCACACACTGTTCAATATAATACAAATGACTTCCTACAGAACAAAGAATGAAAAACAATACATTGGGCATTTTAGTCCCAAAGGAATCTAAGCAGGAATGAACTGGTTTATTGACTATTAACATTCTCATCAATATTTTGAAGTAGTGCTTTAAAAAAAACTTATTACATTCTGACAGTTTCTTCAAAATATTTCCATTATAAAAACATAAAAAAGAGAATATCAAAATGTTTTAAATCCTTTTCAAAAACTCTCCATTTTAACCATTAGCAAAGCTCCATCACTCCACAAGGTGGCAGCACAGGGACATGTAAAAACTTTTCTTGCTTGTCTAGATGACAAGTTTTAACAGTTTAACAACTGGCAGTTATGTAGCAATAAATGAAAAGCAAAATAATTTGGAAAGGATAAAATGAGGAAGGGGGAATTTTAAATGGTAGGCAAGCAAAAACAACCAAAAAAAAATAACCCCAAAAAATCTATTTAGAAGAAAAATGAAACTTCCCTTTAGTTAATTGTAAATGTCTACCATGTTTAATGCCATATGACTGCAAAACAGTAAAGTGAACAGTGAACATAAGCGCATAATGAGTGTACAGCATGTTATAGCTCTGGGCAGCTTTCTAAAAACTAAGCTATTTTTTTCATCAACATATATGAATTCTGCCGAGCACACTTACTGGCCAATACTTGGTTTTTCATACTTCAAGTAAAATAATTCGATCGGCCTTTTTTCCCTAGATGAGCCAGCCCTTGTGGATTCTTAAAAATTTTTATTTCAAGCCCCACTTAAAAACTCACTGCTAAGGTGCTATCGCCAACATTTGTAGTGATGAGTCCATCAATGGTGCCATATTCCACTTCTCTAGGGTTAAGCCGTTCCTGATTGCGTTTTTTGAATTTCCGGATGCCCACAACCAGTAGAATAATAAAAAGGCATGCTGCTATAGAGAGACCTATAAAGATGGCCACATAATCCAGGCTGAAGCGTGAATATGCTCCTGGGAAGGATTTCCCTAGAAAGAAAAAGGTAATTAATTAGCCACAAGGATCACTATTTGTTCAGTATAGAAGATAGAGAAGACAGACTGCCTAATAATAATAAGTTTTATTTTAAAAAACACAATATATGCCATCTTTTAACATAAAACATTACAAGTAAGAAAAAAGTAATTCCAAATTCTAGCATTCATCTACCCAACCAATAAAAACAAAATTCTGTTTTGCAATAAATCTACTCTAAAAGTGAGAAATGTTAGATAATAAACAAGAAAACATTTACAAACTTGACAAAACAAAAACAACTGTAGTTAAAAAGAGAATTTGACCTACAGAGCTTTTTTCACCTTTGGAGCCATATAAAACACTAATCTTCAATATTATAATGGCAAGGGTGGTATCTGAAGAAAACAAATTAAAACTGCAGCAGGTTTTCTTCCCCATCTTCTACCTCAGAGTGGAAATTTCTTTCCAACTTCCAACATATATCACAGATACACATTGCCATCCAAATCTTCCTCAGAAAACATAGCTTTGGTACTATCTCTTGGGCTCTTCAAGCCCACAAAAGTTTTCTAGTTGCCTAATGAATCAAGTTCAGCCTTAGATTATTCATGCTCAACTCCTAGCACTTCGCTTCCCAGAAACCTCTGCTCCAGTCTACCCCTTTTCTTTGTGTCCTTCCCACGAATGGTGTATATGCTCCTTCTTGTCTCCATCTTTGCTTGTTCTTGCCCTTCATCTATACCCTTTCCACTCCACCAAATCAATTCTGAGCCAAATTCCTTCAGATAGTTTATCCCCTAATTATTCAGCCAATAATGAAATGCATTGGGCTTCATGATCTTAAAAGGTTTATTCCCCCCTCAAAAATTCTTTATCTTTTTTTTAATCTTTTTTCAATTTCTTTGCAACCCTATGAAAATTAAGTTAATGCTACATGGTCCTTTGCTTGATAATATACCTGATTGGACTTTCAGGTCACAAGAACAGCAAGATAGTGGACAGTACATTTCTTCTGATCTTCATGTACTTTTATACCTCTTCAAAATAGGAATTATAAATAAAGTAATTTCCATTGTCTTAAAGGTTTCGACACCAAAAATTTTAACAAGGTAAAAATCTAGTAAACCAACACCTTTGTTATTTAGTTATTTTTCAATTGTATCCTACTTTTTGAGTACACTTTTGTAGTTTTCTTAGCAAAGATACTGGGATGGTTTGTCAGTTCCTACTCCAGATGATTTTAAAGATGAGGAAATGGAGGCAAATAGGGTTAAGTGACTTTGCCCAGGGTCACAAAACTAGGAAGTGTCTGAAATTGAACAACAGACCCCAGACCTGGTACTATATTCACTTTGACACCTAGCCACCCCAGCAGAGGAGGCTAATTCTTAACCCCTAACTCATTCACTTAAGACCCTAAGTCTGAGAAGGCTTTGAGGTACAGCCTTGAAGGGAAACAACCTCCCCTCCCATCAAGGAGTAAGTTTATAGGAAGAGTGAGATTTGTGGGAATATAAGGAAAAAAGACTGAAATTACTAGAGATTTCAGTATTAAGAAAATTCTGCTAAAGACTTTGGCTTAAACCGATTAAAAAGAAAATATGGCCTCTAAATCATAAGAGTCCAGACACCTATGAAGAAATATTATAAGACATAGGAAGCTTAATAAGGCAGAAAACAATGTATATTATCAAAAGGGCATGGAACTACTACAGGAGGTTCCTGAATAGTTAAGGGAGAAAAAAGAATTGTGAAAACAGAATTTATGTCCTATACTGCCAAAATAATTGACAGAATAGAGCAACCTGAATTCATGATAGCAACATTCAACAACAACAACAAAAAAAGAGAAGATAAGTTTTTGAAATGCAAACACAAAGAATTAAAGGACAATCTAGAAGAAGAAAAGCAAAAAGCAATAATGTTAAAAGAAAACCATCTCCATACAAATAAAAACATTGCTCTTGAAGAAAGATATGTAGAGTCAATTTCAGGATTATATGTTTCCCCCCAAAAAATGGCAAGTCAAAAAAGTTGAACACAATAATGCAAGAAAACTAACTTTAACTCTTTAACAATGAAAATACACTAATTGAAAGAATCTACAAATTGCCTCCAGAAAAGAAAAAAAAAACTATAATGTAATATCCAAAACACAGAATGATTAAATTTAATAATTCCATTGACAAACAACAGATTCTGTAAGAAACCAGGAGAAGGATCTTCAAATGTAAAGGGAAAGAAATTCAAATAATTTTTTTCTGTACCCACCAGAAATTGCACAAGGGAATGGAATAACATATTTTGAGCTCAATATGCAACCCAATATGGCCTATCCTGAAAACTTGATGCTAACAATAAATAGAAGGGAAGAATGGGGATATGGGGGGACCATCCAATAAAGAGGCATTCAAAACATTCCTAGAAAGAAAACTAAACCTGAACAAATCATTTCCTTTTCAAATACCTCAGGCAATAGAAATATAAAAAAGTTAAACAAATATAGCAACCAAGGAAAACGAGAATAACAGGAGTTCATAAAGAAATTTCTTTCTAAAAGTACAAGAGGGAGAAGAGAAAGCAAAAAAGAAGCAAAAGTGGAAAAACAGGACTGCTGTGTCATGGACTAAACTTCAGAACATCCAGCCTTCATGTGAATAGATGACATATTTTTTTAATTAAAAAAATTTTTTTTCCATGGTTACGTGATACTTGTATCTCTCCCCTCCTCACACTGACAAGCAATTCCACTGGGAATAGATGATATTATTCAAAGACTAAATTACAGAATGGGAGGGAAGGGGGGGGGGAGAAAAGTTGATATAGATAAGGAAGATAGAGAGGAATATGTGATATAACTGAATAAAGTCAAAAGTAACAATGAAAGGGCAATAACTATAGTACTCTCTCAGGAAGATGGTTGCTAAGAGAATGGGAAAGGAGGCAAAAAGAAGGAAAGAAAAGAAGAAATCTTGTTACCAAGCTGGACAAAAAAATACCACTGATGAGTGCTTCCAAGAAAGAAGAGCTTCTATAGAGAGAGATGGAGACTTTGCAAATGAGTGTGATCTATAAGGATTTGATGTTTCAGACCACTCATCTTGCTCCAGAAGAAAGAAAATTAGAAACACTGGGGGGAATGTGACAGCCCAAAGAGTGGGGAGGGCAAGGATACAGGGAAGAGATTTCAGAACAAATGGGAAAAACATGCCCATGGAGAGGTCAAAGTTTTGTAATGAACTGATCAAAGACATAGGAAAATTCTTCCAAAGGAGCAATATGTTTTCTATCACCTGTAGGAACTGGTATTTCTAAAGGTGAGACATTATGAAAAAGGGAGAAAAAAAAGACAGGGTGCAAAATCTGAAAGGTAGAACATAGAAACCATTTTGAAAAAAGAATCCAAATTAGGTACCTTATCAGCTTTACTTTTGTAAGGAATACAGACTAAAGAAGGGTAAAATATTATAAAAGCTATGAATCAAAGAATCAAAGTCTAAAGTAGAAAGAAAGGGAAGATAAATAAGAGAATAAAGGAAAGATAACATATTGGAGCATACTTTTCTCTAGTAGCTTGTGTGAGTCTAATTTTGTCTCTAACTAGAAACTCCACAAACATGTCTTTTATGCAGAGAAGGAATGTGATTGTAGCAAGAAGTGCACTCTCAGGGCTAAATCAGAAAACCTGGCCCTAGCCACTTAACCAGCTCTGTTTCATTTAGCAAGTCACTTAAACTCTTAGGTTTCAGCTTCCATACTCTGCCTAATTCACAGGACTGTCCTGAGGATCAAATCAGCTAATAAAAGATAAAATGTTAGAGAAGGGGTACAGTATTATCATCATATTTTATATACTGCAAAAAACACTTAGGATGCATAAAGAATTGGCTAAGTTCTTTATTTGTATTAGGAACACATTTCCTCAAACACAAGCCAATATATACTAAAACTTATTTATTCAGCTTGGGTTCTTTTTTTTTTTTTTTGCAAATAACTAAAACTTACATATGATAATTTTTTTCTTATAACTACTTTTGATGGAAATCTATTTGAAATGTATTACATACTTCTTGAACAGAAACTGATTAATGGAATTCAGCGTTTTACTGATGATGACTAATGGACACGAAACAGCCCAAATCAGATGAAAATTTAGTTCCTATCTGATTTTAATGTGCTGATATATATCTATACATAGATATATATATATATATAGAAATGTGCATGTAATCACATTCCTCTCTATATATAGATATATAAATATGCAGATACATAGATATCTCTAGATATAGAAAGGGTTACTGCTTCATGGCGGGAATTTTCTCATGTCCCTGATAGTCCAGTATATTACTAATCTTTGTCTTATCTATCCATGAGCATGCTTTCTCCATATATATATACATATTTATTTTTAGCGATTAATAGAGACAAATAGATTTATATATATATATATATATATATATATATATATATATATATATATATACAGAGAGAGAGAGAGAGAGAGAGAGTTTCCTAAGTCAATATGTAGTCCTCAGGGATCCTTATGTATGATCTAGTGGCTACCATTACTAGGTAAGTTTGACACCACTGATCTACCACTAAGATTGTTCATAATTATTATAATGTATCATACAAAGTGCAATCCTCTTTCTATATTGCTACTTTTTCTAGTGATACCACTACTGCTTCTAACATTCCTATCTCACCCTATTTTTTAAAAAAAATTCCTATGTATCAGGAAGACATGGAATTTAAGTTTGGCCTCAGATACTTAACCCTATTAGACTGGTGATCATGGGCAAATCAGTTAAACTATATCATTGACTTAGGTAACTAAGTGAATATACTAAGCTATGAGAGTTTCTTATCAGTAAAATCAGAAGTCCAATAAAAATTAAAAGTTAATGAAACTCCTAGTGAACATGAGAATAGTTAGGATTAAGTGAATTTAGGACTGGAGATTTATAATTAAGTGACCATATCACTATCCTGTTCAAGAATCTTGCCTTTAGTATAAAAGTGGAGCTCTTCAGCTAAGTATTTCTATCCCTGCACATTCTGGCTTTAATCTAGTATACCATTACAGACATTTCACATCACTATCTTTCATACCTTCAATATTACAATAAACTTTCCAACATATTTCTCTCAAAAACCCATGTTCCACTATGCACCACCGCACAGCAGGTACCCCATCCCCTTTGCCCCTGCTTCTTGCAATACCTAACTTCCTTCAAGTTTGTGGGCTAAATTCATATATTAGGGGATGCCTTTTTGATCCCCATTCCCAGTTCTTAATGCTTACTCTCTTTTCAAATTACCATATATATTCTTATCTGTGCATATGGTACATTTGACTAAGTAAATATAAGCTTAATCCTTAAAATGCAAAGATTTGTTTCTCATTTTCTCTTTGTATCCTCAGAACAGAGCTTTGAACATAGCAAAGACTCAATAATAGTTTGTAGGATTGTCTCGCCTTTATTTAGTACAGGTACTCTAGGGTTTCTTGCAAAGCAAGGGTGCTGCTAAGCATGGAAGTAGCTTCAAAACTGCACTCTTCAAAGCAGAACCTTCAGATATTAAGGAACCATTTGTAGAAGAGTCCATTAGAAGAAGTCTTTGAGTTGCATGTGAAAAACCCCATTGTGCTTCCAGCTTGGAGAGAAATAAAACCAGAAAGTAGATAGCAGGAAAGGGAAAAGGGGGATAATAAGGCTCTCTTTCCAAGTTAATACATGTGTATCGCTCAGTCAGAGACCTAGGATCTCTCTCTTGTGCTCATCTCACCCCTTTCTCTTCACTATATACACTTGCTCTGCCAATAAAATTGTAGGCAAAGTCATTAGTGGCAGCCACTGTTTCTATTTGCTAAAAAAGGCTGAGGGGAGGGGGAAGGGAGGGAAGTCAGTAACACTTTATAGAAGAGTCCCACCACAAGAGAAAATATTCCTTATGGCAGAACTTGGAGAGATCTGGACACATTATAACTTTTTTCAAGTACTTCTGCACTGTTTCATGTTTTCATAACTTCTACAGTCTTTCAGATACTGAGTGATTGATTCCCTTCCCACATCCCCAGTCTTTCTCTTTGATCTCAACATTTCTTTTAAACCCTCACTTCCCATCTCAGTAACAACTCTGAGACAAAAGGACAAGGGCTAAGAAAATGGGGTTCAGTGACTTGCTGGGGTCACATAGCTAGGAAGTGTCTGAGGTTAGATTTGAACCAGGTCCTCTTGACTCCATACCTGACACTCTATCCACCCTGCCACCTAACTGCCCAGATCCCACCTTTCAATCCCAAGAACCAAAGTGAGGGAAGTTGGGACTGGGGTGGGGAAGAAGGGGTTATAACCCTTACCTTTTGAAGTTGGCAGCTGGGCTGTAATGTTTCCATTACACCAGTTTCCCTGACAGCACTCCACAGCTTGATCAGGGGATGGGGGAGTCTTACAGGTCATCTTCCCCTGCTCATATACTTGGAAGCATCCTTTCTGGTAGACTTGAACACCATCGTTTATGCTCAATGAGGCAAAACACTGTTGTCCCTCACAGTGATCCCGATTCCCACAGGATGTGCCTTCACACACACACATATACAGGTTTGAATTCAACTTTGGTTCCTCATCTGCAGAGGGGAGAGAAGAGGAAAGAAAATGGTATTTTCTCTTACAGGGGCATTAAACAGTGTCTTCAATCATGTGTGGATAATACAGTTTTGTTTTTTTTCTCTTGCTCAATTTAACATACCTAGGCAATTGCCTATGGGAAAAAGTCATAATAAGCAGAGAGCAGCTGAAGATACAAATATCTGAATTTAGTAGACCTGGGCATGAAATGTGCCTTGGCCTGAACCCCAAATCATTGGATGATTTGATTGAACAGACATTTAAGAGCTTTTGGGATAGACACTAAAGATATAAGGGCAAAAATAAACCTGTCCTACCATCAAGAAACTTATTCTACAACAATTATTTCATAAAATTTTGTGTGTTGTGGTACCCATTGGTAGCCTAGTGATACCTAAATGCCATTTCTCAACATTATGTGGTGGTTTTTTTTTTTTTAATTTACAGTGGAAGCTAACTGTGTCACCCTGGGCAAGTCACTTAATGCCCAATACCCAGCCCTTAATGCTCTTCTGCCTTTGAACCAATATACAGTATTGATTCTAAGATGAAAGGTAAGGATTTTTTTTTTAAATTGTAGTGAAAAAAATGCTAGTGTTCAGTTAGAGGTTAATAAAAATAAAGATGTCAAATTTTCCCATCCACATTCAAGGACCTCCAGAAATC
The DNA here is from genome assembly GCF_027887165.1 of Monodelphis domestica. Classification (NCBI taxonomy): domain Eukaryota; kingdom Metazoa; phylum Chordata; class Mammalia; order Didelphimorphia; family Didelphidae; genus Monodelphis; species Monodelphis domestica. The sequence continues at coordinate 163,018,071 of NC_077230.1, forward strand.
TATCCATGGGCCTTCAAGATAAATTCTATGGCAGTCAGAGGGGCACAGTAGATAGAATAATCTAGGTCTGGAGCCAAGAAGACCTGAGTTATTCAAATTTGGCTTCAAACACTTGCTATCTGTGTTACTGCACAAGTCATTTAACCTACATTAGAATCAGTTTCCTTTTCTGTAAAATGAGGATAATAAAAATGCCCACCTTTTAGGATTGTTATGTGATGTAAATGAGATATTTGTAAAGCACTTAGCACTGTGCCTAGCATATAGTAGGTATAATATAAATGCTAACTAATATTACTATTGTGAAAAATATATAGCATATGTGTATGCATGTGTGTACCAATCAGAATGCCAAGTAATTTGGGAGAAAGGGCAGTAATAATCAGGATCTTTAGGTAAGTCTTCATGAAGGAGGGAACATCTAAACTGAAGCTTGAAAATGGGATTCTGATGAGTAGACAGAGATGAAGAGGAACAGTGAACACTGTCCCAAGTGAGGGCTGAAGAACAATTGCATCTGGTGTGGAAGAAGGGTAGGAAAAAAAAGTGGGATGCCAAATCCAGTAAGATCTTTTAATTAATTGTGCTTTCAAAGACTGGTTTTCGGATTCAGTTGTTCAAATCACTGCATCATTTTTTTCCTGGTTAAGTGAGTAGCTCAGACTTGCTGGTACTAACAGCTTTGGGTGCAGATGGCAGAGGAAAAGAGCAAGAAGGAGGGAGGAAGAGGGAAGAAAAGAGTTATCTAGAAATAAGAACATGAGGGGGGAAGGGTGAGAGAGAGAGAGATAGCAACAGAGAAAAAGAGTGACAGAGCAGAGAGAACAAGAGAGAGAAGGGGTGGAAGGAGAGGGGGGAATGAGGAGACAGAAAGACAGAGAGAGAGAGAGAGAGATGGAGAAGATCTTTGGAAGCAGCTAAGTCAAAACCCTGTTCAAATAAGGAAATTCAACTTTCTGAGCTCACTCTTGAGTCCTAAATTAGAAAGGGGCTGAGTTTCTATTGTTGAATACTCGGTAGTAGATTCTGTAGCACAGCTACCTCAATCTATTTTGAATCCATCTTTGAAAAGGGAGTTTGTAGTGACTGTGTTTTTAAGAGATGATCCCAATGATAGGTGTTAAAATACTGACTTAAAGTACACAGCAGAGGACTTAGAAGAAGCCATGGAAAAGAAACGGAGAAGACTCAGAAACTTCTGGGAAAGAGAACATTAACCTTCCCTCTTCCCTCTTTGAAAAGAGGTAAAATAAAAATGAACTGCTTGCTATAACACAGACATCACACCTCCACAGTTACTACCACATGAATGGGGATACATCCTATTTATAATCAATGTGATAGCTCTTTTGAAAAACTCTGAGAGATTTTTCCAATAGCAAATGAGTTTGGAAGAACAGCCCAAGTAGTCACTGACAGGGCTATGTATGGCATGACTTTCGCTAACCCAAATCCAGAACTCAAAGACTATATTAATGAGGAACAATTTTCATGGTGAAGAATGAATTCCCTTTTTCTCCTCCCTTCAGAAATATGATAGAAACTTTCCCAGTATCGGTCAGTATCAGTCAGTTAAGAAAAAAATAGGTTCCTTAATATATGAAGCATAATACAGATTGATTCTTCTACTCTCCCCCCCCCCCAACCAAATTAAGTGTGAACATTATAATTTCAAGGTTAATAGAAATGTCCCCCTATTTTATTGATACCTTTAGGCAGGTGTGTGTATGTATGCATGTATGTGTGTATCTCTAATGTTCATCATTCCCCACTGAACCTTTTTCTTATAACAAAGGAAAACATTTAAAACAAAAAAGATAAATTACATCTGACTTTTCATTTCAACACTTTCACCACAGCCTCTCCCAAAACTAAAAAAAGAGATGTATTCTTTCACCCTTAGTTCCATAAAAACAAGACTATTCAATGCAATTAATCTAAATTAGTTGTCTTTTGGTGGTGGTGTCAAATGCATTACCCTAGTCAATGTATCTTATATCTTCTATTCACTCTCATACAGGCTTTCCCATGTTTCTCAAATTCTTTATGTTTGTTGGTTCTTATAGGTCAAAGGGATCTTATTGCATTAATATATGAATTCATTTAGCTGTTCAAATAGTGAGTACCTAATTTGTTCCCGAATGTTCTTTCCCCCCAAAAAAAGAGAACTACAATGAATCTTGTTGCATCTGAGACTTTCCTGTCATTGACTTCCTTGATGTATGGTGCTATATAACAAATAACGTAAGAAAAAACTACTTTGTTTTTTAAATCCATATATATATATATATAAAATATGTGGTGTTTGGACCAGATGACTTCCAAAGTCCTGTATCCCCTCCAATTTTTGATGTGTAATCCTGAAATATATGCCCCATAATGAGGTATTGCTGGATCCAGCACTATGATATGAATATTTTATTGTCACCTTTTCCACAGATTTCCAAATGATTTTCTGGAAAAGGTGAACCAGTTAAATCTCTATGAACCTGATATAAAATGAAGGTATGAGGAATTTGGTCCAGATGGTCTCCAAAGTCTTTTCTAGCTTTAGATCATATGAACACTAACAATGCAGATGTATGAGCTTTATGGCAAGTCTAGACGTAGATCACCAGTTTCCAATAAGTAGCTAGACAGAGGAAAGGAATGTCAGCTATCCCACACAATAGCAAGTAAGCATTAAAAGAACCTGATGGCTTCTCTTAATGTGTATGGGGGTGGAGGTGGGAAATGAGGACAGGTTGAGAGCATCTAATCTAACCTTGACATTAGAGAGGAAGCAGTTAGCTGTTATAGTGCTGGGCCTACAGTCTGGAAGACCTGTGGATAGTGTGATTTTTCTTTTTTGTAAACTATTACCTTCTGTCTTAGAATGGATACTAAATATTAATTCTAAGGGGGAAGACTGGTAAGGGCTAGGCAACTGGAGTTAAATGTCTTGCACAAGGTTACGTAGATAGGAAGTATCTCAGGTCACATATGAACCCAGGTCCTTCCGACGCCAAGTCTGGTGTTCTAACCACTGTACTACCTGACTGCCCTGGATAGTGTGATCTTGAACAAGTCACTTAATCTGTTTGCCTCAGTTTCTCCAACTGTAAAAATAGCACCTGTTTCCCAAGGTTATTGTGAGGAACAAATTGGATAATATTTGTAAGACACATAATACTATGGCTGGCAAATTGAAAGTGCCATATAAATTCCAGGAAGCCTTTCCCAACCCCTCCTTCACTTATTCCCAATTTATCCTTTATATAACTCGTTTATACATATTCATTTGCTTGTTATTTCCCCCACTGGATTCAAAGCTTCTTGAGGGCAGGGACTGTCTTTTACCTCTTTTTGTATATTCAAAGCTTAGCACAACTGATAGAGGTTACCAGTAATGGAGCAGAGAATCAAAGCCAGGACTTCTGATTACAAATTCAATGTTCTCCCCACTATCTCCAGCTAAAAGGTCAGAAAGCTTCCAACAAATTCTAAAGGAACACCTAGTCCTAAGAAACCTGGGGTACCAAACTCAGTGAATTCATTTTCCCTTGACCCTCAGTTTCTCTGTGTGCTCTGGGGGGACAGTTCTTTCCAAGACCTCAAAGGAAATAGAAATAGTCTCTAATTCACCTAGAAATGAAACTAGTCAGGAATCTGCTATGGTTCAAATGAGTACCATGTTGTCTCTTTTGTTGTACATACTCAAGCATAGAAGAGAGGAATTGCAGTCACATTTAGGGTAATTTTCAACTTCTCTTGAGCCTTCATTCCTATGGTCTGAGAGTACTACACTGGTTATTTATTATTCATAAGAGTCTTAGCATAGCACTCTGCTTCTACCCAGCTGATGTCCTATTCTGCATTACAGTTATTTATTCATGTCATATCCACCTTACCAGATTGCACACTACAAAAGGATCTATATCTTATGTATAGTTACATCTTTCCTGGTGCCTAGCAAAGTGCTTTACATAGTCATAGAAAGAGGGACTTGGATTCCTGATTTACGGATCTAGATTTCATTGATTTAGGGAACTCACATAAGAGGAAATTCCCTTTACCAATGCAGGTTGGCACCTTCTCTGCAACTCATACTCTTGGAGAACTGCCAGAATACTTCTGAGTTAAAGTGATAGTCTGCCCTGGGTCACAAAGCTAGTAGGTATCAAGGGAATTTGAACCCAGGTCCTTGTGCCTTTAAGGCTAGGATTTCTATCCTCCATACCATGCTTTCACTTGCTTTATAGAGTCTAAGTAGGCACTTAATAAATGATTACTGAATAAATTAAAAGTCTTTATCTAGAAATTATTTGCCTTTCTTCTGTAGCTGAATAGAGATGACTATCTGAAGTAATAAATTATTCTTGTTCTGTGATGCCAGTGTCAAAGATCTGTCTGTCACTTTCCTTTCTAGCTAGAGAAAAGCAGAGATGAAAGAGGGTAGCTAGTAAGTATCTATAGTGCTTACTCAAATACCTTGTATGGAAAGTGGCCACACATCTACTGCTGAAAAGCAAGTTAGGGCACATTTGGCAAACAGTCATGTCTAATATTTTTTTCCCTTTTTAGAAACAAGCATCATCCTTCTCCTCATTTCCTGTCTTCCACTCAGACTTGTAAGGTTTTATAGTCCATACACTCTAACCCAGCTTTATCAACAAAACCAGTTAGGAAGAAATGTGTCCCAGATATCCAAATATACACAAAATAAGTTAATCCTTTGGAAATTCACAAATACAAAAGACTCCTCCCCTCCCTCTCTCTCTCTCTCTCTCTTTCTCTCTCTCTCTCTCTCTCTCTCACACACACACACACACACACACACACACACACACACCCCTAAGTGCCACCCTGCCAATTTCCCCTGGCAGACTGGTATGGTTCTAAGTGATGCCAAAGGGATTTTCTAAGCCAGGGTTATTAATTCAACAAGCAGAGTTACAAGCAAGACAGAGTTCTCAGATCTTGATCTTGACAATTCCAGGGAAAAATAGGACCTAAAATACCCATGAGTCACTTTTAGCAAATCTCCTCAATTTTTAAAAGCAACAACATCACAGAATTTAGGATTTGAAATTAGGGTTAGGGTTTTTTATTGGGGGGGGGGGGAATAATAGTCTTCAAATTGCTTTAAAGGTACTGTTGGGATGCCTTATCTTTCAGGCTCTCATAATACAGAATACTTGGTTACAGATCACTTCCTAGGACTACTTTACATGTATATGGAACAATAAAAGTCTGATAACCTATTTTATTGCAGACTGCAGAAATAAAATAGGAAGGACCTAAGCAGAGAGTTAGGTCCACTGAACAAGGATGACAAGGTAGTTAAATTAATCAGTAATCAGAATATTAAGCAAGGGAAATGACCTCTTTTCCCCTACATTATCTCATGCCCATTCTATTTGCTTGTTGTCTATGCACACAACTAGCATCTGCAAGGTGGCCTTCCACTATTACTCAATGTTATGACTGTTACTATATAACTTGTCTGGCATCAAGACCAGAACCATGTGAAAATATTTATAGGCTGTATGTGGTGAGTGACAGAAGACTAAGCTACAAGTAATCCTTTCATATCATGGAAGGATTGACTAAAGGAAACAATAAGATTGTAATCTTAGCATCACAACCTGAACTGGAGAGAAGGATTTGGATCATCATCATTAGCAGCACTGTCTTCATGTAAATCAGGACTATTTCTTTGTTAAATTCATCAGAGAGACTAGAGAGATGGAGAGGGTCCATAAAACTGAAGAAATACATAGAATCATAGCACAGGCACTTTGAAAGATTGACCAACTTTTAAAATCTGTATCCACTTGGGATAGAACAAGATAAAACAGGTTTAAATTGTAGGTTGGGGTATTTTAAATAACATAAAAGTTCTTTTTCATGTTCACTGACAAGGATTTCCAGTTTCACTGTGGCCAGTATTCTGAAAGATGACTTTTCCTGGCATGTGTCCCATCCAAGGCAAAGCCCTGGATGTATCCTAGGATGTTAGAGAAATAAAACAGAGTCCTAGAACAGCAGAGGGAATATATTATGGTTTTGTTGTCCACAATTTGGATGGATAAAGAAAGATTTAATAATCTCAGCTCAAGATCTCTGCAAAATTCAACAATTTCTGACAGAGACCAAGAAAAAATAGAGAAGAGCTCTGAAAGTGATGGTTTTAGCTGGCCTTCTGACAGAGTCATCACTGTTCAGTCCTTTGGTACAATTGTGCCTAAAAACTCAAGCAGCCTACAGTACAGTCCAATGACTTAGACTTTCCTGAGAGGAATACAAACACAGAAACAAACAAATCTATGCAGATAGAGATTCCTCTGGCACAAAAGGGTCTTTTGCCTGGTTCTCCTACTTCTTATTCCTTCCCAAACACATAGCTCAATCTCCATTTTCTAAAAAGACCAGCATAAAGGCCAGTTCAGAGATTGAGGTTCTCCTTGCCACTATTGAGGATGATTAAGGAGCTGGGATGCTGACCTCACCTTAGGGCCATGGCAACATCTGCTCCTTTGCCTCACAAATTATAGATCAGGACTCAGAACTAATTATAACCTTCTTCCATTATTCTTGGTCCTAGACCCTCAAACTTTGTCCTTTTAAATCTATACCAATCTTCCACATTGAAAGAAGAGATATAATCCAGACTTCCAAATACAACCCACCCTTTGTATTCAATTTTGAATGAGACAGTTGAGAAAAGACATTAAATAATAAACTGGAGAGGGCATTTGAAAAGATACCCAATTGGGGCAAACTAAGATGGTGAAGGGCCTGAAATCCATGTCATGAGTGCCTGGGAAGGAAGTAGGGACAATCAACCTAAAGAGAAGAAAAAGGAGATGAAGAATGGTCAGGTGAGGATACAAGGGTTAGTTTGGTTGCATTTAAAGGACTTTTAAATAAAAGGGTTAGACTTTTTCTCAGGACAGAAGAAGAATGTGTTGATGGTATGAAGGATGAATTAATGGACAAAAAGGGCATTTATTAAGCGCTAACCATTTGCCAGTCACTGTGCTAAGTGATATGGATTAAAGCATAAGCTAACAAAGAAGATCCTTAACATGAAGGATGTTATATTCCAATGGAAATAGACAATAAGTAAATGGGAATGGAAAAAGGTGGGGGGGGGGGGAGGTAGACACACCAACTAGTAAGAAGGAAGAGAAGCAGTCCAAAGAAAGAGTCAGATTGGTAATGAATGAAATGAACATTTTCGGCCCTCTTCTAAATCAAGGTAAAAGCAAGTCACCACTGATGAGAATAAATCCTCAGGATAGAAACTTCTTCAAAATTAGCAAAAGTGGTTTTGAATAAGTCTAGATAGGAGTAAAGTGAATATTACTGGGATTCCTCTGGAAATAGAGGCAAATTTAGATTTAATTCCAGGGAAAATCTTCCCAACCTCAATTAGAGGTATCTACAAATGGAATAGGTGACCTTAAAAAGTATCAAGTTACTCCTTGAATGTCTTCAAGCAGAGGAGAATTGTTCAGTATATTTTCATGGCCTTTCTGCTTTGACCTCAGATTTCTTTCACGTGTCAAGTTCTGTGATTTCACCAGGGTAACAGGGTAAAATGTGAAAAGTGGTACAAAGATTTGGGAGATTAGCTATAATCTGAGCCTATAGGCTCTTAATTTATGATGTAATCTCATTTTACAGGAGCCAGAAAGGGTAATGTAGTAATTAAAATATGATTATAAAAATCCAAAGCCTCAAAACTTTAATAAACTACAAAACAAGCACATCAGATTACTGGTGCTTTCCAATGGCATATTCAGTTTTCTCATTCAAAATGGCAATTTCTGGCATATTAGGTTTTAAGATTATAAAGAGCTGTCCTATGGTCTCTTAATCAGGGAATGCAATTTGGAATCATTCCAGTACACTGACCTGCACTTGCCAAGGGTGCACAAAGATTGTGCATCAGAAACATCAAGCTTAGTCATGGGTAAGCAGCACAAAAATATCCCTGGGACTTAATGTGGAAAGCATCAGTCATCCAGGTAAAAAGAGGGAAAATACCAGTGGATGGACACCACAAGCATTTGAGTTTTTATATACATCATAAAGAAAACACCCACTCTGAGACAACTAGGTCTCTGAATAAATTGCATATATTTCTGCTGATCAATCAACTTGATGCAATTGCCACTCTTATCACTGAGGGCAAATGAGCTCCTATTGATGAGTTTTTAAAATTTCAAGACATTTGCATACTCCGAAAAAGGCAAAGTATTCACATTAAATCACATAACAGCTAGAAAAGTCTAGGAACCTAGAAATTTCTTAAGTCTGCAGAAGCTTTCCTTGTCTCAAAAAGGGTTTTAAGAGATGGCAAGAGAAATGTTGCCTGCGCTCTGCACAGAGTAAAACCATAAAAAACTTTAAATGTCAATATAGATCTTAAAGCAGTGCTTAGTCACCAAGCTAGCATGTCTGTGCAGACCCATTTCTTCCTATTTAGAGGGGATATAGGTAGGAGGGGAAGGGGGGAGTATACAGAGTTCACGTATGTCTATCCACATAGATCCAATGTACAAAAAAAGGAAAGAGAATATGTTTGTCATTTTCTCTTTCATTGGGTGAAGAGAATAATAGCACCTAAAATATGCAACATGGTTCTGTTAACAGGATATTTAATATGTTAAAACAATGGCTGTCTCTTAACCCTATCTTTTCACAGCAGAATAAATTTGGGGTTTTCTTTCAGTAGTAGCTTTATTCAAAATAAGTTACCTTCAGATCAATAATTCTTAAAGGATGCCTAACTGAAATACAAGATCTGAGACCTTGTTGCCATTTTTCCTGTCACTGAAAGACTGGCACATTTCCCTGCTTGCTTTGCCTTAGGTAATAAAAAAAAAAATCTCCAGCCACCTTCTGATGGAACTCATAGAAAAGGGGGATAGGAGTAGAGAATGCCATGTTTTTTTATTTTGGTTGTACTAGGCTTTCAATTCATCAAGTCAAACCTTGTATAATCCAGCTCATCATCTCTAATCCTAATATCCCTCCAGTCAGCTAACATATTTACTAAGTGTCAGGTACCAAGAATACAAATCCAATACAAGATAGAAAGACCCTCCTTTACCTAAAGGGAGTTTACATTCTAATGAGGCGGATAGCATGGAAAAAGAAGATGAAAAGATGGGAGTGGATAGGAAACAAAAGTAACCTACTGCAAACAGGGAGGAAATTCCAGGGTACAGCCATGGCTGGCCTAGGGTCTGGGAAGAATCATCCAGAGGGAAAGACCACCCTAAATGGAGGTTTTTCAACTTCAAACTTCAGATCAAAAGGCTGATTTTAACTGCTCCATTAAGTAAAGAACCAGTAAGGAGACTAATATTAGGATTAAATAATGTCATCTTTTCTAGCTTTCTGTAGCAAAAGTGCTTGACTTTGCTATATGCAACATGCATACCTGAGAACTAGTTAATTATGGGAAATGTCTTTTTTCTTCACTTTCTCCTCCTATTTCCAGAACTGGATCACTGCTTCCAAAACAGAGATCATAGAGGTTTATAAAAATGAGTAGTTACAATCTGACTTTCAAGGGATTGGGAAAAATCTTTTCCCCACATAGAATAAGTAATTATGTCTTAGTTGGGGCGTGGAGAGACTGAAATATCATTGATAAGAAAATTAGGTCTTGATTTCCTTTGAATAGGGATAGGGAGGGAGACTAGATCTGTAATTTAAATGATTTAGGGAAATCACTAAAAGGAAATTCCTTCTACCACATGGGCCCCCACCTTCTCTGCAACTTAAAAGTCTTTCACAGTGGCAGAGGGCAGAGTGAGGTTATGTAACTTACCTAGGGTCCACACAGCCAATGAGAGAACCCAAGGTTTTCTGATTCCAACAAGCATGGCTTTCTATCCACTACATCACTTCATGACCAGGATGGGAAAATTCATCCTTTGTATTGAAGTAAAAAGATGGGGAAGGGGATATGTAGAGAGAAGGAAGATTATCCATCAGCTAAATCGCCCAGTTTGGAACTGGAGAGATCTGTATGTTGTGTAGGCAGACTGTAAAAATTCAGAAAGAGGTGATGATTTTGCTGACGTTTGCTCCAAGTTCACAGGCTACCTGGAAATTTGCTCTTATTTCCATTAGTTGTTCTAGCTCCAAGCTGAAGCATGCATTTTTACAGGAAGTCTACTAGATTTTAAGGTCCTTGAAGGGAGACTGTGGTTTATTTAATCTTTTTATTTTCTCTAGTACAATCACAATTTTCTACATATAGTGGGCACTAAGCTAAGCACTAAGTTGATTTGAGCTGAAGCCAAAGCCATTACCAGCAAGAAGGAAGGTTGACATTTCATAAGGACATCTTCTCCCACCCTCACACCCTGCCTCTTTCTCAAATACAACTCACCAGTTAGAGTTGGAGTAAGGGAAGAGGGGAAGAAACAACCTTCATGGGCTGTAATATCAACTTCCAATACACTTAACAAAAGATTGTGCTACACATTCTATGGTTGTTTCAAAACAATAGACCCCAGGCTCTGATCTGTTGGCACTGCCTCAGTCACTATAGGACATTGTTGGCAAAAAACACAGACTGTAATGCAGCCTCAAGGACACTGGATACACTTTGGTCATCTGTCACTGTTGAGGAGACATTACAGAAATCCAAATGCAATGGACAGAATCAGCTTGAAGCTTAACCCATCCGCCATGACCACCCAGGGATCCAGAAAGAGCTGATAGAAGATTAGACAGGTTAGAATGATGAACTCAAAGGGAAGGGGTCACTGACAGCAACGTCCACTGTTCCTTCTTTTCAGTCTCACAGGAGATGATGTGATTCAGATTCAGGACAAAGACTGGGCACGAGATATTGTCTACCTCTGGCTTCACCCTGCCAAAAGCAAAATTTACATCTCTCTGTCTCTGTCTGTCCGTCTGGCCGTCTATCTGTCTGTCTGTCTCTCTCTCTTCCTCTCTCCTTTCTAGACACTAGTTAGTTGTATAATAGAAGTAGAATAAGATGTTAAAAGGACACCAAATCATCTCTTGATCCTCACGAAAGGTAGAAAGTTTTCTTCAGTTGGCAAGCAGCAGCTTCACCTGCCCTGAGGCTAAGTCTTGATAAAACTTCAACATTTTTTGGAAAGGTCATCTTCCAGTTGAGGGAGGGGGTGGAGAGGAAAGAATGATGTCTTCAGACTCAGCTTCCAAGTTCCTGCCCCACCCCACACCTTCCTCACTCCCCATCCTTTATACAGATTTGAATACCACAGAGGCCAACTCAGGACACACGCCGAGGACTAAATTCTGGACTGGGCATACACATACACATACATGCAGCCATCTAAGCTACATTTACAGGTGATGGGAAACACATAAGAAAAGACAGATGATTCTCCGTCTGGCAAAAAGCAGGGCAAACAAAGATACTGCTTGTGTTCCTTTTCCTCCAACAAAAGTTCTAGACTCTTTATTCTGTCCTTATAAACAGATAGGAATTCTACAGGACCACAATGACTCCTGTCTGTCTTTGCAGGCTTGTTACATATTACTATCATTATCCCACAAAACAATCTCTGCAACACTGGTCTACTTGCGGTCCCTCTCCCCTCTCCACATCTTTGCAAAGGTGATCCTCCAAGTCTGTACTGAATGAATCTAGCTTCCTTCAAAGTTCAGTACCAAGTGCTATTGATGGGGTTTTTTCCTGATTCCCTCAATTGCTTTCTTTCTCCTAAACTCTCTCTTCTACCCCTACAAAAAATTACTTTTTGTGTGTGTGTGTGTATACTTTGTACTGTAGTAGTTGCTTATATGGCAATGTGGTGTTTGCTTGAGTAAAGTAGAAGCTGCCTGAGGTAAGGGCCTTTTTTTGTGTTTATATTTTTGTCTTTGACCTCTCTCTCTCTTTTTTTCTTGTCCCCTTTGCTTTTACCCCTCCTCCTAGCTCATTGCTGGTACTTAATAAATGCGTGATAAAGTTATGAATTCATTGTTTTTTGTTTGACTTTCATTTTTTAAAAGGACCAATAATATCACAAAAGTGTCTTGACTTGCTAGTAAGTTAGATTTAAGTGAGGTAGAGTTACACAGTTATTAGCTTCACTCTCTCTTCCAGAATCATTAAAGTTCTGTGTCAGAACAGACAAAAGGCAATGGCCTGGGATGCAATGGATGACCTTAGTATCTTCAGTTCTGACCAAGTTCTAAGAGCTCCACAGGGCCTGCTTCAGCCACCTTCACGGCTATTGGAACAAATTGTTCTCATCTGCCCATTCCACCAGGGGAAGCTTTCACATGCTTGGGGTAGACATCCCCATCCCTCCATCTTACTGGCAGGTTTAAGGTCTTCTGGTTACCCACAATCTGATGTAGCCTGTCTGCTGAGACAGTTTTACCAGGGTGTGACCACTGTATATGCTACAGCTTCTTGGAACCACAGAGGAGAGTTGGGTGAAAGGTAGACACCAAAGTTAGATAAGAAACCCTGAAAGGGCTCTGTAAGCCCTCACACCACAGGTGCTACTCCATCCAGAAAACCCCATACAAAACAGTATGGCTACTCTGAAGAGCCACTTGAAACTATGCTCTATATATCTTTTGACCCAGCAATACCACAACCAGGTCTGTATTCTCAAAGAGATCAAAGGAAGAGAAAAAAGGGGCTATAAATACAAAATATATTTATAGTGGCTCTTTTTGTCACAGGAAAGAACTGAAAATGAATGAAGTGTACATCAATGGAATACTATTGTGCTGTAAGAAATGAAGAAAAGGGCAGTTTTAGAGAAACTTGAAATAATTCAGAGTGAAGTTAGCAGAACCAGAAGAACAATTTATACTATAAAAACATTGTAAAAATGAGTAACTTTGAAAATTCTCAAGAACTCTGATCAGTGCAACAACAATCAACCACAATTCCAGAGGAATCTACCTACCTTTTGTTAGAAAAGTTATACACACTAAATAAGTAAAAATAGACATTTATAATATGGCCAATTTGAGATTGTTTGGCTTGATTATGCACATTTGTTACAAGGATGTTGCTTTTTGTTTCTTTTTCCCCCCTTCAATGTGAGGTAAGGAGTAAGACAAATTAAATGCTTAATTTTTTTAACATAAAATATTAGTGCTTGTTGGCATGGATTGTGGGTCTCTATAAACACATGCAGACACACAAATATTAACAGACTAGTTTGTACTCTATTGGACTTAGTGAGTTATATAAACAACTACCACTTTCCATAGCAATATTGGGCTCTGGAAGAAGAAAGCTGTCCAAATCTAAATTTCATGTGGTCACTGAGAATAGCAGAGGCTATAGGAATATCCAGAACAACCTGATGCAACAGATTGCCTTTGGCTTTGCAAGCTGCAATGCATGGCAGAACTAAAGATAACACTCACAAGTATAATGGGTCACTTTTAAATAGTATCCTTAATACCATTGGTCATTTCAAAAGTATTTCCTTCCAGTCTGCATCCATCCACATTGCTGTGCCAATCATGTCCAACCTCAACAGCCTGCTGCTACATAGATGAAACCAATAGTGAAAGAACCAATTCCCTAAGAAGGGGTGAGGAAGTTGGAACTGGTTTCAAATGTTGAGAGAGAGGGGGGAAAATGGCAAGAGAGAACACCACTTGCAAAACCAATACAGTAGATGACTCTGTAGCTTAAGGGCAGGCTTAAAAATAACAGATTTTTAATAGCTGCACCTCTCCTTCCTTGGTCCTGAAGGAAGAACTAATGGCTATTATCCAAAAGTTTTTCAGGAAAGCCCTCCCCACACCTTCCAAGGGAAAATTTATACCCTTAGATTATCTGACCAGCATTTGGCTGGGCAGTAAGAAACCATCCTGTGTCCATGACCACATGCTGTACATACACCGCCACTGGAGTCATCAGCTAAGTGTGGCAAGGCCAAATGGAACAAACCCATTGCTCAGCAGACCCTAGAATCTGCCTCCTGTCCCTGATCATCCCCATCACCTTTCTGCCCAAGAACATGTGTCAAATCTCCTTGGAGGGAGATTCCAAATTGTCATGCAGGAGGGTGGCAGCCTGCCAGGTGATGTGTCAAAAGGGACAGGTGGAGGTGTTAAAGGGACAGGTGCAAGATGGGCTATTTTCAGTAGCTATCAATTTAAATGTGGAGCTGAGTACACTCAATAGTCAGAATAAGTTTTGGTTCCAATTCAAAAGTAATGCAGTCAAGAGAAATACACACCTTTCATCAGCTGCTGGACCATACAGCTGTCCTTCAGCTTCTCCCGAGACAGGAGCAATGGAAATAATTCATGCTAGTCAGCTAAAACACCAATGAACAACTCAGGCACTTGAAGTTCCTTCGACTACAGTATAAGCATTAATTCCTTCAAAATGACAGGATCAAAGATTGAATTTAGCATCCTGCAAAAAAACACTGACTCCAAGACTCTAAACGAACACTCTAATGCAAATACTAACAACATGACAATGGGTTCGAATCAAGAACACATGTGATACCCAGTGGAATCACGCGTCAGCTATGGGGGTGGGGGGAGGAAAAGAAAATGATCTTTGTCTTTAATGAATAATGCTTGGAAATTATCAAATAAAATATTATTTTTAAAAAACTGACTCCAGAATTACAGGACTTGGGTTCAAATATGACCGCTGGCAGTTTTCATGCTCCTGCATAAGTTAGTTCTCTTCCCTAGATCTCAATTTCCTCATATGTAAAAAAAAATTAGATAGCCTCTGAGGTCTCTTCCAGACTGTGCCTCTGAATTGCAAGGGAAAAAAGTTGGGAATGTGCCTAATTTTTTATCACAAGATTGGAAAAGATCCAAGCCAAGATTTCATGATCCTCTCTGATCTAGCCAGTCTAGAGTCTTAAAGTGGAAACAGAAAAAGGAATAACATGACTCTACTTCCAAGTCCAGAATATAAGGGATAGATGCAAAGTAGTCTGCACCAGAAAGGGAAACCAAGCATGCAGAAGAAAGCAAGCTTTTTCCAAGTGCTAGAAGATGAAAGAGTATGGGAGGAAGAGATCTAGGATACTTGAAATAATGATTCCATTGTTGGAGATACCTGTATTGTATTATAGGCAGTGTTATCAAATATAACAACAAAAAAGATATTATCTGTTGAAAGATTTTCATAGCAGAATTATATCAGAGAAAAAAATGGCAGCAACCTACGTATCGAATAATAATCATAAGATGTTTAAATAAATTGAGATACACTGAAATAGTGGGATACCATGCTGCAATTAAGTAAAAATATAAGGAAGATAGCCTTGAGAAATCTAGAAAGAACTTTATGAAAGAGTGCAAAGTAAAAAAGCAAAACAAGAATGAGTATATACTACTTACAATCATGAGGAAAAGTTAACAAGAATGAATCAGGGGGGAAACACTGATGATGACTTAGAAGGCATTTTAAGTTATCCTTTATGGGTTGAAATTAATTTAAATGTAAATCATTACTAAGCAAGTTTAATTGCTCTTAAAGCAATTAATTTTTTTAAAGCTCTAGAGATGAAAAAGAGATTAACAATAAAATAGTGTTTTAAGAGGACATGGTGGAATGGGAGGGCAGAGAAAGATGGGGCTGAAAATGAGGGGAAATGTAGAAGCTGCAATAATAAAAACCATTTTACCTCAACAGACTGTGCCTCTGAATCACAGGGGAAAAAGAAGTAGGAATGTGCCAGTCACAGAACTGGAAAAGAATACTGGATCCACAGTGACCCTCCAGGATTTGCCAGGATGACCAAAGGTAAATATATTCTCTTCCATAGCTTGTCTTTCCAGGACAAGCCAGGAACCAACCTTCAAATAAATCAACAACAACATCTCGCCTCATCAAATGATATTGTAGAAATTTCAAACTGATCTTATTATAGAAAAGCAATCCACTGAAGGCTTCCCTTGATATTCATATTTTGGTGTGGTTGTTGAAGATTATGCCAAATGAGGGGCAGAGATTGTCTTTTCCTCTTTTAACAATTTTCTCATGGCTGTAACTTAGAGTGATTTTCTTCTATGACAAATTTGCCAAAGGTTTTAGCTGTTGTGATAGAGAAGTTACACTGAGGCTGTCAATCAACTACCCTATTGCTCCAAAACATCTACTCCATCCCCATCCCCCACAACCACAATCCTATTTCCATGTAAGCTGTTTGAAGGTAGATACTGTCTTCTTTTGGAACTTGTATCCCCAGCCCTTGGCAAATAATAAACACTTAATATTCCTTCTCTCATCATATAGTCATGAACAAAATCCAGATGGAAACAACTGTCTGAGAAAGTAGGAGGCTTTAAGTGCTTCAATTTATGAACAATGTTATGCTGATGGAAACTCATCCTCAATGACATACATGGGCACTTATGAAAACAGCCTACTGTTTTCATCAAAAAAATCCAAGTGGATTTTGTTTAGGTTAAAGCAAACAATTAGACTAAAAATCCATTGTTAAGTCTTTAAGTTTCTATCCCTGGAAAAGGTGTTTCAACTAGTCGAATGAGCCAAGACTGGAATTAAATAGAAAGTACAAATTGGGTTTTAGTAACATAAGAAACTGAGGCACCCTCAACATCTAAAGTTGTTTTTGCTGCCAAACAGCCCATGTTTTTAATATTAACATTCACTCTATGATGCTATACAGAAGGGAACTCCAGCTTCATTAAACTTGACTTTCCCTCCTATCCTTTATAACCTAGACAACCTGGTCTTCACACACAATAATCCAACAACTGTCTCTACGTCTTTCTACTAAACATCTCCCACCCTATTCCCACCATACTTGGGTTATTCTTCCTCCTCAAACTCCACCTTATAGAATCCTTCTCTTCCTTTGAGACAAAGTTCAAGTGCTATCTTCTACATGAAGGATTTCCAGAACCACTCCAACTGGTAGTGCCCTCATTTTCAAACTACTATGTGTTTAAGTGTGTTGTATTTATATGTTTATTGTCTTTCTGTTTTTTTTTTCTGTATGAACTCAATTGTTTCACTGTTTACTTTTTATCCCAACACTTACACTAGTACCTAGCACATAGTGAACACTTAAATGCTGGTTGATTGAACATGGTTTCTGAAGGCTCAAAATCTTTGGTGACTCAAAGAGATGATGCATGGTGGCTGTAAAGAGTCCTCATTACCAATGATTATTTTCATGAGAATTAAGATAAAAACATCATCCAAGGGGCAACTAAGTAGCACAGAGGATAGAAGGCCTGACCTGAAATTAGGAGGACCTGGGTTCAAATCTGACCTCATATACTTCCTAGTTGTATGACCCTGGGAAAGTCTCTTAATCCCAATCACTTAGCCCTTGTCACTCTTTCGTCTTAGAATTGATACTATGATAGAAGGTACAGTGCTTTATTTTTTTTTTAATCATCCAGATCACATATGACTGGCAAGGGGCAAAATCTAATCATAGAACAGGGCAAAAAACACCAAACTATTACATTAGTATCCATAAAATTTTGACAGACTCATAGGAAAGTTCCCAATGAATTAGGCAAATGGTTTTGGAGGATTAATGGAAGGACATGGCAAGAAGCACAAGGCAAGAAGACATAAATGAATGGGTTTCTAGCTAAGCAGATTAGTAAAATCTCCACATGAAAGACATAGCTAGTTAGTCGTTCAAATTATCACCATTTACTCCTAGGTTCAGAATTCTTTGGGATGGGTGAGATTACTGACCCCTAAACTCCTTATTGAGCAATCCAGCCACTCGATCTGAAGTTGGATAGATAGAAAATGAGAAATGTAATTTATGTAAACAATTGATTCAGACTTGGTTTGCTGCCATGCTAATATATTAATTGAACATTTGGACTCACTCGTCAAGTTGCAATAAATGTCCTCTCTCCACAAAAGCTTAGAAAGGCCAATCAAGGAAAGGGGGGAAAAAAACCTGGGGTGACAACAAATTAGAAAAGGTAAAAGGCCTAAAATGGAAAAACAATGCCTCTGTTCAGGCAATCCCAGCACAGAGGCAGTTACAAAAATGGTGACATTTGGGGAAAAACCTTAAAATGGCTTCTTAGAAAATATCAAATCTTACACAGAGCCTTAGTCTCCAACATAAGCCAAATGATATGGTTGTGACCCTTATGGAAAGTTGAAAATGTCTGTGAATTCAGACCCAAAACAAAAGACACAAAAGAGAAATCCATGGTTATATTGTTTTTATTGCCATTTCAATGGGACTTTCCCCAGATGAATGTTTCTTTGCTATCAAAGCACCCCTGACAAGTTGTGCACAATACTGAAATATTGTTTTAATAAAAAGTTCCTACATAATACTATCAGTATTATAAATCAAATAAACTATGCTCAACATCTAAACTTTATCACAATGATATGTAGATGATAATACAATGATGATGTAGTTACAGTTGCAAAATTCTGCCCTGCAGGCTATGTTTTCATGTCTTTGTCTGCTCTTTGTATTAATTTAGCCTTGACTAGACTAAAACATTTCTCTTCTAGAGGAATATTTTACCAAGTGACTTCAAAAGCATTAAAGCATAGGTGAAAGTGCCAGAATTCACAAAGGCAGCCCAAAGTCACAGAAAGATTTTAGCATAAATGTGATAATTCATTATACACTCAGCTGTAAGCAAGCCATCAACTAAGCAAGAGGGAGATACGAAGTTTACCAAAATGCCTCATTCTCTACCCTTGGTATGCTTACAAATCTAGTATACATATCTTTACACAAAAACAATATAAAACAACAAATAAGGCTGTTGGAGAAACATTTTGTCATGATCTAAATGTGGTCAGAATAAAAAGGATTTTGAACAAAGTCTAGAAAGATTTCATGGAGGAAATTCCATTGAGTTGAGCTTCAAAAAATACATTTTAGGAACCATAGAAAAAATATTCTAAATTAATTAATCAAGGAAATTTTCAATTAAAAAAATAAAATATTAATGATGGCCTTAAAAAAAATAGTAGGAAGAATCTGACTGAGGAACAAGGGGGATGAGGACACAGCATCTATGGGACATAAGAGAGAGAATAGCTGAGGGTGACTGAAGTGTCCAGTATGAATCAAAAGGCAGGTTCAGATATGCCCAAAAGATAATATGTCCCCAGATCATAGAAGACTTTGGTTGCTAGGTGAAGAAATCTGAAATGTATTTAATAGGCATAAGAGAACTATTGAAAATTTCTGAGAAGAAATAAGACCATTCTCTATGAATAAAGAAGATGAAGAAAGATGGATAGGAGAGGAGTATATGAGGGAACAGTGGTAGTAAGACCTGTGAGGCTGTGGAAACAAACCAAGTTTTCTAGCAATGTGAAGATGGAATTTGATAGCTGAATGGATGTCATGGATGAAGAAGAGGAAACATACTATTAACAATTCCATATTGGGAGAATAGAAAAGCTAGAATGCCCCCGCTGATGAACATAAAAATAAAACAAGATTCACACAAATCCAAATTTCTCCCCTCCTGTCTTGCACCTCCCAACTCAAGAAAGAAAAGGGGGAAAAAAGACAGTTGATTTTAAAAAATTATATCCAAAGCATAATTTCAGCTCATGAGAATCAGTTTACTGTAACTACTTCTATCTTATGACCCAAGGCTAAAGTACATGACAGCCAGACAAGGTAATATACATTTATAATCCCTTGAGCTCATGAGTTCTGAGCAACAGTAGAACTAAGAAGTATTCACACTAAATCCAGCACTATAAAGCGAGTCCCAGCTTCTCTCCTCTTCCTACCCTCCAGTGGAGGCTATAGTTGCCTCCCAAAGGCAAGACAAGAGAACTCAATCTATGAATGAAAGAATGGGTAGATAAATAGTGCTATAAAGAAACAGATAAATAACTAGATTAAGTGAGATTATGGCATATATGTGAATTTGGATCTTCTTGATAAATGCATCACATGTTCAGGGAGGCGATGTAAAACAAAGATTCTAGTTAACATTGATTGCTCCTGAATTAGATTACATCACATTACTTTTCACAGCTTTTAAAATAAGCCACACTCGAATGAACTAACCCATAAAATGGAAGCAAATAGCAGAGTGGATTAGAAACCAAAATCCTACCATATATTGTCTACAAGAAACACACACGAGGAAGGTAGACACACATAGGGTAAAGGTAAGTGGATGGAGCACAATATATTGGGCATCAACTGAGAAAAAGGCGGGAGACACAATCATGATATCTGACAATGCCATAGTAAAAATAGATCTAGATAAAAGAGATAGGGAAGGTAATTACATTTTGGTAAAAGGTAGTATAGACAAAGAAGAAATATCAGTACTCAATATGTCTGCACCAAATGGCATAGCATCCAAATTTGTAAAGGAGAAACTAATAGAGTTTAAGGATGAAATAGATAAAATTAGAGTTAGTAGATATGTGGATAAAAATAGGGACAAAAAGGAATACACCGTCTTTTCAGCAGCACATGGTACATTCACAAAGATTGACCATGTACTAGGGCATAAAAATATTGAAAACAAGTGCAAAAGAGCAGAAATGGTAAATGCAACCTTTTTAGATCACAATGCAATAAAAATAATAATTAGTAAGGGTACATGGAGAGACAAAAAAAATTAAATGGAAATTAAATAATATGATTTTCTAAAATTGGTTAAAGTACAAATCAAAGAAACAATAATTTCATTGAAGAAAATGACAGTGATGAGACATCCTTTCAAAATCTATAAGATGCAGTCAAAGCAGAACTTAGAGGGAAATTTATATCCTTAAGTACATATGTTAACAAATTAGGGAGGGCAGAGGTCAATGAATTGGGCAAACAAATTTAAAAAACTAGAAAGTGAACAAATTAAAAATCCTCAGAGGAAAACTAAATTAGAGATCCTAAAAATTAAAGGAGAAATTAATAAAATTGAAAGTAAAAGAAATATTGAATTAATAAATAAGACTAGAAGCTGGTGCTTTGAAAAAACAAATAAAATAGACAAAGTATTGGTCAGTCTAATTAAAAAAAGGAAAGAAGAAAACCAAATTGACAGTATCCAAGATGAAAAGGGAGATCTCACCTCTAATGAAGAGGAAATTAAGTCAATCATTAAAAATTATTATGCCCAATTATATGGCAATAAATATGGCAATCTATGTGATATGGGTGAATATTTACAAAAATATAAATTGCCTAGACTAACAAAGGAAGAAATAGACTACCTATACAGCCCCATATCAGAAAAAGAAATTGAACAAGCCATCAAAGAACTCCCTAAGAAAAAATCACCAGGTCCAGATGGATTCACAAATGAATTCTATCAAAAATTCAAAGAACAATTAATCCAATATTATACAAACTATTTGACAGAATAAGCAAAGAAGGAGTTCTACCAAATTCCTTTTATGATACAAATATGGTACTTATTCCAAAGCCAGGCAGGTCAAAAACAGAGAAAGAATACTATAGACCAATCTCCTTAATGAACATAGATGCAAGTATCTTTAAAAAAATACTAGCAAAAAGACTCCAGCAAGTGATCATATGGGTTATTATGATCAGGTGAGACTTATACCAGAAATGGAAGGATGGTTCAATATTGGGGAAACCATTCACATAATTGACTATATTAACAAGCAAACCATCAAAAATCACTTGATTATCTCAATAGATGCAGAAAAAACCTTTGAAAAAATACAGCACTCATTCCTATTGAAAACACTAGAAAGTATAGGAATAGAAGAGACTTTTGTAAGAATACACAGTATATATCTAAAACCATCAGCAAACATCATCTGCAATGAGGATAAAAAAGAAGCCTTCCCAATAAGATCAGGAGTAAAACAACGATTCCCATTATCACCTCTATTATTTAACATTGTACTAGAAACACTAGCAGTAGCAATTAGAGAAAAAAAAATAGAAGGAATTAAAAAAGGCAATGAGAGACCGAGCTATCACTCTTTGAGGATATAATGGTCTACTTAAAGAACCTGGAGAATCAACTAAAAACTAGTAGAAATAGTCAACAACTTTAGCAAAGTTGCAGGATACAAAATAAATCCACATAAAGTCATCAGCATCTCTATATATTTTCAGTCCATCTCAGCAGCCAGAATTAGAAAAAGAAATTCCATTTAAAATCACCCTAGACAAGATAAAATACTTAATAAAATACTTAGGAATCTATCAGCCAAGACAAACACGGGAACTATATGAACACAACTACAAAACTAGATCTAAATTAAATTAAAATTAATTAAAAACAATTAAAACTAGATCTAAATAATTGGAAAAACATTAATTGCTCATGGGTAGGACGAGCTAACATAATAAAAATGACAATCCTATCCAAATTAATTTACTTATTCAGTGCCATACCCATTGAACTACCAAAAAAACTTTTTTACTGAATTAGAAAAAACCATAACAAAGTTCATTTGGAAGAACAAAAGATCTGGGATATCCAGAGAAAAAATGAATAAAAAATGTAAAGGAAGGTGGCCTAGCAGTACCAGATCTCAAACTATACTATAAAGCAGTGGTCATCAAAACAATATGGTACTTGCTAAGAGACAGAAAGGAGGATCAGTGAATTAGACTTGGGTAAGTGACCTCAGCAAAAGAGTATATGATAATTCCATAGATCCCAGATTTTGGGACAAAAATCCACTATTTGATAAAAACTGCTATGAAAATTGGAAGACAGTATGGGAGAAATTAGGTTTGCATCAACATCTCACACCCTCTACCAAGATAAACTCAGAATGGGTGAATGACTTGAATATAAAGAAGGAAACTAAAAATAAATTATGTGAACATAGAATAGTACACATGTCAGATCTTTGGGAAAGGAAAGATTTTAAGACCAAGCAAGAGTCAGAAAAAAATTACAAATTGTAAAATAAATAATGTTGATTACATCAAATTAAAATAGTTTTGTACAAACAAAACTAATGCATCCAAAATTAGAAGGAAAGGAACAATTTAGGAAATGAATCTTCATAACAAAAACCATAAAAATAGGTCTAATTACTCAAATTTATAAAGAGCTAAATCAATTGTACAAAATATCAAGCCATTCTCCAATTGATAAATGGGCAAAGGACATGAATAGGCAATTTGTAGATCAAGAAATTAAACTGTTAATAAGCATATGAAAAAATGTTCTAAATCTCTTATAATCAGAGAGATGCAAATCAAAACAACTCTGAGTGATCACCTCACACCTAGCAGATCGGCTAACATGACAGCAAAGGAAAGTAATGAATGCTGGAGGGCATGTGGCAAAATTGGGACATTAATACATTGCTGGTGGAGTTGTGAATTGATCTAACCATTCTGGAGGGCAACTTCGAACTATGCCCAAAGGGTGCTAAAAGACTATCCTTTAATCCAGACATAGCACTGTTGGGTTTATACTCCAAAGAGATAATTAGGAAAAAGATTTATACAAGAATATTCATAGCTGCGCTCTTTGTGGTGGCAAAAAATTGGAAAATGAGGGGGTGCCCTTTGATTGGGGAATGGTTGAACAAATTATGGTATATGTTGGTGATGGAATACTATTGTGTTCAAAGGAATAATGAACTGGAGGAATTCCATGTGAACTGGAATGACCTCCAGGAATTGATGCAGAGTGAGAAGAGCAGAACCAGGAGAACATTATATACAGAGATTGATACACTGTGGTACAATCAAATGTAGTGGACTTCTCCATTAGTGGCAATGCAGTGATCCTGAACAACTCTGAGGGATTTACGAAAAAGAACACTAACCACATTCAGAGAGAAAACCATGGAAGTAGAAACACAGAAGCAAAAGCAATTACTTGATCACATGGGTCGATGGGGATATGATTGGGGATTTAGACTCTAAATGACCACCCTAATGCAAACTTCAACAACATGGAAATAGGTTTTGATCAAGGACACATGTAAAACCCAGTGGAATGGTGGGCTATAAGAAAGGATGGGGAGTGGGGAGGGAAAGAATATGATTCTTGTAACCAGGGGAAAATGTTATAAATTGAGTATTTCAATAAAATTTTCTAAAAAAAAATAAACCCCACTCTCTCCAGTCCTCTAGATCATGATCTAAATCAAAGGTCTGTGAACCTTAATGTTTTGATAATTGCATTTTTAAAAAATACTCATACCAGTAAGGGCTCAGAAACTGGGGTTAAGTGACTTGCCCGTGGTCACATAGCCAGGAAATGTTAAGAGGCAAGATCTGAGAGGTGAAAAAGTTATTTCAATAAATTCATTCCTTTTATAATCCTATGCTTTTTACTTTAAGTAGTTAAAAACCATTGTTCCAATGAAGCGTACAAAGGCTTCTCCAGAAAGCTAGTGGGGTCCATGACACAAAAGGTTAAGAATCCCTCTTCTAGAAGATGAAGTTTGCAAAATATTTTGAGGAAGAAAGTGCATTCATACCAATTATCTTAAAATCAACATTAGCCTTAGTTAATTATTTTTATTTTCCTTATTGGCTATTTCTGTTGCTAAACTCTGAGAAACTATGGTTATTTTTATTATGCATTTATTTCTCTGTTGTTTTTTTCTGGGGGATGGGAATGTGTTTGGATGACTTTAATTATATTTTATTTGTTTAATGGGGGTGACAGAAGTAATGGGTATAAGTCAGAGATCAGTGTTCTTTTGCGCTATATTGGGAAGAAATAAAAATTGTGTGCAATTTCAACATTTCTCTTCCATTCATTCAAGGCTTCTGATGCCTCCTTCCTCAGCACACCAAGTTCTTAAAGGCTATATTGTGGCAGGTCTTTTTTAACAACTGAACATATGGAGAACTTTAGACTGGCTGTCTAAAGATCAGGTCCACCAAATGTGGATAGGATCACCACCAAAAGATGGGTTGCCATGTAATGATAATTTTTTATCTAGCTAACTGGAGAAGTTATTTATTTGTTAAAAGAGCTGATAAATAGAGGTTAGCTAGGTGGTTCAGTGGATTGAGAAGCAAGCCTAGAGACAAGAGTTCCTGGGTTCAAATCTGGACTCAACACACCCTACCTGGGAAAGTCTTTTAGCCCACAATGCCTAGCCCTTACCACTCTTCTACCCTAGAACCAATACACAGTCCTGATTCTTAAGATGGAAAGTAGGGCTTTAAAAAAAGATAGAAAGTCAACACAGAGAAGACCTCACACCAATGAAACCACAAATAGCTTGGCTTTGCCACTTAATTAGTTTCACTACTCTATCTATCAACTCAGATTTGACCGGCTCACAAAAGCAAAGGCCTCTTTAATTTTAAGTAACTTCCCCAGACTTAAAAAAAGGAAAGGGTTCTTGGTAATTGTTTATTTTACCACATTCTTATATGCGACCCCCAAAAATATATTTGACACCTCCCATGGGCTGTTTATCAATCTAGGCAATTTTTACCTTTTATTTAAAGCAATCTAAAGTTCTATGCCTTCCCACTTGAAAAGGGCATTTAATTTAAGAGACAATATAACAATAATTCTTCAGTCACAAATTCAGCATAGGATGACATGACACTAAAGCAGGTCTTCTCTACAAAGGTTAGAAATATAAAGCAAACTGTCACAGTAGATGGAGCTCTACTCCTGGAATCAAGAAGTTATAAGTTCAAATCTGGTCTTAGACACTCACACAAGTTGTGATGCTGATCAAACCATTTGATCTCTTTTAGCCCCAGTTTACTCATATAAAATGGAGATAATAGCACCCATCTCCCAGGGTTATTGTGAGGATAAAATATCATACATATAAAACACTTTGTAAATTTTAAAGTGATATATAAATATTTAGCATAACTGATACCATTTTCTTTATGTCAACTAATAAAGACATCTAAATTGACATGTTTTACTTATTCAAAGAATGTTTTATCTTGAAGAACCTTTCTTTTCCTGCCTTCAGTGCTCAAACTTACATTGATAATTAGTACCAGACTAGATCCCAGGTCTATTTGGTCCTAGTCTAACATTCCCTCCATTTTTTTTTGCAACCATTATTAAGACTAGGAAAAAAGTTGCATTTGGTAGTCAAGAACTAAAATCTTAAAGGCATACTGTCTAGCACCATCACATTTATTTCATATTTTTAGAAGCAGCAAAAAACCTCTGTATCACTGCCTAAGGGAACAGATGCATTAGATACATCTTTACCAAAACAATAACATTCCTTTATTTGATAATACAGCTAAGGAAATAGGAGGCAAGCACTGATAGTTTTTTAAACGGTATTTGACAGCAAAAAGGAACAGACAGAAAAGTATGTTAAGATATATCTTATACAGTCCATTCCTTTCAATAATTTTTTGACTATTCAGCAAGAATACAGAAAAATTCAAAGAAAAACCTTCCACTAGCAAAAAGTGAACCTTTGTATTTCATAACAAAAATTATATTGGATTTTTAGTCTTCTGCTCCTGTTTAACTAGCCTAAGGAATCCTGAGAAATTATAGCTTTTGAAATTTGATTACTGAGTTAAACTCAAAATTACTTGGATATCTAACAATACATGTTGTCTGAGGGTTCATATGCTGGTGATTCTATTATAAAGTCAACCCAAAAGTTATTTGGTAATAACCTAACAATGAATTCCATTAGATGGCCCAAAAGTTTCTCTTGTAATAAAAGTTATAACTTGCCAATTTTTACTAAAGTAAATCTTTAATAAAGTAAATTTCATACTGTTACCCTTTTGAGATGGAAATATTCATAATTACCTTACATATTCTCTTTATTAATGATATAGCCTAATAACTTGGTCTACATATGCTTCTAAAAAGAATGGAAAAGCCAGCAATGGCTATAAAGTACTGAGTAAAGAACTGAGATTTTTGTACAATGGTGTCTCCTCTGCATAATAGTATCATTAATGGGAGGAGAAGAAGCAGAAGGCATGTTAGCTAGTTCTTCAGTATGAGATCAAGTAAAGCCTTACTACAATTCAAAGCACTAAATCTTCAAGAGTTGGCAGTAAATTGGGAGGTCATTAGTTCAACTTCAGTAATGCATGAGATTTTCTAGAACTTTATGTATAATGAAAGTGAAATATGAATGCTGATATATTAAGAAGAGCATAAAATGAATGCACACACACATACAATTAAAAGCCATAATAATCTACTAGCCTAGGTTCTCAATGCTGGAAATAATTATTATAAACCACAAACATTCAAAGTATTTGGGAATATTATTTTGCTGGAATTTAATATATAATATTTAGGGGGAAATTCCTTTACTATCATAATAATAGCACAGACATTTTAAAAAATATTATTGTGAATAAACATCTTTACATAACAAATCTGGCCTTTATATATGAGTGTGTGTGTGTGTGCATATGCTAATTATACAATTCAAAATGGCACAGAGTTGGTACCATAGCTAGAGTATTTCCTTAAAGATATCAAGTTGGATTTGATCTGAACATTAAGAATGAATAGGTAGTATAATATACTGAAGGAAGAAGGGGAAGGAGAAAAGAATAAATATTTATATACCACCTACTACATGCCAGGCCACATGTTAGGTGCTTTACAAATTTTATCTCATTTGATGGTCACAATGACCCTGTGAGGAAAGTGATGTTATTAACCCCATTTTACAGATGAGGAAACTGAGTGTAAAAATTAAAAAATTAAATATCTAATAATAGAAATATTATTTTTTATGAGGTTTATTAAATGAACATTAGAAATCAAGGAATAGAGGATACAAAATAAAAACCATGTGTCCATGGCTGGTTTTTAGCCATCCCCACTCACCACCATCACTGCTGATTCTACATCAGAAAGAGTAAGAGCCTCAACAACCACTCCCTTTATCCTCTCTCTACAGGAAGTACATAATGACAGGAAGTCAGTGGGCTCTTGGGATATGTATTTCTTTTTTTAGGGTAACAGATTTTCAATTATACATAAGACAGATTAATGACTTGCTAAGATTTGACTTGCTTAATAGGTACTTAGTCATTTTGTCTGTGGCTACATTTGAACTCAGGTCTTGCTGGCTCTAGACCCAGAGCTCTATCTACTATGCCAATCAGCTGGAAAAATTGTGATCCAAAGGTAAAGAAAGCATTTTTCTTAAGATATACATTGATTGATTTAATATTCATGATAATAGTAAGATAGTATTATAAGAATATAACAATAAATAAGTATTTAGCACAGTGCCTGGCACATAGTAGGCTCAATATAAATTTTTATTCCTTACCTTTCCCTCTTTCACTGGCCAAGTGCCATTCAAATGCCAAGAAAAATGTCATCACTATTAAAAATTTGAAAGTATATATAAGCAAATAAAATTTAAACAGTATATTTCTTATATATTATGCATTTTTACAATTACTCTCTATCATATAAATGGGGGGGGGGGAGAATGGGTAGGAACCATGCCTTACCTTCCACACTAGGAGAAGGGAAAGTTATCATCATGAGAACAGGCAGAATCATAACTCCATCTAACATTGTACAACTGTAAGAATAAAGAAAGAAACGTAAGCACGTATATAGTGGAGCATCAGATAAAAGCTGTCCTATTTTGGATTTTTGAATTCATATCACACAAATCCCATTTCCTGGCTTAATGAGGATATTTTCTCAACTTGACTATATACAAAGTATTCTGAAAGACTTAGGGTAGTATTAAGCTATTAAAGTTAGGACTTTTCAGACACCCTGTAAAATGAAAGGATCAAGTACAGAGTGCCCAACCTGGCACTCAAAATCTTCCTTATGTATTCTACATTGATCACCCCTTACCTCCAAGCATATGCCCTCTGCTCCTAAAAAAATTTTCTTTCAGTCCACCTGCATTGGATCTAAGGCTTAACAGATTAGTTGAATAATTCAAGAATGTTCTCTATTCTCATATCTATCTCTACACCAGGAAATCCCTGGTTTCCTTCTAAACACAGCTTGAGGTGCACTCCCTTTCACTTTGTATTTATCCCATATGTACTTATATATGACATGTCTGTCTCTCCCATTCCTTTTCCCTTTCCATATTTCTCCCTCTCCCTCCTCCTTCCCGTACCCCTTCTCTGTCTCTTGTATGAAAGATTTTGAAGTTCTCAAAGTGTTCAGACACTAGATAAACAACCCTAAATAAAAAGATGGTGATTGTGTTGCCCTTTCAAATTTGTAAAATGATACACTCATTATGTTTGGGATGAGGGGAGAGAAACATGGGCAAGAGTGGCACAGGATGAGCAGGAATGGATGAGTTGCAAAATGCATTCATGAAAGGAGGTTCCAAAAGAATGAAGTCATAGATCCTTCTGGGCGGTTTAGTAATAACCCAGTAAGGAAGGTGATATAATCCCCCATTTACATTTTACTTGCTCACCATCACACAGCTAATAAGTATCTCAAGGCACAATTCAAACCCAAGTTTTTCCTGACTCCACAGACCAGGGCTCTTATTCCAACAGTATACTGACTATTCACGCACAAAAGCAGCATCTATTTTATGGTTTAAAATTAAAGATAAATATTTAAAAGCCTGAATAGCAAAATTAGGTAGTTTCTATTAACTTGAAAAAATTAGATAACTGATATTAGGTCAAATGATTTTACTTCTTTTTCTGCGGGAGGGCAAAGACTTTCTGCTTCTAGATTTTTTAGCTCACTGTTATTCACCTCCAAAACAGAGATTAGCCAGAAGGAAATTTAAAAAGAGAACAGATGAAAACTTAATGTTTTAAAAGTATGAAATTGCATGTCTATCAAAAATGAAAAGAGATTACAGGGTTCTTCAAGAAATCTTTGTAGGAATAATTTCAAAAATGGTGTTGGTGTAAGCCTCTACTGTCATTTCTTCAATTTTCTAATTTAAGATTTTGAAAGTACAATTTAAATGACTGGTCTGCCAAAGAGTAAGAAAATATGTGCGCTTGCTAACAATAATTCTGTTGAGAACTTTATTTTTAAAATGAAACTACTGTACAAATCAGAAACTATAAAGATCTTTTCTAAGAACATGGTTGCATTGATATCTATCCCATTCATGATTACTTGTGTGGCACCTTTCCCCAAATTTTCCACAACCAAGGGGAAAACTATTTACTCTAGGGTACTTAATCTAAGACCCTCAGTCCATCTTTCTCTTTGGGATTCTTTAACTGCTTCTCCTTCTCATCCTGTTATCTCTACCTCCAATTCCCTCCTACTGCTTTGTACTTCTTCATCACTTTTATTGTTGTTTCATTGTTTCTGACCTCATTTGAAGTTTTCTTGGCAAAGATACTGGACTGATTTACCATTTCCTTTTCTTGCTCATTTTACAACTGAGGATCTGAAGCCAAGGGTTAACTGATTTGCCCGGGATTACATAGCTAGTTTAGTGTCTGAGATCAGATTTGAACTCAGGAAGATGAGTCTTCCTGATTCCCAGTCCAGTGTTCTATCATCTACATCAGAGAGCTGCCCCTTTTTATCACTTAATTGACCTTAATATGTAACTGAAGACCAAAGCTCTGCTATTTATTATATTTCTTAAATACAAATTGCTTGTGTTTAGTTTACAAAATTGATTTTTTTGATATGTCTAAAAATTTCCAAGGAATTATTTTTGTTTCTGTAAGTCTGAAATGATCTCTCCTACTCTACAAACACTCAT
This sequence comes from Monodelphis domestica, assembly GCF_027887165.1. Taxonomy (NCBI): domain Eukaryota; kingdom Metazoa; phylum Chordata; class Mammalia; order Didelphimorphia; family Didelphidae; genus Monodelphis; species Monodelphis domestica. The sequence continues at coordinate 163,048,657 of NC_077230.1, forward strand.
ACTTTATGGGACAAAAGCCTTCAAATGAAAAAGACTTACTTTGTCTTGATCAAATTTAGCCCTGTGACAAATTTCAAAGCATTTGACCACTGGAACAGTCTATATACCTGCCAAGGAATAAAACTATAAAATTAACTGTTACAAGATTAAGTCTTTTATCATAATCTCAGCAGCCTTGACTCTTTGTCTTTATTATGGTAAGAGATGAAAAGGAAATGTTGGGAGGAGTCCCAATATTAGAAGGGAAAGAAATCCCTTCTAGAAAATGATCAGGGAGGAGGGAGATGGACATTATTGTTTCATGATAAGCAGAATTGAACCACCAACATTCTTTTAACCCACAAATGCAATAAAAAAAATCATCCCCCAAAATGCCTTCCATCAGGCTGGTTAGTTATTATTGTGCTCGACCAAAGAACCAAAAATAAAACACTAATTTAGACTCTTGAAAACAAAGACAAAAGTAGATACAGATTTTACTCCCTCCCCTATGCTATCTAGCTCAGTCTAATCTACAGTGTTCAGATAGCTGAAAGTCTGCCAAAATTTTTGGAAAAGATGTCAGGATCTCTTGCTGGTTGCCATTTTGTTCTAGAGAATGGAGTTGCTGCTGTTAGCTGGGTAATTCAGCTAGTTTAAAAATAATCCTGCAAAAAGGAAAGGCATTTTGAAATAAACTTCCTGATCGGACTCTATAATCAAAATTTTCATTGCCCTCAAAGCCCAACTTTTGACCCTCGAGCCTTTATTTCTACACAAAACAAAAGACTAAAAATATTTGATTCCCCTCAAATTCTCTGTCCTCTGGTATCATCTTGATGAATGATTTCAAATGCCAGTTGCAATTTAGAACTATGATACAAAAACAAACAGTTCATACCCTTTTACCCAACAATTCTACTGCTGCCCATTTATGTTCAAAGAGGTCAAAGACAGAAAGAAAGACTCAATAAACCAAAATATTAATAGCAGCTCTTTTGGCAACAAAGAATCAGAAGGTGAATGCCCATGGATTAGAAAATAGCTCATCAAACTGGTATTTGAATGTAATGGAATATTTTTGTGCATCAAGACTAAATGAGAGATTAAGAGAAATATGGAAATATTTACTGAAAAAACCATAAATACAGAGAACCAAATAAACAACATACATGAATACAATATCAGAAACGAGAAGACCACTACAAGGAAACTAGAACCCTGAGAAACTGCAATAACCAATCTTGTTACTAAATATGAAACAAAGAAAAAATATACTCTTCTTGTAATTATTAACCATAATAGTACTAATAGTAATTGGCATTTGTAAAGGATCTTGAGGTTTATAAAACTGTAAACATTATCTCATCTGATCCTTACAACTCCATGAAATATAAGCTCTGTGTGTGTGTGTGTGTGTGTAAACTGAGGCAGACAGAAGTTAAGTATCAAGTAGGATTTGAAATCAGTTCTATTCTACTTATAAGTCTCATACTCTTACCCACCATACCACCAAGCTGCCTAACAGAGAAGCTGTAGGGAAGACTATGACAGAGACAGAAGGTGGTATACATTAATAGGTTACAGCCCATCAGATGTTTTTCTTTATTACAAGTAAAAGTTCAATTTCACTGGAGTGTATCTTTAAGGGAAAGACATACCCTAATAATAAGGGTGAAAAATAAAATTAACAAAAAAGAAAAAGTGTAAGCTGAATGGAATGAATGGAGGATACATGTTGAAATGGCAATATTCAAAAATATCTAGAATTAGTTCAGGGCTATTCAAATTACCTGTCACCCTTCTACTCTAGATTTGTTTCTCAACCATGACTATCCAGTGGTACAGAAAAATCACATGAAAGTTGATATTCAACAATTTCCGGTACAGAGATATACCTGTGGTAACAGGAGAAAGCTTATTAGCATCAATATCTTGGTCAAGCAAGGGAAGTTGTCAATGAATATTTTTTAAATGCCAGCATGAAATTATGAGTCATCTATACTTACAGCTTATAGCTTTCACAAGTAAATCAAAATGGAATTTCCTGGGCCATAATACTTAGTATAAACCAGTCTGTTTTTATTGAAAGGTATTCTTTATTTCCCTATTCCCAATGCAGGTCCAATCCAAATATTTTGCCAAGGTCTAAAATTCATGGGATCTTCACCTGTAGGATCTCAAGCTATCAACCTTCCTCAGAGCCTAACTTGGATCATCTCCCTAGATTAGAGTACCCTATCCTAAAATCATTTAATATTACTTCCTATTAAATCTAAGTCCTGATTAGCATGAATAATGAACTCCCTGAAATGGTCTCATGTATTTGAATTCCCACCATCCAAAGCTATAATTTTGGCTCCAGCTCAATGGAAATATATAATATAAATACAGATACTGCTATCATTTCAGGAGATTTATTAGCCACACTAATCTGGACCTAGCTACCAAATGTATATTTGCATATCTGTTAAGTTCCCATCCCCTAATATAAGTTGCTTGAGAGTAGGGACTGCTTCATTTTTGTCCTTAAATGTCTCTCCTATTTGGCATGCTTTAGACAATGAATATTTATTGAATTAAATTTCTGGGCCCTTTGTATAAGAGGTTGGTATAGTTTCTGCCACACTGCAGTACTTCCAAGGGGAGGGTGCTACATTGAGAGCACTTCACTCCCTTTCTCCTTTCTGACTTTCAGGACTTTAAATATCCTGCTTTGGCTGCAACTTCAATTCTGGAACTTCCACTAGAACTAGGGCCTCCTCACCTTGTAACACCAATCCATCCATGTTGCATCCTTCTAACTCTGGATTAGCTTTCTCTATGCCAGACCCCCTTCCTTCATCAGTGAGTTTCTCTTAAGACTTCCATTTTGGGAAAGGGCCTCGTGTCAGCCTAACTTCATTTTCCTCCCACCTATGCTTCTGACTTCCCAAGGACCTCAACATTTTCACCCTGGGCTGAAATCTTTAGTACTTTCCTTTCCTCTCTTTTCTATTCCATTTTTTCAAAATGTTGTCTTCTCCATTTCAACGTAAGCCCCTTGAAGGCAAGAATGATGTTCCTTTCTCCCCTCTATTTGTATCTCTAGTAGTAAATTGTGTAAACAAATGTTTTAATAAATGCTTGTTGCCTTGCCTTGTTAACTGTCCAATAATAGATCATAAATATTTCCAAGAAATTAAAAGTAGTTCTTCCTCAGAAAAAGTATAGACCTCTGCTCTTAATGTGTCCTTTTCAACATGTTATTACTTCCTGCACTGCCCCAGTCTCACTCTCTTGAGAGATAGAATGCTCCCATGGTACTCTACTAAAAACAGATACATTACAAGGGCAGGAGAGATAAGGCTGCTTTCCAAATCCCATGGTACCCTTCATGCTCCATTTATAGATCAGACTGATAACTCAGTTAAAGGAACTTACATTTCACTCAATTTCTAACATGTGTGGGCTTGAGACCAAGCTTGGCACTTCTCTCACTTGTCAGAATTTACAGCTGGATAAAGCCACAAGATCCATGACATACATTACTGAATAATCATCATAACACATTTTGGTACAGGACACAGAATAGTCAGTACTGCAATAATTTCTGGAACTCAGTGCAGCAGCCAAAAGAATGGATGCTGAGGCTCCACCAGAATATAGCATTTTGTGTCCAAAACTTGCATCTTCAAAGGCTCCCTGCCAACATTCTTATCTCCAACTCCACCCTCTTCTCTCCACTCCCATTTGTGGTTCCCCACCACTTGTTTGGACATCATGCCCTTACCTGGCATTATTTCTCCTCACCAAACAGAGACTCAAAACTAATTTTCTCTGGGGAGACTTCGTTGATTAACTTCAACCTTTCTCATCAGGCAGAGTAATCCATTTTCTATTATTCTACTTTATATTGCTTCTGCTACATTGTAATAATTATTTTAACATTCCTCCCTCAGACACTAACTGATCATAGGCAGACATTCAATCTCTCAGCCTCAGTTTCCTCATTTGTCAAATGGAGATTGTAACAGCACCTACCTCATAGAGTTGTTATGAGGATCAAATGAGAGAATTAGAAAGCGCTTTTCATTCCTTAAGTCGTTATTTAAAGGCTACCTATCATAATCATTTGACGTTTCTCCTTAGGTATCAAATATTCTAAGAATCTTAGAACTTTTAGATCTGGATGAGCATTATGATAGATAGCAGAAAAGTCCTTTATGCCTAAGTTGAGCAGAAGGTGGCCAAAATCTTTCTGAACCTTCTTCTCCTCTTTAAAATGAGAATAGCTATAGCTGCCTAGTTTACCAGAGTTGTTGTAAGAAAAGCCCTCCATAACTGTGAAGGACTAGATAAAGGATTCAATCTCTTGATATTATCAATGAGCAAACTGAGGCTTAAAGAATAACTCACTGAAGCTTTCTTATATGCAAGAACCCTGTTTTCCATTCCTTTAATGTCCCCATATAGCACCTGTTAAAATTCTATGAATTTGTGTGTCACTCGAATGATTACTGGCTTACATCCAGGGGTGTGCTGGAACCAGCTTAGGTTGGCTCAAACTGATTATTAAATGTTCCATGTATTTATGGCAAATGCTACAAACCATAGTTCTATTTATTTAATTTTAATGTTGCAGATTAAATTTAAAAATCATTCTGCCTACACACACCACCAGAGAACCCACTCTTAAATTCATCAGCACCCCCTTGCTTATATCCCTTAAGGAATTTGTATCAGTATTTTTGAAGGAAAATGAGCAATATTTTGATGCATTTGTGATACTTTTCTACTTAATTGATTACTTGTAAAAAAAGAGTAGTTTTCTCTTCTTACATAAATTTCACTATCTCACTCCCTCTAATGATAGATTGCTTGTGACCTTGGACAAGTCACTTATCTCCCTGTGTCTAAGTTTTTTAAGTTATAAAATAGAAGAGCTATACTTGACGGTCCCTTCCAGCTCCATGCTTCTATGATACTACATAGATGAATAAACTGTAAGCGCCTTCAGTGTAGGGACAGTCACAATTTTGTACTTATATTGACAGCACAGTGTCTCACACATAAGAGGCACAATAAATGTCCATCAATTAACTGCTACTGTGAACCCTACCTTGGATACAGCACTATTATTGAGTCAAAAATTCTATCCATTGGATTTAGATCTGAAATAATGAAAAAGGTTAATGTTAACAGGGAAGATGGGTGTCAGCATAAGGAGAGACAAGGTAAATCTAAGCCCTTCTCCCCTCTGAAGGCACATATGCCATTTGTGTCTTATTCGATTTCTTTAAGGAGTATGGTAACCACAATTTATAACCTACCCAATATCTTCAGTTATTCCCACATGTTCAAGTGAAAGAAACAAACTCAAGCTCCAAAGAAACATCTCTGGCCAACTTCTCTATGTCTACTAACATTTCCTTTAATAACAAAAATCAAGGATAGGTTTTGGAAGCTAAAGATATAGTAAGAGTGAGAGACTAGCCCCCAATCTGAAAGTTCAGCTCTTTTGCCTGAGACTGGATAAATCAATTCTATTTGAACAGATACTTTTCACATGAAGGTAGGTAATAGTGAATATTTCAACCCTAATACAGCTTCAGTTTCTAAGGGATTATGTTCTTATACACAGTTTTTATGCTGTGCCAAAATAACATGATATTTATTAGGAGAGGAATGAAATTCCAGGAGAGTTTATTGAAATTTCTTAGGAAGAAGAATAGATTTTCATCTAGAAAACTGGAATTCAGTAATCTCTGCCTATTACTTGTAGTTCTACCTTTAGAGGAAAATAAAACGAGTCTGTTTTCTCTTCCATGACAATCCTTCAAATATCTTAATAGGGCTCTCATAGTTCATATAGGCCCTTCTTCCTAGAAGTCTGTTCTAACCTAATACCAGATCTCTTAATCGTTCTTCAGATGACATGATTTCCAGACCCTTCACTATGTTAGTAACACAACTCTAATCTTTTTGCATAAGATAGAGAGAAAGAAGGGCTCCATAATGATTCAAAGAAAAAAATGAATTAGTTTTTCTGGTAGCTACATCACCCTCTCAGCTCATTTAGGGAATATGGTCCACTTAAATACCAGAGTCTATTTTCAAGTGTATTTGCCCCATATGAACAGAAAAACTAGCTGTCCTTTTGCAATCTCAGGATTTGCAAGTTCTTTTAGCCATATGCAAGACCATAATGCTTATCCTTTTTAAATTTCATCCAGTAGTCCACCAATCCAAAATTGCATTTTTTGTAATAGATAAAAAAAATATTAGTAATCTGACTCAACTATCCAGAATCCATGAATTTTATCAGTACCTTTATCCAAATTATCATTTTAAAAAGTGTCTACTTCAAAAAACAAGATCCAGACTTTAACTGACCTATTAACATTCTTCTAATACCTCCAAATTCTCCTACTAGTCATATTATCCAATCCACTAACATATCATGAGAGTCGGTGAAAATATTCTTCCCTTTATTTACCATTCCAGAAAGATTAGAAAACATAAGAGCATTTAAATTGTAGTAGATCCATGTTAGCGAAGATGTGGCACAGGTTCCCCAGCAGCCCAGAGGGGGCTGCTCTATTTCCCCCACTCCACTATACCTGAGGACATTTTTTGCATGCCCCATTCCTCTGTCCAGCAGACAAATGTGAGCACTTCCTCCCTCCACTCCTTGCAGTACTGCAGGGGCCTCACAGGCAGCTTAAAGGTGAAGTTTGGGCACACAAACTCTAAAAAGTTTGCCAATGCTGTACTACACCATTTAGAAAACTTGGTCCAGCCATAGCGCTGCTGGGTCTGTACCCCAAAGAGATAATAAGGAAAAAGACATGTACAAAAATATTCATTTGGGGGGAATGGCTGAACAAATTGTGGTATCTGTTGGTGATAGAATAGTATTATGCTCAAAGGAATAATAAAGTGGAGGAATTCCATGGGGACTGGAACAACCTCCAGGAAGTGATGCAGAGTGAGAGGAGCAGAACCAGGAGAACATTGTACACAGAGACTGATACACTGTGGTACAATCTAACGTAATGGACTTCTCCATTAGTGGCAATGCAGTGATCCTGAACAACTTGGAGGAATCTATGAGAAAAACCACTATCCACATTCAGAGGAAACACTGTGGGAGTAAAAACACCGAAGGAAAAAAACTGCTTGAATACATGGATCGGAGGGATATGGTTGGGGGATATAGACTAAATGAACATCCTAGTGCAAACATCAACAACATGGAAATAGGTTCTGATCAAGGACACATGTAATACCCAATGAAATTGCGCGTGGGCTGCGGGAAGGGTGGGTGGAGGGGAGGGAGGGAAATAATGTGATTATTGTAACCAAGGAATAATGTTCTAAATTGACTAAATAAACTAATTCAAATGGAAAAAAAAAAGATAGAAAACTTGGGGCCCTGACACCATCCTACTTTGCTTTAAGGCCACCAAAGGAGACATGAAGCAAAAGTTCAAGTACTCCTTAGTGTCTGCTATAGCTCTTGCATGTTGAAAATTCTCTGGCATATTTATCTTAAAATAACTGAAAATCATAGAGGTAGAACAAGGAACACATCTTGTTTTCCTCATACTTTGCTGGATATCTGTCATGAACTAGCTAAGCCAATTTTACATTCTACTCCAAGACACTGGATGGCAAGAGGCAAGGCAAGTAGTCTCTATCACCTTCATTAATTTTACAGAATCATAAATCTAAAACTTGACCAGATCTCAGAACTCACCTATATGTTATAGGCAATAAATTGAAGCCCAAGGGTTAGGTGATTTGCCCAAGGTCACACAGGTCAGTAAGCATCAGATGAGATGTAAATCTGTCCTCTAAATCCAAAGCCGGTAGACTTTTCATTTTTTATATTCTGTCCTATAACAATTTCTAGAGCTTCATTGGTATAAAATTCCTTTATATAGTCCTACTATTTAGTAACTCCATCAAAAAAGAAATTGTTAGTTTGGCATGACTTCTTCATATAACCATGCTGGCTTACATTTTGACATTCACAAACCATCTGTTTAATAATCTGCTCTTGAATTTTGCCAGTGACTGACATTAAACTTAGTGGTCTATAGGTTTCATAGTTCCCTTTGCCCTACCTTTTGAAAACTGGGACATTTGCCACCCAACTTCTGGCATCTCTCCTGTCCTTCAAGTTTTTCATAGATCACTGAGAGTAGTTTTGTGTAGCCTAGGGTGTATAATTCATCTATGTCTGGAGACTTCACTCTTTTGAAGACAAATATATGCTCTTTTATATAATCTTTCAAACCAACTTTGGCCATCAATCTCTTCTTCTATGGTTCCTACTCTTTCTGGTTTGAAGATGTTTTGTCCTTGAAGGGATATACAGTAAGTAGGCAGAATTATTCAATGTTATTACCTTTTCTGTATGATATGTTAAAACAGTAAGTGATGCTCCTCAAATACTATTCCAATCCTTCCCTTGATCATCTTCTTGCTCCAAAAATACCTTTAAAAGCCCTTTCTGTTGTCCTTGGCAATTTGCCCCAAATATCTGCTTGCTCTAGATTTTATCCTTCCCAATAAAATACTTAAAAGTTTCTGTTAAAATTCTGTTTTTATTCTTCATCATGTACCTCTTGTGTCTATCATATACATATATGTGTATACACACACACACACACACACATATATATATATATATACATATATATATATATATGTATATATATATATATATATATATATATAGAGAGAGAGAGAGAGAGAGAGAGAGAGAGAGAGAGAGCGCACTCTAGGCATCCCTTCTTCTCTCCCAACCTCCATCCACATATACTCATCTCCCCAGTTTACTTTCAGACAAGTATCACATCCTACTCTTCTCCTGACTAATGCGGTCTTAATTGTTTTCTCCCCTTTTAAAGAATGTTTGAAGGAAACGTAAGTAACATCTTTCATATACAGCCAAAGTACCCCAGTAATTTCCCTACCCCAAAATAAATGCAAAGCACTAACTTCAGACCACTTAGACAAGTTTTTTAGGCTAAAGTTAGGTTATAGGATAAGAGATTATTCTGGGAATAAAGCTTGAGTTTCTGTTTTTAAAAACAACATCTAAACAACTGCCACATCCTATGTGTGGCCAAAGTAGTCATTCCCAAAATGACTTTGCAGGTCAAGGTTATATTTAATCAGACCTCAGCATCAGCTTGTTTCCAACACACTAGCCTCGGGTGAGATGAGGTAAGAGAGGGATGCACCAGTAAGAGACACAAAGAAAACTCCAGACTGGAGGCACCATACCATAAAAACAAGTAGAGAACCTTTCAAATAGCTCAGGAATGGCCCACTAAATAACATATTTTATTCCTTTAACACTCTCAGTGGTAGAAATGTTGATTCTCAAATTGTCATTGCTTGGTTTTATATAGGTTCTAATAGTGCCTGGGGTCTTTGTATCCACAGTTTCAGGGGATTAGCATATAATTTTATCTTACATGATTGATGAATACAAATGGTTTCTTGGACACATTCTACTGTGTTGAAATCCAGCCCTTGGATCCGCTCATCCTGCACTTATCGAGAATGATTACAGATTGTTTCAGAGAAGTGGAGGATTCAGCTGAAAGAGTTACATTATAAAACATTCAAACCATGTCATGAGAGACAGTTGAAGACACTAGGGATGCTTAGCCTAGAAAAAGATTAAAGGGGAAGAAAGGGATGATAACTGTTTTCAAATATTTGAAGGGCAGCCAATATGGAAAAGAGATTGAACCAAGTATGTGCATATCACATTATACAAGATCCTTTCACGCATATTTGCCTCTCTTGGACTCAGGTATCATTCACTAGTTTACAGATTTGAGGTGTGATAGTTTCACAATTATGCCATAAGGTTCCCCCTCTGTGTATATCACACAAAACACACAAATAGCTAGTAACTAGAATTAATAAAGGCAGAATCCAGGTTTTCTAATGAAATGTTGACTCTTTTTATTATCTCCCACTGCCTGTTGATGAGACTTGTTTTGAATAGAACCTATGGACCGAAGTTGAAGAAACAGGCAGAAGTTGCAAGATGGAGATTTTTGTTCACTATGAAACAGAATTTTCCAACTATTTTCAATCAATAAATGTTTATAGTCATCAGCATCTCTTATGGTACAAGTTGGGTGCTTGGGATACATAGATGAAACTTGAGGCATAACAAGTATAAGCAGGTTATAGGTATAACTCTTGAGGGTTGCTGATTTTCCAAGAGTTTGAATCCTAAAGGAAGACTCATGTGACTTCCAAGGTTACGAAGCAGAATTAATTTTAGGATGGTAATTTCTCAGTTACTATCACTGTATGCTTCACAACCGCCTCAAATAAACATAGTATATTTTATCTCCTAATTCTCTTTCCTGCCCCCCAATCCCCATCAAGAGTGCTGAGCAGCAGATCGAGTGGGAAAACAAGGGAACCTTCATCACCAGAAATGAGCATACATCATTCCCTGTTGCACATGGAAACTTCATAAAAACTGATAATGTACTAAAGCATAAAAAATGTAAACAAAAGCAGAGAAGCAGAAATATTAAACATTTTTTACATTTTATACAATGGCACACAGTAAGCACTTAATAAACACTTATTCCTTTCTGCCCTTACCAATCACAAGACAGTAAAATTATACTCAAAAAAGGACTCTCAAAAAAGATTAAAAATTAATTGGCTATCAATAACAATTATAAAAAATTATAGTTTGAAAAATCATAAAATAGATCATTTTATTAAAATCATAGCAATAGTGCCACAATAAACTAAAATTTGGGGAATTCAGTCAAAGTAGACCTCAGGAGAAAATGTATACTATATCCCTAAATGTTTATGTTAACAAAAGAGAATGAACAAAGGAGACAAATTCAGGATGCAGAATGAAACATTTCAGTACGTAGGCAATGCAGGAATTTGTTTTGCTTAACTATGTACACTTGTTATAGCAATTTTGTTTGAGCACTCCTCAGTTTGTAAAGCACTTTAAAAATGTTATCTCATTCAATCCAGGTGTATTTTTATCCTCATTTTACATTTGAGGAAACTGAGGCTGACAGAGGTTAAGTAGTTGGCCCAGGGTCACAGAGATAGTAACTGATTAGGTTTAGATTTGAACTTGGATTTGGATTTCTTCTAGAGTCCATGTCTAGCACTCTATCTATGGTGCCACCTAGTAGCCTTGGAAAATAGATTTGTTCATTTAAAAAATGAAATTTAATTGTAAAAATAAAAATGTTAAACAAAACAAAGATATGGTACCTTTATTATTTTCCTATTTCTTCTTTACTTGAAGATCTCTGGGTCAAGGTTGGAGGGGTTAAAAAGATGAAATAAGATATAAGCTAAACAAAACTCACTCATAAAGGTTCAGTTTCTCTTATTTCTTGCAGATTTATTAGACATTTAGTTGTTCAATCATTTCAGTCATGTCCAACTTTTATTAACCCCATTTTGGGGTTTTTTTTGGCAAAGATACTGGAGTGGTTTGCCATTTCATTCTCTAGCTCATTTTATAGATGAGGAAACAGAGGCAAGCAGTGACTTGCTCAGGGTCACCTAAGTAATAAATCTACAATTGTATTTGAACTCAGGTGTTCCTGATTCCAGGCCCCACTCTAGCCACCTCACTGTCCTTTATTATACATTACTGTCCTAAATAAACATTCAAGTTTCAGTCATATTCTCCTACAATATGTTGTCCCAACATACAGCATTTCATCTTTCACCTCCCACCTCACCTTTGCACAGGCATTCTCTCCGATGCATTTTTTCTTTACCTACATGCCTCAAAATCCCTAGTTTCCTTCCAAACTCAGCATGTGTCTCTATTTCAGGCCTTTCCAGACATCAACAGGTATTGCTATACACAACCACTCACTTGTTTTAGGTAGCTCTGGGGCACAGTGGATGGAGCATAGGGACTATGATCTGGAAGATCTGAGTTTAAAAGCAATCTCTGACACTTATTAGCTATGTGATCCTAGGCAAGTCACTTAACTCCTGTTTGCCTGTTACCTCGTCTATAAAATAAAGAATAAGAGCATCTACCTCTCAAGGTTGTTGTAAGTCTCAAATGAGATCATATTTGCAAAATTCTTAATAGAGTATCTGGCACACAGTAAGTATTACATAAAATCTAGCTTTTATTTGTAGTATATTTTGCTTTTACTTATGTATAATTATGTTTTAAGCAGGAATCTCTAGTAGGATAAAAAAAGTCTTTAAAGGCAGAAACTACATCACGGTTTCTTTTTTTAATATCTCGATAGTTTTCAAACAGTTATTGACTTGATGTGATCTTTCCTTCAGAGTATAATAACAGAATACAAAGACAATCCAAATTATATTAAATGGAAAATGAGATGTCTAAAAGGTAAGCATGAATATGTAATAATTACAAAATACTCATTATCCCTTAACCTAGTAAGGTCACTACTATGGATACATATGTGTATGTATAAACACACACACATATCCCTATTTTAGGGAGGCTACCAAAAGAAAAGGAACTATCCATGTAAATATAATTTTAACAACTGTATTTGTAATAGCAAAGAACTGAGAATAACCCACATGCTCAATGATGTGGTAATGGCTGAGCAGTGATTTATGAATACACTGGAATATCTTTGTGCCAGAAATGAATAGTAAGGAATTTGGGAAGACTTTCTCTGAAGTGATGAGGAGTGAAGGAGACTGAACAAAAACACGAACTCTAGCCATAGGAAAAAATATAACTGCAGCTATAAAATTATTTTTAGAAACAGATAAAGATCAAAAGAGAACAAGCATGGGAGCAAATAGATTTGTTATTTTTTTTTAAATACTTTAAAAAGCTGTACAAAGTTTGAGCTTTTTCTTTTATGTACAGTCCTTATTAATTTTCTTTTAATATTTATGTTGATAGTTACTAAGTTAAGAATAAAAAAGTTAAAAAAAAAAACCAACCTAGTGCAAGCAGAGATCTAAGGAGGGAGACTTCACTTAGTGATAAGCCCTATCCTCCTACCAGGTTTCATGTAAGCTTTTCATTTCATCTCCAGGCAGTGAAAACAAGATATTCATAAAAATCTTCCCCACAAAACTTCATTAGCACATATACACATATACCCAACATAGAGACAAGAAACCTTACCAAAAAGGGAAGATTTTAGCATGGACCAGGACTTCCTCTCTGGTCTGGGTAGATCAGATCTGTAGCATGGAGACGGGCCAGTTGGCTCTTATTAGACAAGGTTCTTCAATGATAATTTTAGGGGGAGGCATTGACATGGAAAAAGAACTGGCATGTCAGGAATAATAGCTTTCACAAATTAAACTTTTCTTTCTTTTCTTGGAGATCCTCAAAAGAATTCCCTAACAAAGAGCCTCTAGAGAATCTTATAAGTTTTTGTCTTCAATTTAGGGAGCTTCCACTAAAATATTAAGTACCTAACTACTTTAGGGGCAGCTAGGATGGCACAGTGGATAGAGTGCTGGGTCTAGAATTGGGAAAACTCTTCTTTCTGAGTTCCAATCCAGCCTCAGACACTACCTGTGCCCCGGGTAAATCACTTAACCCTTTTCGTCTCAGGTATTTCATCTGTGAAATAAGCTGGAGAAGGAAATGGCAAATTATTCCAGTATCTTTGCCAAGAAAACCCCAACTGGGACCAACAGAAAGTTGTACATTTCTGAAAAATGACTAAATAACAACTACCTTTATTAAGGCACAGGACCTATGAAATACTCTATCTCCCCTTTCAAAAAAAAAATGCTCTATACAACCAGCCCTAGCTGCCAAACGAAACACATTCTCCTGGTTTCTTTTGTTTCCCTGATCTAGTCTTTTAACTCATCCTGTAATCATGCCCAAATGACAAGATGAAACAGAAAGAGGTGGTAGGGAAAAGGGAATTGGGCTAAACTTGTAATTTCTGCAATAGGAAATGCGAATTAGCTTTTCTTCTGTCACAGATAGACAGGGTGGGTAGAAGGACTGAAAGATTAAGTAAGAAATAGAAGAATAAGAAAGAATCTCTTCTCCAAAGGAATTTATAACCTAATGGAGGAAAGGTAGGAGGTTGAGCGGAGGGTACCTGGCACAAGGGCATACTAATGATGTAGTTCCTGGAATTGAAACCAAGCAGAATAGCGGGTAGAAAATGAAGAGCTGGCTAAAAAATTATGAGCTCTCTATAAAAGGAGGCTTTCAGAAGAATGATTTGCCCACAATCAAACAGCCAGCTAGAAGTAGATAGGTACGTTAATAGTGCAGGTCCTACAGCCAGTCAGGAAGATCTGAGTTCAAATCTAGAAGACACTCCAGATTAGTTTTGTGACTCCAGACAAGTCACTAAACTTTTCTTGATCTAAATTTCTTCATTTGTAAAATATGTATAATAATGATGACTATCTCCCAGGGTTGTTGTGATAATCTAATAATATTTGGAAAGCACTTTGCAAATCTTAAAGTATCATATAAATACATAAGTATTATTGTTTTTATTAGTCAGTATGGGACAGAAGCATAACTTGAGCCCAGATCTTCCTGGCTAAAAAGTCTGTGTTCTCTATTCCCTATGTCAAGCTGCCTCTTCAGGCAAAAAAAATAGTTACCTTATGGTATATTTATAGGTAGCCTTTTCCCAGTTGGGAAGTGAGCAGGTTCCCTAATTAATGCTTGCTCTACACTTCAAGCATATTCTAGTATGGAAAGGAGCATTCAAAAATTTTAAAAGGCCAATTTTAATAGGCTCCATTTGAACCTATGGAGAAAATAGTTATACAGAAAAAAAAAAAGTGGAACCTTATATTATATAATAATTACAACAATAATGTTAATTTTCAGTTTTATATCATTCTTCCTTATGAATTCAGCTATACTTCCATCACCTCCCCTAATTGTCCGGATAATCATTCTGGCATTCCAAAGGTCTTTTTATAATCCTATTTGTCAAGCACTTAAACAAAATTTAGTTCTTGAGATACCTCTTAAGAATTTCATCAGGAATCCAAGACTTATCTTGGAAAATTTAGCTTCATTCATTCTTGAGTTTGGAGTTATTGAGGACAGCAACTCAAATGACAGGAATTGTCTAATGTGTTAAATATAATCACTCCCAATTACATGAATGTATGCCACCAATTAGCAAAAAATGTCGGTCATCCAAAACAAAACTATTCTAAAATCACTTCCTCAATTATATTAATTATAGTTTGAGTTCTTGAACAAACAAAATGCTTTTTTTAAAACAAAAATTAAAACTGACATTTAAAAAATTAAAAATGGATTTTTACTTGGCTAATCATTTTATATAAGTGGATAAAGAAATGACTATTTTTGTCTTTCTTTGCCTTCCTAGCCCAGCCCTTATTAATATAGTACCTAGAATGGAGGGACATTTAATAAATGCTTGTTGACTCAAGAAAGTTTGCCCAATTCATTAAATTTAACATGTATAATATGTTATAATTTAATATATTATATTAAATGTTATATTTCTATTATATTAAATAATGTAATATAATACAGTAATAATGGTTATTAGTGTATGTGAGATAAAGTCTAAGGATTTGAAGTATAGATTCCATTTCTGATGGGTAGCATACAAGGAGAGGTAAGAGTGGGGTCCTGGCACAAAGAGAGTTCCTAGCAAAAAACATCTGATTTGGAAATGACCAATGTCTGATTCTCTAAGAGGAGGGCCTCAGCTCGTATGCCTAGGGTGATCCTAAGTGACCTCTGCAGGCTGAAAAGATCTATTTCCTCAGTTGCCAGATATTGACATATTATCCATGAAGTCCTAATAGCTATTGCTGCTATTTAAAAGGCCAGACTTAAATCTATTAATAGCTTCTGGAAAGGACCAAGAAAGGAAGTGTCAGAGAAATGCAGAACTGGAAACCACAGGACTAGATGGCAGAGAGAAGGTATTTAATTAGTACATTTAGCAAATATCCAAGGCCCCATTAATAAGCTTAAACAAGACACTTAGCAAATGAATTTAGGGAAGGAGGCAACAAGCACCCAGGCCCAGCAAACAGACTATTTACAAAACCTAGCACCAGAAACTCACTTCATTTGCAAATCAATCAACTCAGCAAGATTTGCTGACTAGGATAAAATGACTCAAGTTTGTTGTAATTATTGTCAACAGGCCCATAAGTTTAACTGGCAATTGCTTACAACCATGATAAAGGAAAAGCTATTATAAATAATAACATTTCCAGACTCTCCTCTCCTTGTCACCAAGCTTTTCCACTCACTCCCTTCCCCAAGTCAGTATGTGATTAATGGAATTCTCTCACAACTTAGCTGCTTGACTAGCAAAAACATATTTCAGGCTAAGGCAGAATCAGATAATTGTGGTATGACTCAACAAATCCACAGCTGTTCATTTAAATATATCCATCAAAAGTATAAATATGAACATTCGAATGAAAATGAGCCATGTACACAGGGGTCAGTGTGCAAGTTGAATTGGTTAACGTGAAAGTAACCACAACACAAAACAAAATAAAAAGGCTGGCAAGATTTCGCAGGGCAGAAGCAGCACAGAAATGAACAGGTGCCCTCCACTCCCCTCCAAAAAAAGTTCACAGACCACTTATATAGAAAATGGAAAAAAGCTGGACAGATCAGGACTGCACGAAAATATTGAAAGCAAGGGGGAAAGGCTGAGTTCCATGAGAAAAAGTGGTTCACTAAAGATTTAGGATTTTTTTCCTATACTCTTCTTTTTGTAACATTTTATATTGTGATTATGAAATTAGAAAAATTACAAGAATGTTTTCCAATTGTACCACCATAAAGATCAGCTCTAACCAGGTGTCCAACCTCTATTATTGATAATCTACAATTTAGAGCTAAGAAATACCCACCATTGCCAAGAAGAGATTGAAAACAAGAAAGAAAATGAAGGGGCCAGGAAAGGAAGGTAGATGAGTGTACCAACAAATGCCCAATCATGGCGCACACTGGCATAGATATCAAAGACTGCCTTCATTCCTAAGGTGCTGCTGGTTTCAATGACCTCACAGAGAGACAAAGAGAATACCTTAGCTCCAATGGCATGATAATCCCAGCTACATCAAATATCAATAAAGAAGAAATGGATAAATTGCGGGAACTATGTTAAGGATACAATCTATCATGAAAATTAATGTTGCTTAACAGCCCAGGTTTATATGTATGATTTTTTTCTTTTAGTTGTATTATTCTACCATTGACCATAGTCACAGACATCCAGAAGCACTGGAAGAAATACAAAACAATATTAAATTGTATGTGGGTATATGTAGCTAATTTTTAACTAACTGTATTGATTTCTGATTAATAATACACATTCCCAGAAAGGAGGCAACTCAATAGAAATATATATATTATACTTTGATAATGCAAAAGTATTAGTTTTTCCTTCTAAATATAAATCTTATAAAGCATTTGTCACATCGACCCTGATCAAAAAAGCAAGAAACACTTGGGTTTGTTTGAGTCTGGCAGTTAGAAGTTTGATATTTGGGGGGGAGGGGGAGGCATGGAAGGGAGGTAATAAGGCATTTACATAACATCTATTATTATGTGCCCGGAAATGTGTTTTACAAATATTATCTTAATTGTTCCTCCAAACAAAGCTGAGAAGGAGGTGCTGTTAATATCCCATTTTGCAGTTTAGGAAACTAAAGCAAGAAGAGATTAAGTGACTTTCCCAATGTCATACAGCCTGTATGTATCTCAGGCTCTTTCTGATTCCTGATTTGAATTCAAGTCTTCCTGATTCAGTAGTTGCTTGATCAATGGGTCAAATGAATTCCAAAGGAAGGGAAGATATCAGGTAAATTACAGGAATTTGGGTAAATTTCAATTTTAATCTCTCTGTGAGTTTGACTCTTCTGCTTTAAGGGAAATCTAAGACAATTCATTAGCTATTATGGCAACCATATCATCCTATAATCCATGAGAATCCCTAGAGCTCTCTCCCTTTCCCCTACTTGAATTGCTTTCTACCGAGAGTCCTCTATGTTGTACTTGGTACCATTGATTTTTCTAGTCCAAGTAAATTACCTTTATCCTTACTAAATTTCATCATTAACGTCAAACTAGCATTCCCATCAGTTGTCATTTTTTTGTATTCCAACAGTAACCAAATAGGTACCTGTCCTTTGAAGAAATTAAATTGATTCTTCATCATTTCATTTTTTTTAACCCTTACTTTCTGGCTAAGACAGAACAAATCTAAGACAGAAGGGAAAGGGTTAGGCAAACCAAATTAAATGACTTGCAGGGTCACACAAGTAGGAACTGTCTCTGTCCACATTTGAACCCAGGTCTTCCTATCTCCAGACTCTAAGACTGGCATTCTATCCACTATACCAATTAGCTACTCCAATTCTATATCATTTTAATTGATTTTACTATGTAATTGATTCTTTTCTATATTATTGCCCCATTTAGTATGATTGCTCAAACCACATGTCTTTGTCTCTTTGCTGATAGCTAAGATTATAAATTCAGGTCTCCTGCTAATCACTATTCTATTCTTGTCTCAAGAAAATCTGTTATCCTTGAGGGATGCAAGTAAATCTCAGGGAGTCTGGTTTAGAGTCTTTATACCACCAAACTATCCTTCAAAGCTGTTTAGTTTGTTATCCAATAAAGGCTGGTCTATTTCTAACTTTGCAGGTGGACTCAAACAATGAACATTTCTTAGTCACAGGAGGGAAGGAAAGGGTTATTGCTAACCCCTGATTTCCAACCAATCATATAGTCCTCTACCCCTCGGTTCTGTAACCAATCATATTGATTTTGCCGTTTATTATGTCACATTCTTTTAACCAATCATAACTTGTTTTCACCTATAAAGTCCTATTTTTTGTTCTGTGTTACCCTAAAAACTTAAAAAAAAAAGGTAGCCATTCTCTACAACGTGGTCTTAGCTTAGCTGAGGAAGTTGAGGTCCTGTTTATTGGTCAATTCATGCTTTACTAATAAATTGATTGTGCTCAGTCTGCCTTAATTTTACTTGAAGAAACAGTTCTTGCTCTCAAGAATCTAACACCCTAATGGGAAAAGGCAATGAACAAAGGAGCACAGAACAGGTGGAGAGGAGAGTGAAAGCAAGATGCTTGCTTGGGGGTGCATGGTTATAAGCAGAGCCAAGAGAGGAATGAAATTTGAATTGCAGGATAGAGTAATGTTCTAGAATGAGAAGGCCCCAAGTACTGAGGGAAGTTCCAGGGCTTTCTAGATCCAGTTCTAAACTTCATCCTTTTTTCTTTCTTATACTAAAAAACATTAAAGCGTTGACAATATTTACATTCCTTTGCCACATTTTTGCCCTTTTGTGGAAGAAAAGGCTCTCAGCAACCAAGCAACACTCTGTAAAGTTTCTCCCATGTAGAAAAAGTTAATAGATTCTTAAAGATATGACTATGTGACTTTAATCAGATCCTGAAAAAGATCTGAATGTTCTTAAACATTCACACAGATGTTATTCTTAAAAATGTTAGTTCAAAACTTATTTAGATCTACACTTCCGTATGGCCTTGGGCTACTAGGGATATTGCTAAAATCAATTTCTTATTGATTGCCTATTTGCCCAGGCAAACTGAGGGGTGAGGAATTAGGTTATAAAATAATGATCCAAGAGGTTGCACTCTGATCCTAATGTATGAGGATTAGTTGTGTTTGCATTTATCAAATGTGTAGTGAACTCATCACCTTCATAGGCTGCTAACTTATTGATAAAATGGTTACTTCCAAAAGTGGTTACTTTCTCCTGGAAAGTACTTAATAGTGAAAGAAATGCCTAGTAATGGGCCATTCGAAGGGGAAGAGTAATTGAGAAGAGTATGTGTGATAAGGGGTAGTGGGACTGACAGCTGGGTTTGTTTTTATTTTCTTGTTTATTGGATGACTGGTAAGAGATAAGACTTGTACAGTAGTAACTGACCCAATATGATTTATGTAATAGTGAATTCTGTCACATAAGCTCTTTGAGCACATGCTAATGCCCACCTTAAACTTGATGTCTTTTCCCAGTACCTCGCAGAGTGCTTTTCATAGGAAAAGTGCTTAATAAAATGTTTGGATTCAACTGAAAAAAAGAGTACGGGGTAAGTTTCAGAGATCCTTTGATGAACCCAATCTTCTCCCTAAAACAAAACCTCAATTTTTTAATATCAATCTTTTTCCAGCATTGTATGACTGTGAGTCATAAAACACTACCTTCTCTGGAAAATTAAAAATGAGAATCGCTCGGAAGGCAAATAAAGGTACATGGTGGGTGGGAGCAGGCTGCAATACAAACAAGGTATGCTGAAGTACAGCAGTTAAGTATGTCAAAGAAATGTGTGATCAAAAAATATGAAATGACATAGCACTTGGTGAGAGCTAGATACACATCCTCTAAAGATTTCACTTTTATCCCTGTAAAAGATTTCATAAAGTGGATGTCACTGTAAGGAGGTAAACTTGAAATGTAATGGGAAGGCATGGGGAAGAGTTGCACGGGATGGGTAAGCACAGATGGATCATGAGCTGTCTTGTTAGAGGAGAAATCCATAATGATGATTTGGAGAATCTATTTGAGTACCAAGTCCCAAGGCACCTCTCTCCCCTGTGCCATTTTTATTAAATGATCACAATTACACTGGCAAGTTCTTTCATTACCCTGGGGTATATGATATAAGCAACTCGAGAGTTCAGTGCTCTCTCTGGTAACCCTCTTCCCCATTTACATCTTGGGCTTTAATTCCCAATTTTGTTGGCTGTTTTCATCCCTCTTCCCCCACCCTCACCTCAGCCCAGGTGGAAAAACCCCTATCACTTCCTTGACCTTCCATCCCTTGACCAACCTAACTTCTAGAAAAATGTGATCTTTTTATTGTCTAGCTTTTATTGCAAACCTCAGTGTGATCTCTGACCTACTTGCCTCCCTAATACTACTTACTGTTGTAGAGCTTTATCATTTTTTTAATTCATTTTCATTTGTTTGCCCTCCAATTACACATTTCAACCAAGCCCTTTAAATATTAGAACAACTTTAGTCTGTCCTTTCTACATCTCCCAAACCCTATTCTTCCTTAGATAAACCGACCATAATTATGCCTCTAAGATGTCATCTGTGATAAGACTGTGGAATAGAATAAAGAGTTATCAACTCAAAGGATCTTACCTAGCCTACCTCCAAATATGAGCTCAAAGTCTACACATAAGACAGTGTCCAGTACTTTCCATCTGCTGCCATGTCTGTTTTAAATTCTAGGTAACAAGATGCTCCTACACCAGATACCACCCCTCTCCTGTCTCTTCTCCTTTCTTGCCTCAGATTGTTATCTCCTTGAGGGCAGTGATTTTATTTCTTTTCATGAACTGCACCCCCAGTGTGCAGCACAGTGCCTGGCACATAGTAAGTGATTAATAGATGGTTATTTTGATGGCACATTTCCTTTGTTAGCTATCACAAATATGGCACAGTCACCGCCTCCCCAAAAGTTCTTATGATCTCTGTTTCACAAAAAGCAGATCTTTCTCATTAATCAGAAAGATCCAGAATTACAGTATCCTTTTCTCTTTCTCTACTTTCTGCAAGATGAAATTATGACCAAAACAAAGCAATTATCAGCTGTAGTGCTTTTAGTAGAAGTGAAAGGCATCCAACAGATATGTCAATAGTGGAAGTCTTCCATTACAACTTGATCCTGCTTCCATGCTATGTTTATTTTGAGGAATAACTTGTCATCCAGTTTCTCCAACTAACTTGTCCTCTTCGAGTAGGCTCACAATTTCTCCCCACTTTGATCTTCAGTCATAAATACTCTCCAAACTCCCTCCCTCTCCTCCTGTGGTTCCCCTCAATAACCAGTAGATGTGAACAGAGACTAGTTAGTTATATGTTGGACAAGTTTATCTTTAATCCCTGGGTTACAAATGTGCCATTCTATTGTTTTCTTCTCTTTCTTTGCATTATTCATTTGTCAACATGGAAATATAGAGATCCCCAGTTTACAGGGTTTAAGGGTATAAAGGCCAGGTTTTGACCTAGTCACAGGCGAGCTTTTCCCCTGAGGGAAGGTCCCGATTCACCAGACAATGGACATCCTGGTAGTTTGGGTGGGAACATCTAATCCCATCCAATATTAAGTGTCTCTTTTATCCCAATGGCTTCTCCCCCTAAACTAAGGTCCATTACCAAGGCAGCCCAGCCCTGGGCTGAGTCTTTCCCTTTTGTGTACATTATGGGGCATCAGCCCCTCACTGTTATTTCTGTCTGGAACTCCTCATTTTCCTTTCTTGCCATTGTAAAGTCAGTCAACTGTCCCTCTCACTCCAAGCCCCCAGGTCATCTAGAGTGGTATATAGGTTCCCCAAGTTCTTTTGTTCCTCAGAGTCCATTCCAAGTTGGTGGCACTCCCAGGGGTCAGTGACCAAGTCGTCCAGACTGTGCAGTCTCGGGGAGCAGCTCTGTTGTGGTAACCTAGCAGTGCTAACCCTTTTTTCCCTTGATTAAAGAGTGATTTTGACTATTTAATAATTCTGTGTTTTTTTATAGTTGACACATAAGAAAAACTTATTTCTCCTTGCTATATTCTGGTATTCTGCATTTAGATTTCACCTTTCTCTTTAGCTATTTGTAAAGCCTCATCAGACAGCCATTTTGCTTTCGTGTTCTTTTTCTTTGGATTTTTTCTTTTGATCGTCTCCTCTACAATATTGTGGACAGTATAATTTGTCCATAGTTCTTCAGGAATTCTATCTACCAGATCCAATCCCCTAAGTCTATTCCTCACTTCCACTTCATATTTATAAGGTGCTAGAGAAGATTTGGACAGCAAGGAGATCAAATCAGTCAATATTTAATTAATTCAAACTATTCACTGGAAGGTCAAATACTGAAGCTTGAGCTTAAATACTCTCACCACATAATGAGAAGCCAGGATTCATTGGGAAAGACTGAAGGCAAAAGGAAAAGGAGATGGCAGAGGTTGAGATGGTTAGATGGTGTCATGGTAACAACAAACATGAACTTGGAAAAACTTTCAGATGGTGGAGGATAAATGAAACTGATATGCTATGGTCCACTGGATCACAGTCAGACACAACTGAGCACCAACAACAAACCCCCAATCCCTTTATTGCAGGAGTACAGAACTGAATTTTCTGCTATTAACGGAGCAGCTAGTAGCCCAGATTAGATATGAAAGTAAAGAACATACATTTAGATACTCTGAAAATAGCTTGCCATCAAAGCTAAATTAAGTAGAGACAATGAAGATCACATCAATGTCCATTGCCAAGCATAATTCCAAAAGCACTTATTTTCTAATAGCATGCCAAGAAAACTATAACATATAAATTAGTACTGACTACCCTAAAAAGCCAAAGTTTAATAATTTGTCCAAAGATTCAAATCACATGTTCTTTACAACCTTCTCTAAGGCACATTATTTCCTTTTCAAAAGAGTTCAATGGAAAACGGACATACTAAAGTAAATTTCTCTCAATCTCAAGGAGCCAGGAGGGTAATACAGAGAATCAACCACTATGCCAGCATTAGTGCCCCAAGCTGTCAATGCATACTTTCTTCTCCCACTTTTCTTCAGAATGGAAATCTGAAATAACAAAGACACCTCTGAAACAGCCCCAGGCAATCTGCTGCTATTCAGCAGCAGGAAGTGGGGGGGTAATAAAAGATCAAGTGTCTTCAATGGCTTGGTCCTATTTAGCATTATTTTCCACATCAAGATTTTTTTTCTTTAACAGCAAAACAAAAAAAATATATATTCTTTTCACTTTCTCCAGTTGCTTTTCCCCAAATTCTTCCCACACAAAAAACTCCTGTTCATCTCCTAGACACCTCCCTTATCAAATACTGAGGAAGGACCTGCAATCTTTGACTTTGCCAAAATTGGAGTGGAGGGTTTTGTGG
Source organism: Monodelphis domestica (assembly GCF_027887165.1). Lineage (NCBI taxonomy): Eukaryota > Metazoa > Chordata > Mammalia > Didelphimorphia > Didelphidae > Monodelphis > Monodelphis domestica. The sequence continues at coordinate 163,072,566 of NC_077230.1, forward strand.
GGAGTAATAAAAATGGTCCTGGAGTAGTCAAGGGACTTGGCTTCCAGTCTAGACTCAATAGTTGAACGAAATCTAAAAATTGGAATGTTAGCACTGAAAGGAATCTTCAAGATCAGCCCATCCAATTCTCTCATTAAACAGATGAGGACACTGACACAGAGGTTAAGAGACTTGCAAAAATATCCATCGCTAATTAGTGACAGAACTGGAACTAGAACCCAGCCAGGTCTCTTAATTGGACCTAGTGCTTTTTCCCCCCCATTAATTTCATTTCCATTTTATTTCATCTAAGCTGCTGCTTAGACAAATGTCTTCAAAAGCTATGTGGCTACTTGGGCCTCAGTTTCCACATCTGGAACATAAAGCTACATAAGATGATTTCTAAGTTCCAGTTCTCTGGTTGTATGATTCAATATTTTAATCAGCTCATCAAAAACTTTACTGCTTGTATACCAAGAATGATTGGTTGACTTATAATATACCACCCAACTTGGTATGTAATAACAGGATAGCCTAATAAAAGCATCTGATTTTTATGCCAAGCTTAAAAGTAATCTGAAGCCAACATTTTAATGCTTAATAAAAGCCCAATGAGTTGAAAAGGACAGTAAAGGAGGAACTTAGGAGCAATTGAGTAACTTGCCCAAGAAAAGGTGATACATGATTAAGTGCTACAGTTGCTGGTTTAGATTGTGAATTTCTTAACTGGGATCTCAATAAACAATATTCAGTTAATTATTCCACAAGCATTTAAAATGCCAACTGTATATCCAGGCAATGTAGAAAAATTATAGTTTGTAGATTTGAGTTACAATAAAAAGCCTAAAAATATGTTTTGCTTAAATATCTCTAATAGACTCTAGGAATGAATTCTCCAAGTTAAAAATTGACCAGTTAAACTTCCTTAAAATTGGCTCTGGCTCAGAGTTCTTTACTTGTACTTTTCAGCCAGTGTGCGCTGAAACAATCAGTTTCCCCGGTGTGCCTTGCAACTTTGGAATTTCTATAATGAAAACTCTTGAAATAATGGAAATTTCTCCAGCTGCCAGCAATAACGTCAATATAACTTTTAGGAAAGACTGAAAGCTGAAACCAATTCATAAACAATGAAAGGCACTGATCTGTAGTATGCTGAAAGTACCACCAATAATGTAGCAAGGCAGAATATTCTTGGAATAATGCATGAATTTGAGAAAGATTTGGAACTGCTATGAAGATAACTCAAGCAGATTGCACTCAGTCCATGACAGGAAATTTGTATGAGGTACACATGGGTTAAGTGACTGGCTCAAAATCTGCAGACTTGTATGAGGCATAATTTGAATACAAGTTGTTGGTTTTTTTTTGTTTTGTTTTGTTTTGTTAGGTCCATCACTACACAAAACTCTCCGGAATTAAATTGTCATCACCATATCATCATGGACAGGTAATATGCCATACTGCATAACAGACTGGTTTGAAGTAAGAAAGGCATAAATTCCAAGGTCTGCTTCTAACATATACAACTCGATCTCAAGCAACTCTCTTAAAGTATAAATTACAGATGACTTACAGATCTTAGGAAGAGTGTTTTCAAACCAGGCAAGTTTCCTAAACCTGCAACTTGCTTTAAAAATCAAACAAAAGGCTCATTCGTTTAAAGATGTTTAAATTCCCATCCTCTTTAAGAGCACATTCCACTGTATGACATGAGCTATTCTGGCTAATTTTTAACACACCCTCTCATGTAGTAGGCTCCCTCACAGAACCAATTTCAAAGGCTAGTAGAACAATGCTAAGGAAAGGAGCAGGGGGAGGGTCAGCACTAAATTCCAAACATTTGAAAGGTCTCACAAATTCCCCTTCCCTTCAGGAACACTTCAAAAACATCAATATTTGCCAAACTGGAAGAGGAAATTTTGATTAGGAACTGAACTTTTCTATTCAAGTAGCTAAGGCACAAACACATTCAAGTGCTTACTTCTTTAGAAAAAAACAAAGATTATCTGCCCAAAAAATGTTAAATGATTATTGTAAACAAAGCAGAATAAAGTCCAGGATAGTGCTTACCATTAATATCTCCCTAAGAGGTTCCTCTCAAGGGGTCTGAACTTCAAGAAGAGTGTTTTACAAATACCAGAAAACCTCCCCTTTCTGGTGTTTAAATTCGGCATAGTAGCTTGCTATATTTATATAAAGTCTAGAAATCCAATAGTACATTAAAAATAGGAACTTAATCTTGAAGGCCAATGAAATATTTCACTATTTTTCAAAAACCCTTACCTTCCACCTTAGAAACAATACTATGTATGGGTTCCAAGGCAGAAGAGTAGGCAATGGGGGTTAAGTGACTTGCCCAGGGACACAAAGTTAGGCAGTATCTAAGGCCAGATTTGAATCTAGAATATCCTGTCTCTAGGCCTGGCTCTCAATACATTGAGCTACCTAGATGCTCCCAATATTTCACTCAATAAGAATAAGACAGAATGCAGACAGCCAATTGAGTACCCCAGACATTTTTGAAGTGGCTCTGCTCCATATCAGGTCCAGATCATACTACCCATAAGACCTTGTGATTTAAGTTCAAATTTAGTAAGAATTATCACTTTCTGAAGTGATAGAAAAAAAAAAAGAACCCAAGGAGATTTCCATTTTAAGCGCTAGATGTTGCCTCTCTGATGTGGCAGAGTGGCTCAGTTCCTTTTTCTTACATTTTATAGAAAAATAAAAGAACATTTTTTTATTGCTCCAAACCTACCTCCCAAAACAACCTGCTCTATGGTTTGATGTTGTTCAGTTGTTTAGTCATGTTCAATGTGATCCCATTTGGGCTTTTCCTGGCAAAGATACTAGAGTGATTTGCCATTTTCTTCTCCAGCTCATTTTACACATGAGGAAAGTGAGACCAATGGGGCTAAGTGACTTACCCAGGATCATACAAATAGTAAGTATCTGAGGCCAGGTTTGAATTCAGAAAAAAGATTCTCTGCCCAGTATGCTGTCCACTGTTCCACCTAACTGCCCTAAGTATTCATTTAATGATTTAACAAGTATTAGACCACCTACCAAAGCAACATGGCACCCTAGTTTTCAGTGTTGAATTCAAAGTAAACAAACTTCTGGATTACCTACTGCCACTTAATTATTATGTGACACCTTGGCCAGGCTTGTGTCCTCTCTAAACCCGAATCTCCTTTGTAAAATGGAAGGGGTCAGACTATATAATTTGCTTAATCTGGGAACATTTTCACAAGTAAGAAATATCTGATTGGAGAAGATGTCTATTAAAGCACAATGAATAGTTACAATTATTACCTTTTTAAAGAGAGAGAAAGGAACAAACACTTACAGACACATTTTCATAGAAGCAAAGAACTGAAAACAACAGACATGACTAAAACTCCACAATTATATGAAGACAACTATAAAACTTCGTGAAAATGCAGTCTTTGGAAGAAATATTAATTATTCCTTGATAGGCTGAGCCAATATAATAAAAATGAAAATACTGCCTAAATAAACTTATTCAATGCCTTACCAATCAAATTATAAACATTCATTTTACAAAGCTATAAAAATTCATCTGGAAGAACAAAATACTCAAGAATATCAAAGATAATATTTTTAAATGGAAAGGATGGGGGCCTACCAATACCACATCTCAAACAGTACTACAAATTACTGATTATCAAAATGACTTGGTAATAGATAAAAATATAGGTCAATCAATAGAACAGACAAGATATAGACCATACAGAAAGAAGCATAAGATACCAAGTAGCCTAGTGATTGATAAACAGAGACCAGCTATTAAGGACATAGACTAAACTCGGTAATCAACAAAATCATCTATGAAAACTATAAAGTAATTTGGCAGAAATTAACTTAAGATGCACATTTTATAGCATATCTCAAGATAAGCTCCACATGGACAACCTATATATGAAATGGAAATTAGGAGAACAAGAAAGGAATTTCCTTTCAGATCTGTAGAAAGGACAAAGTAGATCACAGAGGGCAAAAAAAAGGATAATTTTGGTTATCTAAAATTGAACACTTTTGCACAAACAAAGAAAATGCAGCTTAAATTAGGAGAAAAAGTGGAGGGAAAAATTCTTTGTACTAAGTTTCTCTGACAAACATCTCATTTCCAAGATATAGACAGAATTTATTAAATTTATGAGAACAAGAGCCACTTCCTAAATGACAAATAATTAAAGGATATGAACATACAAATTTTTATTGGCAGTCCGAGAAATCAACAACCATAATAAAATACTCAACATAACTAAAAATTAAAGGAATGCAAATTGAAGTAACTCTGATGTTCTACATCACATCTATGAGACTGACAAAGATGACAAAATAGGAGTTATCATCCCACCTAATCACTCCACAGTATTATCATCCCCATAGGTTAAGGAAGCAGCCTAGCCTGGGGTCAGAGTTCCTGGATCTGAATTCTGGCTGTGCCCCTGATTGCTGTCATATGGCTTCCGGAGGTGCCTCATTTTCCTCTACAGACAAGGAGGAGGCAGGCTCATTGGCCTCACTGGCCTCCCTCTCCCCATGGTCCTCTGAAGCTCAAGCAGTGATGGAAACAAAAGTCAGGGCTGCTTTGAGCCCACCCCTCTGGGTCTCATGTAGCCCCCCACCCCCACCTCACTACAGGATTGATCCCACTTTGAGGAGAGCTCTCTTTCTGGATCACCTCTGAGTAAAGAAGAGCTTTGTGCTCAGCAGGTTCACTGGTCAAAAACCACAAGACAACTCTTTAATCTCTAGGATAGAAATCACCAAAGGGTGAATATTTGTATAATTTGTGTAATAACCTAGCTCATACCCAGGGGAAAAAATGTTGGAGTGGTTATAAGGAAATAGTCACAATAACGCACTGTTAGTGGAACTATGAAATAGTCCCTCCAATGGGAAGGTACTTTGGAAAAATAGCCCAAAATTTGCTAAATCATGTACACTTTGATCCAGCAATACCATTAATAGGCTTATGCCCCAGAGGGATCAAATAAAAAGGAAAAGAATCCTTATGTATAAAAATATTTCTAGGAACTCTTTTTATAACAGCAAAGATCTGGAAATGAAGGAAAATGCCTATCAATTGGGGACTCATCAAATGAATTATAATATATGCATATAAAGATTACGGTAGATGAATATAATAGACTACTCATAGTTTAAGTTATGAAACAGATTCAGAAAAAAAAACAGAGAAATCTTATTTGAATCAAATGCACAGTAAAGTAAGCAGAACCAGAACAATGTTTATACTTACAACAAAGAAATAGCAAAAAACTTCAAAACAACTTAACTTTGATCAAAGCAATGCCCAAATGTGTTTCCAGAAGATTGATGCTATGCTACCCATCACTTGACAGAGAGGTGACACATTACTGAAGCAGAATGAGACATGGACAACATAAGAATATATTTTACTTAATTATCTATATCTGTTATGAGATATCTATATGTGTTATATCTGCTTCCCTATCCTTTTCATTATTTTTTTATTCTTTGTCACAAGGAATGTCTTTCTGGTTAAAGGAAAATGGTGAGATATGTTTGGATATCAAGGAGATAGATAAAATACATCAATAAAAATTGTTAAATAAACAAAAGGTTGGATGGAACACTAGGCCTGAAGAATGGGTATCTCCCACCCCCCCCCCACTAGAACAGACCATTGCATACACATTCATATCAATTCACTGTACCTTTTTTTTTGGGGGGGGGGTACAGGACAAGGGAATCACTGGGTAGAAGGAATGTATCCAGAAATAACTGTGATATAAAAACAAGACCTCAATAAAGCTGACAATAGAAACAACAGTAATATCGGGTAGCATAGATATCCATATAAAATTCAAAAGAAAAGTTTTTAGAAAATAACATTACATATACAAGCTCAAGAATTATGTAAAAATATGAAAATATACCTTTTCCAACTGCAAAAGAATAATGAAAGTAGCTTGAGACTCTAATACCTTTTTAAAGGAATGTCAAGTTATTTCTAATTTGTCCTTCCCCTTATTTCCACCTCTAATTTTTTCTATTCATGCTAACTACCTGAACCTTAAGAGCCACCTCCCTTCAAAGCATCTTCCCTAGCTTCCATTTTAGACTTTAAATCTTTCTCTTCACTCTGATCTCATTTTTTGATACTAGCTTGTCTCCTTAACTAAACAGTAAGCTTCCAATAGTTGGGACTCTTAGAACTCAGCTCAGTGTTCAATACTAACTGAATTAAGGTGAAATCTTCTAAATATGACAATGATTATAATAACATATATATGTATATTTAAAAACCCTCACCTTCCAGCTTAGAATCAATACACAGTATTAGTTCCAAGAGAGGAACAGTAGTAAGGGTTAGGAAATGGGGGCTAAGTGACTTGTCCAGGGTCACACTGCTAGGAAGTATCTGGAGATCATATTTGAACCCAGGGCCTCCTGTCTCAAGGCCTGGTTCTCAATCCACTAAGCCACATAGCTGCCCCTGCTCACATATATTTAAAGAAAGTCTATACAAAATTTTAATAGACTACAGACAGATTGAATGAGATTGGAATAACCATCTAGTTTGGGTGCAAAGCTGAAAAAGAACCTGAGATGCATAGAATTTGAAAGATGGAAAAAAGATCCCATCAGTCAAGTAGTTCAAGCCATTTAAGAGGAATTCCCACTATAACATGGGCAACAGGTGAATATCTACCTTCCACTTTGACTTTCAAAGAGAAAGGGAGAATTCATTATCTCTAGGAAGTCATAGAACTCTTGAACAGCTTTGTTGTTCAGTCATGTCTGACTCTTTGCAACGCCATTTGGGGTTTTCTTGGCAAAGATCCTAGAGTGATGTGCCATTTCCTTCTCCAGCCCATTTTACATGTGAGAAAACTGAAGCAAACAGGGTTAAGTGATTTGCTCAGGATCACACAGTTAATAAAAGTTTGAAGTCAGATTTGAATTCACATAGAAGAGTTTTCCAGACTTTAGGTCTGGCACTCCACCTGGTTGTCCATGAATGGCTTTCATCATTAGGAAGTATTTTCTTGACTTGAATTCAATTATAAATTTGTTTCTATGCAACTTGCACACATTACTCCTGCTTCTGTACCCCTACTGACAAATGGAAGAAGTCTAATCCCACTTCTGTTATAAAAGTCCTTCAAATATTTGAGCAAAGCAATCCCTTCTGTCTCTAGACCATCTCTTCTATAAGCAAAATATTTCATGCTCCTTTAGCCAGTTCTCATGACATGGATTCAGTGCTCTTCATCATTCTAGTTGTCCCTTTTTTGGTCATCTAAAATGTAAAGATTTTACATTTATCTCTATTAAATTTCATCTTTACTAGATTCAAGCCATCATTATAGCCTGTCAAGAGCAATGACTCCTGACTTTATCATCCAATGTTTGACAAGACTTCTCACAGAAAAGGAAACACTAGCTGACCTGGAAAAAGAAGCAGCCATGGCATCAAATGACTGATTCCGGTCAGACACCAAAAGAATAATCACCAAATAAAAAGAACTATAATTCTTCAGAGATCACACTGAGAAACTAAAGCCATTGGCTTAATCAAAAGACTAGAAGGATACATTAGCCTGAAGAACCAAACTATCACTCTTGGTCAAGGTCAAAGATGGGTGAGGCAGTTAGCCTAAAGGTGAATAATGGCAGTCTATTATTTTAAATGCAGGTGCAAAATTAAATACTTTCATTTTGACAACTACCTGAAATCTGGACTTGTGAAATGTCACTTCACAAATATTTAAGTGCTTACTCAGAACCAGAAATACACAGACAAAAATGCCTTCGAGGAATTTATATTGAATCAGAAGGCAGCATGTGTGTGTGTGTGTGTGTGTGTGTGTGTGTGTGTGTGTGTGTGTGAAGAAACTGGAGAGGAGGTTTTCACATCTAGGGGCAAGGGCCACTGGATATTGAGAGGCTTCATGTAGAAGGTAGCTCTTGAGCTAATTTTCGTTTTGAACCATAAGATTCTAGTGAATCTTATTAGAAGAGAGGAAGAGACCAGGTATTTAAGACATGAGGGACCATTGTGAATTATGGTCATCATATACACAGTTTATATTAATAAAATTCCATTGTGCATCAAACTGCGCGTTGAACTATAGTCAAAAGGGAGGAAGACTTTAAAAGATTAGGAATCAAAGGAGGGGCGGGGGTGGGAAAGCATGGGGTAAGTGACCTGCTCAAGATAACACCACCATTTAATGACAGTGTTCCAAGTCTCCAGGCTTTCTTGGTCTTTGCTTTTCTCACTACACTTTGCTGCCTTGGATGAAAAAGGATTAAGAATTATTTCAAGAACCAGTCTCTGTCTCCCTGCTTTACAGACATATCTCATATGCCACATTCTTTTCTCTCTTACATGAGTGGAGGTGGGAATAAAAAAAGGTAGGGGTAAGGGAAAGGTTGAGTTTGTGCCTTCTTTCCACCCACTGTCACTTTAGCAGAATCTGAATCTTCCTAGCAACTAACTCTTCTCTGATCTATGAAAAGAGACCTAATGGCTATTCAGGATTCAAATTCTGCTATGGGAAGGTTGGCAACATTAAGGCTTTAATTCTTACCTTCTCAGAATAACAGCACTGAGATCCTTCACATTACAATGAGACAAGCTGCCTTTTAACGACTGTCTGGGGAAGATGTGGCAATCCTTGATGATTACATTCACACAGAATTCTACAGTGGCTTTCATCATCCCATGATCTCAAAGCACTTTTTATATGTGTTCGTAGGGATACCACCCACACTTGATGTAGGACCAGATTTTCTGGTTTTCTAATAAGAGTGTGGTATGTTGGTTCTCCTTAGGCTGGCAGTCTGTCTTATGGTTTACCCATTGTGGGCAGGAAGCAAAGGGAACTTTGGAGTCAACACATTCTGTTAAGTCAACAACAAAGTAAAAGAATAAAAATGGTATTTTACACAAATGTTTTTAAAGAAGCATACTAGCTGTAAAGAATACCTCTTCTGCCCCTGCCTCTCAGAGACGAACCAACAAAGTGGTTTAAAATTATCACCTTTCATTCCCCAAGGCCACTGAAGTAGCAAAGAGCATAGCATTCCACATCCTTCATGGAGAAAGGCAGGTTAGTGCAAGTGGGTCCAGTTTTAGAGAATATATATATATAAATGCATATATGTGAATGTGGAATGTGCACATACATATATGTATGCATAAAGGTTTACATATAAAGCACATGCATAAGTAAAAGTTAGCAGTGATTGTTCATCTCACAAAAAAAGAGGATTTTCATCTCTCAAGACAGGAAGTCCTTAAAAGCTTCTTTTGTATCATGAACCCCGTCAAAAGCCGCTGGACCCCTTCTCAGAATGTCTCACTGACAGCATTAATAACTAACTGAGGAAAATGTTAAATTTCAATTAATTATATATTCATAAAAATAAAGATGTAATTTTTTCTCATCCAAGTTCATGGAGCATTTGAAATCTAACCACAAAGCCCCACAAAAGCATGTCCATAAACACTAGGTTAAAAACACTTGCCTTAGTGCATTTAAGCCAAAATTCAACAATTATTAGCTATCTGAAGATAGAGAAAGCTAAAACCAAACCACTAGTAAGCCGCTACACCAAGGAAAAATGAAGTTTAGGTCAAGCAATCTATAAACCAAATTTATACACCTTACATACCAGAAACACATGTATTTTGCATACAGTAAGGTAAAAATCATGATACCAGCCAGAAAGAGACAAAAGCAATTGAAGGACTCCCATAATTCTTGGAATGGATCACACTTTCAAAAGAGTCTAGCTTTAGAGCTGAAAGGTACCTTGGATGTCACTTAGTTCAAACACCTCATTTTAGAGATAATGAAAAGCAGTTAAGTAACTTGGGCAAGATTATACAAGGAATAAGCATTTAAACCTCTATCTACATCTACTGATTCCAGCACATTTATCCACCATACCCACTGCTTTCCCCCTCTGTTAACTAGATAGAAGATAGTTATGTCTATAGGCACTTGTTGCCACATCACCCACTCCCAGTAAGTTTGTATCAAAATGAAACTCTATAATGAACAGTTGTTTTCTAAATGCTTGATCCAAATTGTTCATAGCCCACATGTAGATCAACTGTAATTTTTTTCCCAGGTTGACCAAGCAGTTCCTTTTCCCCATAGCATACAATTAAAATCTACCAAACTTTTTGTAAAGGAAAGGACAAAGTCAAAATTTTTTTAGAGAACTCTCTCTTCCCCTTAGTCTCACCTTAAAAAGACTTCAAATTAAAACTCCAGACATGAAGCCACAAGTCTATCCTGTACAAGCGCCCTAGGCATGCCTGGGAGAAGCTATCAATGTCAGACAGAGGGGAAACTGATTTCTCAATGTCTTCTGGAATTTGTGGGAAGAGGTGGGTGAAGAGAAAAGAATCAACTTGAGGGATTCCCTTCTCTTCTTTCATTTGGCAGTCTTACCCAATAGCTTGACTTATGTCATCCTCACATCTAATTTCCCTTGATGAGATATCATCAGTTATCACCAGGACTTCTTTAATCTGTGCAGAGAACTGCCAAATCCATATATCCATCTCTCATTCTCCAGTACTGTAGTGCTCCATATTCAAGGGCTAATGGGACCTGGATGCCCCATTAGCATCTAAAATTTAATATGTTCATTATCATTATCTTTTTCCCTAAACCTGTCCTTTCTATTTCTAGTTCACCCCTCATGCTCCCAAATTCCCAATCTCAGTCACCCTGGACTCTTCCTTCTCCTTTATCCCACCATATCTAACTTATCTCTGGAAAATCTCTCACATCCATTCAAATGATCTTTTAACTGGATTACTGAACTAGCCTATTAATTAATCATTCTTCCTAATCTCACTTTACTCTTATCCTCTCACCAATCCACAGTTCACAGAGTAACCAAAATAATATGGCAGAGGCAGAAGTTTTAAGGCACTCCCTGCTCAAAAGTCTTTAATGTATCCATCTTGCATCTTGGATAAAATAGAAAATCCTCAGTCTTGCATTTAGGTACAACAAAATCTGTCTCTAACCTAGTGTCCTGCTTTATTTCACAATACTCACATGCCAAACTGGCTACTGGCAATGTCATGCACTCATAGTGTCTGTCATCTCTGACCTTTGTGCATTTGCACAAGTCAATCTTGTCTAGAATCATTTGTTCCCTCTTCCTCTCCATCTTTCAGAGTTCCTTATCTTCCATTTAGATGGCATGCACCAATAATATGAAGCCTTTCCTGATCCTCTCAGATGTTCATTTATTTTCTCCTCCTCAAATAACTTTGTGTTTATTTATCTGTATGTCCATGTTAAAGCTCTGTACCAGATGTTCTTAGAGGCATGGACTATTTGAAGATGGCTTTTTTGTTTGGTTTTTATCTAGAACTGACTCTATCTAGAGAAGACACGCATAAATGTCTGTTGAATAGCAATGATGTTTGTGGCTTACTGAACTATCTGAACATGTAAGATAATATGCCACATTACCCAGGCCACAGACTGAAAACAATGATTCCCAACCTCTTAGAATTGTCGCAGGGTGACTCTCATTATCTCAAGGGACAAAGTGAAATTCTCAAGTGAATTTTAATTCACATTAGTTTTGTTTTAATGGTAAACTGTACATCATAAGGTATCTGGAAGAGTGAAAGAAATGGTTAACAGAGGTGCTGGCCCAGAATTTGGTACTGCAGGTGAAATACTAAAGAGACAGAGGAAGAAACACTCTCATTTGCTGATGCTGTTGAGAGCCCAGTATTGTTTAGGACTTAATATTTAGGATTTCATAATGCTCAACAACTATCAGAAGTGGCCCAGAGAATTGACCATTCAGCTGGAGTCAAGAAGGCTCATTCATGTGGAGTTTGAATCTGACCTCAGACACTTACCAGCCATGTGACCCTAGGCAAGTTACTTAGCCCTGTTGGCCACAGATTCCTCATGTACAAGATGAGCTGGAGAAGGAAATGGCAAGTCATTCTATATCTTTACCAAGAAATAAGGTTAAAGGGGACAGCTGAGTGGCTCAGTGGATGGAGAGTCAGGCCCAGAGATGGGAAGTCTCGGGCACTTCCTAGCTGTGTGACCCTGGGCAAGTCATCTAACCCCCATGGCCTATTTCTTACCATTCTTCTGCCTTGGAACCAATACACAGTATTAATTCCAAGATGGAAAATAAGGGTTTAGAAAAAAGAAGAAGAAAAGAAATGGGGTTATGAAGAGTCAGACATGAATGAAATGACTGAATAATGACAAAAATCTGAGAATCTAAAATGAAATGCTGATGAGTTATGCCCAGTAAAGACTTCAAGATTGAAGCTGTAAGAAGTTCTGGACTTAAGAAGCCAAGTTAAGAAAAGCAAAGGTAATACTACAGATCAACTAAGATAGAGGCTTAGGTATACCACCAGGTTAATAACTGTGATCTTTAGCAATTAAATAACCCAACCCCTGCTTCACCATCTAGAAGATGTTACTTCAGGTATCATGGCACAGTATAAGGAGACTCGATTGAGAGGTAAAAGAAAAATTTGTCATGTTCTATCCTGCCATATTAGCAGACCCACAGAAGAGAAATTACATAACCTCCCCGAACCATCTATAAAATGATGGAGTTGGGCTGGATGATCCTCGGTTTCTTAGAGGCCATCATAACTTGTGAGAATCCAACAGGCAATAAACATTTAATAAGTGCCTACTATGTACCAAGCACTGTGCTAAGCACTTTAAACGTCCTGCTTATAAAGCACTACATAATCTTAGGATAAAATAAGATCTTTTCATGTTCCATTTCCTATCCCAAAAAACTATCTTAATTTCTATAACCCTTAACCATATTACAAAAAAAACCCTTAAATTTTAATACATAGAAGGCCAAATTTTAAGTCAACTCTTTTCCCATAATTTGTCTACCAAAACAGAGAAATTGGGGAGGGGGGTGCCAATTAAGAAATGATCAGGTAGTAGATAGGATAGTTAGAAGGAGGTGGATATACTATTTGAGTATAGTCCTTTAAAAGAAAATAAGATCTGAAAGAGGGAGTTCACTTAATTGTGAAAGGGAAAGAAATTAGCAAGAGCCTGAGAAATGAGAAAGGAGGCAAGTAACAGGATGTCAAATGCACTGTCAAAACATGGGGGAAAAAAGGTTGAACGAACAGAAGAGAGTTCAATGTTAGGAGCTTCATACTTTGGAATATAATTTACATTTTATTTTTATTATTCAGGTTAAAAAAAAGTACCCTTAAACTAATCAGTAGTCACCACTCTTCCCTACCTCCACCAAAATACCCTTACTGGGATTGAGAACATAGATGTGCCTTTCTTTACATGACTACCATATTTGTGAGTATTTATGCAAAATGAAATTTTCTTTACTAGGTATTTCTCCAACACCTTATTGCACATTTTTGGATGTATTTCCACGGAATAAAATTTCCCCCACCATCATGAGATTACAACTTTTTCCCCCTGAAACATATAATAGAAAAGATTTCTAATAATGTATGTCAAATATTATGCTGTATTTTAATATATTTTTAAATGTATCAGAACAGTTATCAATAAATTAAGATAAAAGAAAGTTTATTTTAAGCTTCTCTGAACCATTGCCCCCTGCCAAAGGAAAAGATTTAAGACAGCATATTAATTCTAGAAGCCAAGCCTGACGAAAGCAATTTTTTAAGTTATTAGTGCAATTGTGATATTAGAGCACATCTTTAAACTTAATACATTTTCATAGAATGTAGTTGTTTTCCAAAGGATCTATGATATCATCAATGTTAATATTCCCACCAACAATACCAATTAAAACCCATCCAATGCAATTCCCATCCATGTCCTCCCTAAGTTACTAAAAGTTATTCACAATAATGTAATAGTGAGCCAAAGAGCTGAAATTTTCCATCAATTTCTCTTAATGTGCATTGCAGAAGGATGCTACTCTTCTGTGATTATAAGGGTAAACCAGTGAGGTATGGCTCTGTGGCTCTTACGATATCCAAAACTCTGGCTTCCTCAAACACAGCAATGTTATTTGATTAACTATTAAATGCGGGGATCTTAAAAATCGCCTAATATCATAGGTTCACTTTTTAAAATTTATACTCCCCTACCATCATTAGATCACTGCCAGCTGCAGTGAATTGTTAAGTAAACTCATCAAGTATACTATAGAGAGAATTTTTGTTCACATATAGATTAGACAGCTTTTGATGTCCCCTCCAATTCTGAGATTCTTTAATATCATAAAGACCTTCACAAAACAACTTAGACAGACAGCTAGGTGATATAATAGATGAAGTGCTGGAACTGGAGTCAGGAAAAATGGAGCTCAAATCTGGTCTCAGACACTTAAAAGCTGTGTGACCTTGGGCAAGTCAGTTAATCTGTTTGCATTGGTTTCCTCAACTGTAAAATGAGGATAATAACAATGCCTATCTCCCAGGATTGTTGTGGATTAAATAAGAAAAACTTTATAAGGTACAGTAGGTACTATCTAAATGTTTATTCCTTCCTCTTTCCTCCTTCCCTTCCCTTCCATTACTTAGAAGCAGCCTACCAGAAGTACTCAACAGGAATCTTTTTTTAAGTCTCTAACATTAAAATGAGAAAAATGTCTCACTTTCCTCTCCAACAACAAATTATAATTCCACCCTCCACTTTTATAGAAGGTTAAAAATGTAGGTAGCTCTGCAGACAACCTCGCTCCAAGATTAGTGCCTCCTTTGCCAAGGCTGGCGATCTTATTCCCTTTCCTCCCTTTCCTCTGGACTTTCATGTAACTGCATTCATGCAGCTTCACATTCTCTTCTTATTCTTTTTTGTCTACCTACAAGCATACCCAAGTCTTTCCCTTCCTTTTTTTTTTCCTCAATATTTGTTTGGATGCCCTACCTCAACCTATCAAACTTCTAGCAAGCTATGCAACCTGAGAGCCTCCACTCATTCCTTCACCCCTGCAATCTTGCTTCCTTACCACTCCAGCTACTTTCTTATGTGACTGATTCTCTTGGAATAAGGCCTTCCTTACCACCTGATTCCATTACAATAACCCAACAAGGTAAGGTGCTCCTTCCCCATTCAGCCTACTCTTCATACTAACTTTCCTTCTAAATAGCACTTATCTATTAAAAAAAAATCTTCAAAAGCTTCCCATAGCCAAGTACACTCAAACTATTTTGAATGGTAATCCAAACCTTCCATCCATTTTCCTACTCTTATCTCTTATTAGTCATTCACATGTGCAATATACTACATATACATCATACTACATTTGACCAGTCAAAACTTTCTTTTACAACTCTGATATAGTAATCACACATTGTGGTTATCTGTCTTCTCCCCCACTGGACTCTGACCTCCATGATGGCAGGGCTAGTGTCTTATCTCCACTTTCTACCTCCCTTAGCACAGAGCAGGTATTTAATAAATGTTAACGTGAATGGTGGGGGTGGTAGTTAAAGTATGGGCAGGATTATCAGCTGGAAGAAAGACTGAAACTCATTCTTTTTGGTGCTGGTGGGCAGTGCAGGGAACAAAGCAAGCAAGTTCTAATGAGGAAAATTAAGGCTTAACGTCAGGAAAAACTTTCCAATGGTTTAAGCTGTCCCAAAGTAAAATGCACTGTCCCCAGAGATATGCTAGTTCCTCTTTCCTCTGAGCTCTTCAAGTAAAAACTGGATAATCACTTCATCATCTATGTGGTGGTGACAAACTCAAATAGAAAAGGATAGCTCCTAACTAGAGGACTTGGAAAACCACAAATTAAAATTATCTATGTTGTGTTGTAGTTTTATTTTGTAAGATAAGTCACCTCTCATCTATGTTATAACTCACTTTATAAATGGTAGTCGGGACTAAATAGATGGTAATATTTCCCCAACTCTCAAATTCTGTGATTTGGGGACAAAAATCACTAGATCACAGAATATCAGTTAGAAGGGACCTCAGAGGCCATCTAATTTGATTTCTATGAGTCGAACGCAGAAACTTCAACAACACACCTGACAAGAGATAAACTGAGACTTAGAGATATGACTGAAACAGGGAATATTAATATATTGTATAGGGAAGATCCAAGATAAGAAACGTAACTGTGGTCACACCACGGCATTTCACTGCCTCTTTTCAAGATACATATCTCTTATTAAATTTGGCTATCATCACTTAAAACATAATTTTTATTCAAGCAATTTTTATGCTGGTTTTATTACAAAAGTTCCATCCATCCAATTTATCATTGATAGCCTAAACTTTCAGTTGGGGATGAAATCTCAAAAGGGTTAATAACTCTAGAAACTTCCTAAATTACAATAAAATTATTTCTATTTAAAATGTGTTGCTATCGCCCAGGACAACTACAGGAAAAAACACCTTAAAAAATTAGAGATGACTTTTTAACTATATGTAAGTTCAGCCCTGAATATAATTTGCACAACATCAAGAGAGTCATGAATCTTTATGTAGCCAGGAACTGCTTCCCCAGTCCTGTCTTTTCTCTGTGATAATCTTTCACAGTACTCATTCTATAAGGGTCAAGCAGGTCCAGAACCAAAGTTGACACCAAATTCCACTTGACCCTCAACTTGCCTCAAGCAAAGAGCAATAGATCAAAGGCACTTTTCACTAGTCTGAGGTCAGGCAGACTATTAGGCAAGTTCCATAATTAGGAGGTATAACTAAGTTACTTTGGTAGTTTGTTGATTACAAAAAAGCAACCAAGTTTAATAGAACCTTTACTCCAACAGCATTTCCTATATTTATGTAACAATCACCACAGATGCCTTGATAGAAGAAGTTAAGAATAACTTCAGTGGCCTTCTTATGATCAATACAAATCAAGAGATAAATGAGAGACAACTTCCCCAAATTTTTATCTGTGTCCGGGGAAGACGTCCTGTACAAAACCCAGATTGAACAAAGATTTCCTCTAGATGACTAAGATGACTTTAAACCTGATCTGTGAGATTCAGCCACTCAAAAGATCTATTTAACATTCCACGTAGGAAAAACTAAGTGAATGATGAATGGATAGCACTATAATTATGTATATCATCCGAATTATAAATCCACAGTAAAGATAGGCTACTTTGCGTCACCAAAGCACATTTTCTAACATCAATATTCTCTCTTCTTACCCGGTTTTCCCTGCCACATACGATTCTATCCAGTTACACTGGTCTTGCTGTTCCATGAATAAGACACTCCATCTCTCAGCTCCAGGAATTTTCTCTGGCTGTCTCCCAAACTTGGAACACTTGACCTCCTCATCTCTACCTACTGGCTTTCCAAGCTTCCTTTAAAAGTGTCAACTAAAATCCCATCTTCCAAAGAAAGCCTTTCTCAACCCATTAAAATTCTTAATTCTGTGCTTTTCCTCTTTTAATTACTTCCTATTTGTCTCAAATATAGCTCTCTGTATATATTTGTTTTATTGTCTCCTCCATTAGATTGTGAACTCCTTGAGAGCTGTTTCTACCCCTAGTGCCTAGCACAGTGTCTGGCACATAGTAGGTGCTTAAAAAATATTGATTGACTGACTTACTGAAAGATAGAATGACACAACTTCTGAAAAATCAAAACTTCAGGTAATTCTAATGGCAAAGAAATATAGAGTGACAATGTGTACTCTAAAAATGGAGTAAAAGAAATAAGGATATCTGACCATAAATGGAGGTATGTTTATCATGCAACAATGATGAGAGATAATAGATGGGCAGTCTGAAGGTTGTACTGGCCTCCACAAAATATTAAAAGACACAGAGGATGAAAAAGAGTGTGGACAAGAATCACACAGGATGAAATCACATACCCTGAATTACTACAATGGGGTAGGGGGGCAGGTACCCACAATGAAATTGGAAATGGTAATATTGAAGGCTAGACACCAATGAAACAAGCAAACAAATGAAATGAATATATGGTGCAAGATGTTCAAGTTGTAGGTATCAAATTGGTAAATAGATGGGACAACCATCCCAGAACCCTATACATTCCCTTTCATCATTTGGTTGATTCTCTTTTCTTCTCCCCTTTCCAAAACTGTCTCCAACCACCTACCCCTTTCCCTCCAGAATGACAGCTCCTTTCCTTTAAATTGTCCTTCAATTTCCATCATAAAATAAAATACAAAGTTCTAATCTACCTACCAACAGTTTAGTCTCCTACTCACTAGGAAAGAAGAACATTAAACTGGAAGATCCCAGCACCATAAAAATCCAGCTGCTTTAACACTCCTATCCATCCACTTGAATTCAAAGGCCATGTTGGAGGAGCTAAACAAATATAACTTTTATCTTCAAATTCATTCCCTTCCACAAACACCATTGTCCATTGATATAAACCCTAAATAAAGTGAATGATTTTTTTTTAAGTTTAAGAGTGAGGGAATAATAGAATGAAAATAAGCTATTAAAAGACACTACATGGAAAGCACTTAATAAATGTCTGAATTTAAAAGACAACAAAGTGCTTTGCTTTTCATTCGTTATAAAAGGGTAGTTCTCAGAGAGGGGAGAAAGGAGAGATACGATGGAAAGAAAACCAATATATACCTTATTTTTTTTAAAAGAAGACATACTTGAGAAAGGAAAAAAGTAAATTCTTTTAGGTCCCATGGCTACATTTTCAACAACTGGGAGGAAAATTAACCCTTTAAAATATTACTAATCCATTTTTTGAAGATCTGTTTTCATTTTTTTCTAACTAGCCCCTGAAAGGGCCAGTCAACAAAACCCGTAGAGCATTTCTACCCTCAAGAAACTCGCCTACCAATAGATATTAGTGTGTAAATCATTAGGTACCAAAGGGAGTAGGGTAGAAGAAACAAGGCCTGGGAAAGGCCTCCTATAGAAAATGGGGTTGGAGTCACATAATCTTCCAAAACAGAGATCTTAATTTTCTAGTATCTAGTACGGATGAATAAAAACAAACTATCTTAAGTGGTTACTTTATGGCAGGAATTATGTTGAATAGCAGTATAAAACTCATTTTTATGAAAACACATGTAGAAATGATGGACATCTGTTTTGAAGTCTTGTGGAAAGAACATGGAGCCTAGAGGTTTGAGATTTTGTTGATCTTAATAAATCTCTATGAAACTTAAGTTTCTCTGATGTAAAATGAAAAGGTTGAGCTAAGTAACCTCCCCAAGGTCCCTTCTTACTTTGGTAGCCTATGCTGTAAAATTTGGGGGAGGGAGAAGAAATGACTCCCTCACTCTTTTAACTTTCACACTTAAAATATTAAATTTTAGTGGAAGCAGAAAGGACAAAGACAAACCTAAACTCACTTTTTTATTGTTTGATTGTTAATCCATTGCACTTTTTATTGACAGCAACTTGGCTGTCCACCAGCATGATATACTTTAGGAGAAATAATGCTAGAATAATTTAAAGTCATACAGTAAAGATTATAAAACCCCAACAATCCAAACTGGTTTAACACGGTCCTGTGATGTTCTGCCATTTTTCCACTTTGGCTCTAAGAATAATAATGAAGCCAAATAAATGACTTAAGCAGAGCAGACATACACAGTTGGCCTCATACAGGTTTCATCTTGAAATCAATTGTGTGTGGCCTTTCTTGGAGCAAAAGGATGCTTTAACGCCTGCCTTCCCAATTACACTGAGTTCTTTAACTATCCTTGCCAAAAATGGGGAAATGACATATATAGGGTGGGGAGCCTATTGAGTTAATTTTTCAGTACAGAGTTTAGACAGGCAATTGCAGCTGGACCAAGAACTGAGCCCAATGTTGAACTGATACGGTAAACATAAGGCAGGATTTCCTGCAAAATTAAGCAGGGTTTTCAAGAAATCCTAACCTGTCCCTTAACTCAAAGGTCTTTTTGAAACATCAGGATTCCCTCGATGACATTAAATTTATAGGAGATGTGGAATTTCACATACAATTTCAGGGGCAGCTGACCCAAAGAGGAACAGAAAGATGCAAAGCAGGGATAAATAGGCTGCAACAAGGACATCTTAATAAATGAAGAGACATCACTTCATCCATCAAGAGTTTAGAATAACAGGAGGACAACTAAGCACTGATATCCATGAAATATTAAAATACCCAAAGGAAGGCTTCTAGAGCACTGGACAGATATACTACAGAGGCTTTCTGAAAGATATAGCTAAGAAGAAATGACTAGGTTTCCATCTTTGCCAGAGTATTCTCCTGCCCACTCTTTAAAGGTCGAATGCCTCTTGGTCCATGAAAGTTTCCTAAAACAACTACCCCTCCTCTCTCCCCCAAACTCACACTTATAGGTGATTTGAAAGACATAGATTGAGGGAGGGTTTTTTAAAGCAACTATGTCAGTTACAAGGAAAACTGACTAAATTCCTGGTCATAAAACATTTCAGAATCTTCCTTCTCTCTTAGACCTCAGGCATCACTTTATTTGGACACTCTTAAGTTCATCACAAACACAATGAAGAACACTGTAGCTAAGTGTCTCACATACCCAGCCCACCCCAAGGTGAGTTCCAGAGGTCAGTCCCCATCCCAAACCTCACCCCAAGCAGTGTACCAGGTAGGCAATTAGAAATGTTTATTTGGCTTTGTCAAACAAATTACAAAGATCTCCTCTATGGAAAAACAATGGAGTTTTTCTAGTTTCTTTCAAAAATGTTTAGTGTCATTTAGAAATGAGGGGGATTTCAGAGATTTAGAATTCAAGCCTTTCATTTTAAATGAAGACACTGCTTTGTGATCTTTGACAAGTCTCTAAACCTCTCTGAAACTCAAGTTCCCTCACCTATAAATAAATAAGAGGTTATAATAATAGCTACCTTAAGGGTGTTGTTGTGAAGATCAAATGAGATAAGATTTATTATAGTAAGATAATAAATATTTGTTGGCTGCATGACTAACTCAAAAGAAAAAAACAAGCACTTATTAAGCACCTATATATGCCAGGGGCTGTACTAATAAATACTTTACAAATATTTCACTTAACCCTCACAACATTCTTCAGAGGTAAGTACTATTATCATTCCTATTCTACATTTGAGAAAACCTAAGCAGACAGAGGTTAAGTGATTTGCCCAGAGCTACTAGTAAGTATCTAAGGCTGGATTAGAACTCCAGTCTTTCATACTCTAGGCAGGGCCAGCAGCCTCCAAGCAGCTTATGTAATTGAGATAACACAATTGAAAAACTTAAAGCTGAATGTAAACATAAATGCTGACCTTAAATCACCAGGTCCTACCCCATAATAGTTACAGATGAGAAAACGAAGGCTCAGATGTTAAGGGATGTAATAAAGGTCAGATAGCAGATAAGCAAATGGATCCAAAAAAACCTGATAAAATTGAGTGTAGAATTTTTTTAATGGCTTTTGGTTAACAAGTGAATTTTTTTGAATGGTTATACATATTTGTAAGGGGCTTTGTTTATCTTGCCTTCACAGTGGGTGAAGGGGGTGGGGAAGATGATTTAGGGCTGAAAATAAAAGAAAATTGGAAAAAAAAGAAAATAAGCAGCTTGCAACTAAAGCTTCTTAAGAGCTACAATCCCATCACTCATTTCCCAGTCCCTCCTACAGTCAACATTAATAGATATAAAGTTATAATTCAACATAGTAGTCCATCACTACCTTGCCACCTAAAAAACTATTTTTTACAGAGTAACAGCCACATGTTGTCAACAGGCTTGGCATGAAGCCCTCATCTATAGAAGCTTATTTCAATGTTGTTTGCAGTTAACTGTACTATGTCCTCATTTAATCTTCAAAAGAAATCAGTCTTCTTGGATTTTCTTTAAGAAAAGTCAAAGTAGGGACAGGAAGGAGAGTACTACCCTTGTGTATCTGATGCCTCACAAATATGAAGGACTGCATATGATAGTAAAGAAAACGCCCATTTCACAGAAGACCTGGGTTTGAATCCCAAGCACAGATAATGCATGACCCTGGGGAGACTACTTACCCTTTCTGGGTTTGGGCTCCCTCAACTATGAAGTAAAGGAGATAGTGTTAGATGGTCCTTCATTGGTACTTTCTTCAAGGTCTAAATCTAAACACCCCTCCCCAACCAAAACTCTAGTCATCTGCTTTTTATGGATCAAATCCCAAAACTTCACTCATTTTCAAAATTCTTCACTTTCAGGAAGACCTTACATTACAGTTCATTCTGTCTCACTCAAAGCTTCTTCCACTTATACTACTGTCTTCTCTAGCCAGAGGGACCCTCTAAAACCCAAGGTGCTTCTTTCTCATCATGATACATGATGATACATCAATTATAATTTAAACAGATCCTAAATCCCACCCCCCTCATGCAGACACACACAACCACATCTAAGCTTCTATATCTCTACCTAAAAATAGATACACTTAACATTAACTTGTGTTATATAAATATCTCATCCCCTCTTGTGATTTAATATTTCTACTCTGCATATCCTATATACATCCATCAGGATATCTTATATTATAAAATACTTAGAAAGTTGGGTATCTGAACTCTAATGAAATACTATGCCATTCATGGTGGTTTATAGTATTTATGGAACTTGGATTTACTGCTATGTTTTGTACTTAGTAAAAATGCATTGTTTTTTATAAACCTTTAAGTTCCAAATTCTAAAGAAACATATATTATACAAAAATGTTATTAATATAAACAATTTTGAAAGCTTTGGAAAGTTTTTCTACCCCATGGCCAACCATACACCTGTGATCAAACATTCAACCCCAACAAAGTGATAGACTGGTTGCATAGATGGGAGCCTAATTTTTTTATTTGGCCAATGTGGGAATCTGGTTTTGCTTGGTTGTATGTTTATATAAGAGTTTTGTTTGTCCATCTTCTATGGGAGAGTAGAAGAGAGAAGGATGATGTTTATTTATTGAAAAAATAAATTCTAATGTAAAAAATGAAAAGAAAGTTATATGCTATGAGTCTTATTTTACTTGCTAGATTTTAACTTCCTCAGCAGAGTTTTGAATATAACTTCACTCTCATGTATAGATTTTCTAAAAGTATTTGCTGCTTGAATGAAGACAAACTTTGTATTCTACATACAAGCACAGTGCTTTATGCAATGAGTCACTTTGGGGAACATAATAAAATACTACCAGAGATAGCAGAAGTAAAAAGAATGTATCATTCAGAAAATACTTCTAGGAAGTAGAGCTAGGGAAAAAACTTTTTTCTTCTACCAATCTAAAAAAACTTTTGTGAAAAGTGAGGCCGCTTCCAAAATTTTTTCAAAGATTAGCACTTACTTTCCAGTCAAAACCAGAACTCTATTCAAACCTCAGCAAGTATACTTGAACTTGCCTTGTTCAGAGAATTACTTTCTTCTTTTGATCCTTAAGTTTTAATCAAACATGGCTAACTCTCTAGAAGAGCAAGCATTAAGCAGGACTTAAGAAAAGAGGGTGGGAAGGAGAAGGAAGATGAGAACAAAAGAACCGCCCTCCCCCTCTCAAAAATCATTTAATATATCGTTTTTTTACTCTACTACTTTTGTCAGGCTCTGCAGCTGTTGTCTTTTGCAGTTGGCACTGATCATTGCCAATCTGGGACTAGTTTCCAGTGAAGACAGTATTGTTTTATTGGCTACTTAGGCAGTGCATGCACCATTAATGGAGTTTTTATCTCTCCATTTTCCTGTCAGTACAGAACCAGCCAGTCTGACTCTGTTATTATCATTAAGAAAGCTTATTTTTTTTTCCACACACTCTTTAATCCAAAACAACATCTGGAACTTCAGCCTCTATCATATAAAGGGGAAACAGATTTAAAGGGGAAAAGGAAAATTAAAAAAAAAACTGGAGCACAGACTAAATTGAACAACTACCAGATTCCAACCGTCTAACTTATCTAAATAAATGTACCTTAGTATATTTCCAATACCCTACTCAGCTGGAAAAGAAAATATCTTTTCAACACCAACACTGGGCTTCTGTCTTCCCAAATTAAAAAAAAAAATCCAACCAGAAAGGTAATCAAAAAAAACCTGAAGCATATTGCTTTCCTGAAGGACACATCACATTGTGAAGTTAATATTTAGACTATTAAGAATTTGGAACACAACTGGGGAAAAACATTTAGTGAAGAAAAAACCTTCTGTAAAAACTTTACAGCTCTGTACATTACTGGGAAAAACCTGGCGCCATTAAACCCAGAAAATATGTCCTCCTGTAACAGACAGCTGTCTCCTCTGTCATTTAAGCATGCTTTTTGCTTAGATCACACTCAGTGAGTCATGGAATCGATAGGGGAAAACACAAAGCCAGCCATGCTGCAGATCCACAGTGGGAGAAGCAAGTAAGTTCAAGACAGCAGCACCTCTGTCTCCCTCCAAAAGATATGCCAAGTAGACAGTCTACACACATTCAAGCAGCATAAATGTACAAAACGAAGGAGGCTTGAGTCATTCTCTGGCTGCTGCTGCCTTTATATCTGTGCCAATCACTTTCAGTTAAAAACTGACCCGTGCCACTGTCCCCAAACAGAACAAAAAAGTTCTAGATCAAGCATGAAATACATCAAGAAATGCTTTCATGGTCGCTCACATCCCTCTCATTGTCCCAATGAATTAAACACACGCCAGAGCTCAAAGGACTTACTTTCCTATTAATGCTTAACTCCAAGAGAAGATTCTCGAAATATCTTAATGTAAAGGAAGGGTCACATTGTGAGTACCAGCAAAGGCGTTTTTAATATTGGTGGTGGTGGTGGTGGTGTTCTATCCAGGAAAAAAAAATCAAAAACCACCACTCCAACGTCTGAGCCATAGGCTCCTGTTCAGACTTGAAGCTGTGTGTCTTGGAGCCCAGTGCAGTCTGCAGTCTGGTGTAAGGATGGACTCGGTAACCTGATCCTCTCACAGTGGGAGATTTGAGTAAGCACTTCCTTCTCCCTCGGTCTGGCCTTTCTATTGTCCCACCCTGCAGGGCCAGCTGTTTCTGACAGCCAAATTGCTGCGTGCTAAGCAATGAATGCTGTCAGAGAAGGAATTTTCATTTCTATAATGCATAGGCCTCCATGGACAAATTATACAGTTTATGGTCCTGGCTGCAGGAAGCTGCTCAGCTCTTGAAGGGCTGCCAAAATGCAGCTTTTCCCTCTTCTTCCCCTCCTGCCAACCTCTCAGCTGACAATCACCCCAAATGAGGCTGAATGACCAAAGCAAAACAAAATGCCATGTTTTCAGGAATAAACAAAACAAATGTCAAGAACGTCTGTGTAACTGCAAATTTTTAACATAAGGAGATGCAATGAGACACAATTAAACTCGTGTCCCATGCTGGATCCACCTAGAATTACAGGCACCTCTTAATACAAATCTCCAGCATAGCAGCAAAAGCCCTGGCCTGCCGCCCCTGGTGGACCTCATCCTCGATCACTCAAAGTGATACTGGAAGATTCCAGAGCAGAGAACTTCTCAAAAGCCAAGGACCAAGACAGCTGCTCTGTGGAAGGGAGAATGAAGGACACCAAAGGGCAGCCCGGAGTGCTAAGGATGGTGCCCTCCAAGACTGACTCAGAGAGTGTTGTAAAAGCTTCTGCAGCCTGTTAAAAATCCAAAGCTATATAATAATCCACACGGGTGGGAAAATACTTGAAAGTCCAACGTCATGTCAAGTTGACAAGATTTAATGTGCTTTTCAGTCATGGTGGTAGGGCTGGCAGACAAATAGAAAGAAAGGCACTCCCAGCCTTCAGTGAGCCACCATTATAATGGAGGAAGACAATGTAGGAGGAAGCAGAAGGAGATAGGGAGAGAGTAAAAGCAGCTAGGTGGCCCAGTAGATTCTAGACTGCCAGACCTGGAGCCAGGGACTCATCTTCCTGAGTTCCAATCTGACCTCAAATACAGACTAGCTATGTAATCCTTGGCAAATCATTTAATTTTGCCTCAGTTTTCCTCATCTGTAAAAATGACCTGAAGAAGGAAATGGCAAACCACTCCAGTATCTTTACAAAAAAGAAAAAAACAAAAACAAAATAAAACAAATGAGGGTCCCAAAGAAATCAGACAGGACTAAAACGACTGAACAACAAGCAGGTGGTGATGGGGCATTATAGAGAAAGTCTAGAGTCAGCTAGAATATACAGCCTGGTGAAGAATTGACAACAAGGAAGGTCTAAGAGTCTTCTTCATAATGGAAGTCCTAGGAGGAGCTTGCCAATCAAAGGAAAAAGGCATCAGGGAAAGAAAATACTTCCAATGTGTAGAAAATATTTCCAAGGGTAGAAAAAAGCCAGTGAGTCAGGAGTGCACTTAAAAGTCTAATCTATGCCTACTGGTATCCCCCTCCCCCCACATACCAAATTTAAGATTTTCAAAACATTGCAGTACCACATTCAAATAACAGAGAAAAGTATTAAGATTTGAGTTTGTTTCTTGAGACCCCCAATCATTATTTAATTTAGAATATTAGAACTAAAGTTCATAAATTTTAAAAATATATTTTGATCACTGTATTCAATATCATTGGTTTCTTTAGTAATCCTATGTATTTTATCTTATAATTTAAAATATTATTCAAAGAAGGGGTCCATATGCTTCACTAAACTGCCAACAGGGTCTATGATATTCAAAAAGACAAAGAACTCCTGAGGTAGTGGGAAGAACAATTTGGGTGGCCTATATAATCTACTCTTTGGAATCAAAGAGTTCAGCTGCTTAAATTCTAACTCATACACTTAATAGAATATAGGAAAACAACAGCTACAACTACTGGTGTTTATGAATTGTAAGATTTCACTCTTATAGTATCATATTATAAATCAGGAAACAGGACCAGTGAGATTAAAAATATAAGTAATGAGAGGTGGGACACCTTTGGATACACAACTATTCCTCATTCAGTCTAGCACTCCACTTGCCTTACTATGCCCACTAACTATTTAATTTAGCCACTTACCCAACCTCTCTATTTCAAGAGTTTGGGTACTATTTTAAGTTATTAAAAGTTTAAAACTGCATCAAGACTTTTGGGGACAAATTGTATAAATAATGAATTCTCCATCTCACAACTGAGGTTAACTACTATACCTTCTCCTCCAACCTTTATCTTAAAGGACATTACCTGTATTTTAGCGAAAAAGTTGGGATCATCTAATCTGGAATCCTTATTACGTATCTTAAAATCTCTTATATCACCATTCACCACCCTCATTTCCTTTGCTCTAGTTTCTGATAAACTCCAGTGCCCTTCTCATTAGTAAGACCAAGACCTCAAATTTGTAGGCTTGATGTCACTTCCTCCTCTAACTCAGATCTTATTCCCTAGTGTTTTCATTCATTACTTCTATCATCTTCAATTTTCCATTATTTACTGTCTCCTTCCTCACAGCCAAGAAACATTCCCAGGTCTCCCTCATTCCTAAAACAAACAAACAGAACCTTTCAATTGACCCTGCCATCCCATCAAGCAATCTTCCTAAATCACTTCCCTTTCACATCCTAGCTTCTAGGAAAAAAAAAAGTTATCCTGCCTCTCTACAGTCTCACCTCCCACTCATCAATTTTGTAAACTTGGTATCTCCTGATTTCTCTTATAAATCTGGACCATCTCCTACCACAAAACCATTGACATGCCCTAAGATCTGAGTCTTCATGTCTAAGCAGCTCCCCTATTCAAAATCTTCCAGAGGCTGCCTAATACCTTTAGAATAAAAAACAAACTCAACTTTTCCTGAATTTTTTCTTACTGTTTATATGTTGGTATTCCTCAATAGAAATGTTTTTGACAGAACCTATCCATACAAAACTATTTATAGTAGTTCTTTTTATGGTGGCCAGGAATTGGAAATTACCCATCAACTAGGGAACACTTGAACAAGTTATAGAATATGATTATGATAGAATATTCTCAGTATAAGAAATATTGAGGGGGATGGTTTCAGAAAAATCTGAGAGGACTCATATAAATTGATGCAGCATGAAGTGAGCAGAATTAGATTATTATACACAGTCACAACAATATTGTAACAATGATAAGACTTAGCAACTCTGATCAATATAACAATCCAGACAATTCCAAAGGGCTCATGATGAAAAATCCACCTGTTCCAGAGGTATCCCACCTCCAGAGAACTAATGAACTGACTTCAAAAATTGAAATATAATTTTTAACTGAAAAAAATGCTTTTGATTTTTTATTTCTGTATTCCCAGTACATAAGAATAAGTTCCCTACTTACAAAAGGTCTCTAGCTAAAGGAAATCTCTTCCTCTCCAGTCACTTGCCTCTCTTTCTACCTAATACCACATGTGTGTGAATCCACATATAAACACATATGTTTATTTCTAATAAGGAAGAATGGGTGGATTTATTAATTGCTTTATGCAAGGGACTCAAACACTTTACAAACATTATCTCATTTGATCTTTCCAATAACCCTGAGAAGATAGTATTATGATTCCCATTTTACAGTAGAGGAAATTGAGGTAGAGGATAAGTGACTTGCCCAAAGTCACATAGCTAGTCAATGTCTGAAGACTTTAACTTCCTGGCTTCAGGTTCAGTATTCTATCCACTGTATTAGCTAGCTGTCTCTAATTGTCTGCTACTACATATCTTTTGGTTTAGATCTCACTTCACTACTAAACCTTTAGTCTTCAGGACAGCAGAAAGTATTTTTCAGGAAGCATTTTATAAACATCAACTATGAGCCTACATCATGTTAAGTGCTGGAGATACAAAGAAATAAAAACAATCTCTGCCCTCACCTCACTTAAATTCTCATGAAGTCCAGACAGATACTTACATAAATATACAAAATAAATGTAAAGGAGTTTGGGGAGGGAAGAGTCTGGGGGAGGAGGAAGGAAAGATGAGGTGAAACTTCAAGTAGAGTATAGCCCCTGAGCTGAGTTTTGAAGGAAATTAAATTGGAGATTTTGTAGTATAATGCCTCACACACAGTAGGCACTTCAACAAATATTAATTGAGGGGGCAGCTGAGTGGCTCAGTGGATCCAGACCTAGAGACGAAAGTCTTAGGTTAAAATCTAGCCTCAGACACTTCCTAGCTGTGAGACCCTGGGCTAGTCACTTAATCCCCACTGCCTAGCCCTGATCACTCTTCTGCCTTAGAGCCAATACATAGTATTGATTCTAAGATGGAAGGTAAGGGTTATTAAGAAAGAAGAGATGCAAATCAAAACAACTCTGAGGTATCACCTCACACCTAGCAGATTGGCCAACGTGATAGCAGAGGAAAGCAGTGAATGCTGGAGGGGATGTGGCAAAGTAGGGACATTAATTCATTGCTGGTGGAGTTGTGAACTGATCCAACCATTCTGGAGGGCAATTTGGAACTATGCCCAAAGGGCGATAAAAGAATGGCTACCCTTTGATCCAGCCATAGCACTGCTGGGTTTGTACCCCAAAGAGATAATAAGGAAAAAGACTTGTACAAGAATATTCATAGCTGTGCTCTTTGTGGTGGCCAAAAATTGGAAAACCAGGGGATGCCCCTCAATTGGGGAATGGCTGAACAAATTGTGGTATATGTTGGTGATGGAATACTATTGTGCTCAAAGGAATAATAAAGTGGAGGAATTCCATGGAGGCTGGAACGACCTCCAGGAAGTGATACAGAGCGAGAGGAGCAGAACCAGGAGAACATTGTACACAGAGACTGATACACTATGGCATAATCAAACAATGGACTTCTCCATTAGTGGTGGTGTAATGTCCCTGAACAATCTGCAGGGATCTAGGAGAAAAACACTATCCATAAGCAGAGGACAAACTGTGGGAGTAGAAACACCAAGGAAAAGCAACTGCCTGACTATAGCGGTTGAGGGGACACGTCAGAGGAGAGACTCTAAACGAACACTCTAATGCAAATACTAACAACATGGCAATGGGTCCGAATCAAGAACACATGTGATACCCAGTGGAATCACGCGTCGGCTATGGGGGGGTAGGGGAAGAAAATGATCTTTGTCTCTAATGAATAATGCTTGGAAATGATCAAATAAAATATTTAAAAAAAAGAAGAGGGGGGAAAAGGTGAAATGAGAATAGGAAGAAAGGATAGAAAAGGAAAGAGAGAGGAAGAGAAGAGTTAGAGATGAGAAGGAAAGATGTAAAGGACCTTAATGGTTACCTGGTTTGAACTCCTCAGTTTACAAATAAGTAAACTGACACCTAGAGAGCACAAAGAAGAGACAAAGAAAGGAAAGAAGGTAGGAAGGAAGAAAAAAGAAAAGCTATATATTGAGATGCCAAGAACTGTACTTAATGCTGAGGATACAAATAAAAGCAAAAATTAATGTTTAAAAAAAAGAAAGAAAAAAATTTCATTGAACTGAAATAGAAATGGTCTTGTGACCCAGATCTATTTTTTATCATTTATTTTTATTTTTTATTCAAAGATATTTTATTTCCCCAATGCCATGTAGTAATGATTTTCAATATACATTTTCCAAAATTTGAATAACCAAATTGTCTTCTTCCCTTCCTTCTCTCCACCCTCTCAGAGATAGTGTAAGCAATTTGATCTGGGTTATACATGATTATCATGTAAAACATTCCAATTGGTCATCGGTCATAAGAGAATGCTCATATAAAACCAAAACCCCAAAATAAAATCATAAATAAACTAATGTGAAAGATAGCATGATTTGATCTGCATTCTGACTCCAACATTTCTTTCTCTGGAGGGGGATAGCATTCTTTGCCAGAAGTCTCTCAGAATGGTCCCAGATCATTGTATTGCTGAGAGTAGCTTAATCTTTCATGGTTGATAATAGTACAATAGTGTTGTTACTGTATTCAGTGTTCTCCCTGTCCAGATTTCCATTTTCAAGAACTACTGACTGTTTTCTCTGGAGAATTTAAACTTCATATGTTACCATTCCCCCTCATGGTTCCATAAACTTGAATGCTACTTGCTATATGTGGAAAAAAGAAATCTTACTCTGGTTACTGATCCATTTGCACTGTGTTACTGAAGCCAGCTCAACCAAGGCCAAAAAAATGCCACAGACCTGAATCACAGCCATGATCTTGCTCAACCAGGAAGGTTATAAGACATTAAGATTGTTAGCTCCTCCTCCCATCATAGCTGATCTGCTCCTTCGTGTGGGTCATCCAAAACACAATCAATCATCAGCATACTATCATTGTGCCAAGGCCATTGGTCCTAATGAGTGCTGCAATTGTCAACTATGCAAGGAAGAAGCTGAGACTCCAAGACAAGAGTATTTGGGACTTGCAAGGCAGGCGATATTATGTAAGGCAAGTAGTTTGGAGACTGATACACTAGTTTTAAGCAGTCTAGCTTGGCAGTAGTCCTGGCAGCTCCCCTTCACAGATAACAGAACCACAAACCCAAGAAATACAGAATCACCAACCAGGCAACATGCAAGCATAATATGCAATTCACACACCCTAAAAATTATGTCAGAATTTATTTTTCATTCTCTTGCTGTCCATACCAAGTTTCCAAAGCACACTCTGCTTTGGAATGATAATGGGGAGGTAGAAAAAAGGAAAAGAAGAGAAGAAAAAAAGAAAAATGGAGGAAAGGAGCAAGAAAAAATTAAGGGAGAGACAGCATTAATATCAGATCTTAGCTGGATGCTAATACAAAATTCATCTGACTTTCACGGCTCACTGCAATCTATTTTTCCAGTCTCCAGCACATACTTTAAACTACTGTAACCTCAATTTGTCCATTTTTCATCTTTCATGCTTTCCACTCCCCCTCAGAAAGCAAGTGGGGATATTCTAAAGCAAAACTAAATAAGAAAAATAATTCCCCTAGAAACACTTATATGTCTATATATAAACATATAATATACATATATCAAATAAGAATGTTTATAAAGGACATAGCACAGAATTTGACACATAGTAGATGTTAGGTCCCTTCCCTTCTCCTATATAAATATATATGTATATGTATATATATCACTTCCATAATTCTTGAATTTGAAGATGTTGGAGAGAGAAAAAAAACAAATACTTGTCTCCAGTTCCTTGTCCTCCATTTTCATTCACTTAAGTGGCAACATCAGAAGTGTCTGAGGAGCCAAGTAAGCACAGGCAAGTTGTAGAGTAGATAGAAAGAGGGGACTTTACACAGTAACAACAATAAAGTGATGATCAACTATGAATGACTTAATTATTATTAGCCTTGGAAGGATCCAAGACAACCTCAAGGCACTTGTGACAAAAAAAAAAAAAGCTATCTACCACCACAGAAGGAACTGATAAGAGTCTGAATGCATATTAAAGCAAACCATTCTTCCATAATTTTCTCTAGTGTAAGCAATAAATATCTTCTTTTACAGCATGATGAACATGGAAGTACATACTGTATGATAACACATGGACAACCCATATCATATTTACCTGTCATCTTGAGGAAGAAGAAAAGGACATGGATCTCAAAATGTCAGAAAATGATTACTGAAAATTGTGTTCTAGAGAACTTGGGTTCAAATCTAACATCAGGCACTTCCTAGCTGTCTGACCCTGGGCAAGTCACTTAGTCCCAAATGCCTAGTCCTTACTAGTCCTTCTGCTTTAGTACTGATACTTAGTATCAATTTTAATACAGAAGGTAAGGGTTTAAAAAAGATAAGAAAAAGAAAATTCTATCCATACATAATCTAGGGATGGGGGAATAAAAACAAATAAATATTGAGTGGGAGAAATAAACAGTGATAAAGAAAGAAAAACAAGACAGAACTAGAGTTTACTATGCTAATCCCATCAGGAGAGTGCTAGAAGCAAAATCCAAGAGATGGGATTCAAAATATTCTTTGAGTCCCCAGCCTCTTTCTCTTTTCTATCCCTTGGAAGACTCCCAAATCTGTATTTCAAGCTATAACCGATTTCCCCAAGTTACAGACTCAAATTTCTAACTGTTTGCATGTATGTTTCCTCTGAGATGCCCTTTATGTTGGTGTTGTTCATTGTAGCAGGGGTTTTTGTTTTGTTTTGTTTTTGGTGTGGGGAGAACCTGTAATTTCATTGGTATTCCATTCTCTTTGTCAGAAACCTCCCTTCTACCAACACAGATTGGCACTTGTTCTTCAACTTCTGGTCTTAAGAGTTGTCTGGAGCTCTGAGAGAGTAAATGAATTGCCTAAGATACAGAGCCAGCATGAACAAATATTAAAGAGAGAGACTTGAGGCCAGCCTTCCATGCTGTTTCTCTATTACCTTAAACTCAGCATGCCCTAAGTGTGAAAGAATCATCTTTTCTCCAAAAACTGAAATCCTAATTTCCCTATTTCTGTTAAAGACACTACCCTTCTCCCAATCAATCCGGTTATACTTTAAATCAACTTTGCCCACATTCAACTTTGCTATATCCCCTTCCAATCAAGAGGCAACATGTGAAATAGCTAGAATTGAAAGGAATGAGTTTATTACAACGTTACCAACCTAAGGTTATTTCTACCCTACTTATTTATGGCTTTCTAACTAGACTCCCCACTTTAAATCATTCTTCTCTGTGGAGTAATCTTCCAAATGCAAAACTGATAACTGGTCAAAAACCCTTCAATAGCTTCTCACTGCTAATTAGAGAAATTCCAAACTCCCTAGTTCTGTTGTCCTCTTTCACACCCCCTATCCTTACCTCCATTTCAGGAATCTGGGTGTGTGTATAATATGCATGTCATATGCACATGTATACCTACATGCATATAATTGTATTTCAACCAAAAAGTGTTCAACTGCCAAGATTCACAGAATCACACAAGTCCTTGTTTTCAGGAGTGGAAGTCATCTTGTCCAACTTCTCTCTCCATAGTGATCTACTCTACAACACCAGTGTAAGGGCTTATCCAATCTTCAAATGAAAACCACTGGTGAGAGGAAAGCCATGACCTCCTAATTCAGCATATTCCACATTTAGTCAGATCTGATTGTTAAGAACTTCCTCCTTATGTCAAACCTAAATTAAATCTTCCCCTATACAACTTCTACCTATTTATTGCTCCTGGTTTTTTACTCTTGGGCAAGGCAGAATGAGTATAATCAATCAATCTCTTTTCCCACTTCAGTCCTTCAAATTACCATGTCTGCCCCAAGTCTCTTCAAAGGAACCTATTATAATTCTATCTCAAGACCCTCTCACAGACTTATCACCTATCCCTCGTTTTCCTCTCCAGACAGTTGGTGTTGAAATCCTTTCCTTCCTGAAGGCTCAGGTCAGGGACCACCTCCTCCATGACCCTTCTCCCTGATTCACATTTTTCTTCTCTCCCTTCCCAAAAAAGTTCACATTTTCCAAGTCTCAAGGGTTTCATAACACTTCTTTGTGCTCTTCCTGAGTATTTGTATGAGTTACATGATATGTGACGCATTGCCCTAACTACACCACAAAGCTACTTGAGGGCAAGAATATTTTCATTAGCCTTTATATTTTCCATAGCATCTACATAGTACCTGATAAATAGCAGGCACTCAACAAAAGTTTGTTAAATTGGACTGAGAAGAGTGGAAGATGGTTCACTATCCTAGGGACAGAAGATGAGGGTTGGGGGTGGAGTATGTGAGGTAAATCAAAGAAGGCTAAATGGAAGAGCATTTGAGCTAGGCTTTAAACCACAGGTAGGAATTCAACAGCAAAAATGGATAAGGACATTAAACATAATTATAAAAATTTGTCAACTGATCATCAGAGTTTAAAGGAACAGTATATAGATGTGTACACACACATTCACACACACATCCCTTCCAGGCGGGTCCAGTTTAACTCCAAAGCAGATAACTGGCTACTCTAAAAATCCCTAGATCTCACATCCTCTAAATGCAATTGAAATATTCACTATATAATGGAATACTATTTCGCCATACAAAATGCTACAAGAGTTTCAGAAAAGTCTTGTAAGACTTTTATTAACTGACACAAAGTGAAATGAGCAAAATCAGAACAATTTACACTATAGCAATAACATCATGAAAGCAAACAACTTTGAAAGACTTAAGAACTCTGTTAAGCACAATGATCAATCATGATTCACAAGAACCGATGATAAAGCAGGCTACCACATCTCGTAAGAGGTGATGGACTCAAAATACAGAATGAGTCACACATTTTTGGACAAGGCTGATTTGAGAATATTTTGCTTGAGTATGCTTAGTCGTATGAAAAGTTTTGTTTTTCTTTCTCCTCCCTCTCCAAACCAGATAGAAAGGGAGATAACATAAATTATTGTAAATAGAAAAAAACTAAATTAAGAGAAGTATTCAGAAATGTCTTTACTAATTAGAAGTTCTTTCTTAAATCTAACCAAATTTCTCTTGCTGAAAGACTAAGTTGTGTTTTGGTGTTTTTTTAGGAATACACTTAGTATTTATATAGTTCTCCAGCATCACTGATCATCTTACGTGGCAATAGGCTTAGTAAGAGTTTTTATAATCCAGCTATATAAATCAGCATTTCAATTCTGAATGTTATTCAGACGCCTTCGTTTCCCAGCATTTTATACCCCCTACCGATTTTCTGAAAGTCAAGTTCTATCACTTCAAGTGCCAGACAGAGACCTGGTTTACACAATTGGCTCGACAGAGGAGAGGAGTGTGAGTAGACAGAAGGACATGTGGGAGGTTATTTAAAACCCAACAGCCAGTCTGGGTAGAAAGAAGCAAGCTTGTGGTTTTACCTTGCTTCTTCCCTCACCTCCTTGCCAGAACACCAGAATTACAAAATAAGTTTAAAGTGATCTAGAATCAAAAAGTAGCTATTATTCTTTATTAGAAAGTTCTTATTAGAAATCCCTAATGACTAATTTAGTATCAGTCTAATAAAATAAAATGACCTGATCTCTTCAAGTCATTAGAATAGTTCCCTCACATTCCATACCTGCTGGTATTGGGGCCCTCTGCAAGATCCTGTTATTTGCAGCTTTAGATAGCTAACTATTTCTCCCACTCACTCCCAAGTATCTTGGTTGCCTGTTGCCTGTTCACTGTCACCCAGAGCTCAAGAATCTTTGCTTTCATGGGAGGTCAAAGTTGTCTTATCAGTTACAAATTAATTCAGGGCTGAGGAGGAGAAGGGGGGAAGCAGGAGGCTGACTCCTACCACTAACCAAACCAGAGTCTACATTCCAGTCTCTCAATTTTTTAAGTGATAAATGATAGGAAGTGTAGGGGGGGGAAAGCTAGCACAATGTAAACCAGCATTTAACATGTCTGGTTACATGGTAGGTGTTTAATGTTTATTTACTGACTTAATATTCTGAGACAATACCAAAATAAGAAAAAAAATTTGCCTTTCATGGTAGCATTGCTGGATCTTCCTATGAACTGAATTAGAAAAGAGTACAGTACTATATAGTAAATTTAACAGTTAATAAATACCAACAAGCCATGTTTTTCTAAATCTTATATTTGGTTAATGGCTGAGGAGATTTGAACGTTGCTCGGATACTGTTGCCGAGGGGTGCTCTTTTACAGCTAAGGAAAAAGATTAATATCCGTTTAACCTTATTTCACTGGGTTTTCACTAGTTGTAACATTTATCTATTTTGGAAATTGTAACTTAATTAACACTATATCTGATAATCCATGTAATAACAAGTCCTACGGAGAGGGTTCCATATATAGACTATAATAGGATGAAGTACAAAAAAACAAACAAACAAAAAAACAATGTCCTGAAAGCAGAGTAGTTTACCTGAAAGACAACTAAACCTGGAACCAGCAAATCCCAATTCTAGTCCCAGAGCACTGCTCAATGAGTCATTTTGGGCAAGTAACAACTTCCCTGGATATTAATGTTCTCATTTACAAACTAAGTCATCCTGATAAATCCAACCAATAAACAGCCTACATACTCCACTTGTATCCATGCAATTCAAGAGATGTAGAAGAAAGCGCTCCCCTTCCACCAACGTTAGTGAGTCCCATGACAGACATAAGAGAGCTCATTCAAGAAATGAAGAGATCTGATGGTGATGGAATAATATTGTGCTCAAAGGAATAAAGAACTGGAGGAATTCCATGTGAACTGGAACAACCTCCAGGAACTGATGCAGAGTGAGAGGAGCAGAACCAGGAGAACATTATACACAGAGACTGATACACTGTGGTACAATTGAATGTAATGGACTTCTCAACTAGCAGCAATGACTAGCAGCAGGACAATTCTGAGGGATTTATGAGAAAGAACACTATCTACATCCAGAGAAAAAACTATGGGAGCAGAAACATGGAAGAAAAACAACTGCTTGATCACATGGGTCAATGGGGTTATGATTGGGGATGTAGACTCTAAACGATCACCCTAGTGCAAATATTAATACTATGGAAATTGGTCTTGATCAATGACACATGTAAAACCCAGTGGAATTGCACATTGGCTATGGGAGAGGGGTGGAAGGAGTGGAGGGAAAAAATATGAATCATGGAACCATGGAAAAATTTTCTTAAGCAATAAAATTAAATTTTAAAAAAATTGAAGAGAATGGTCAACAATCCATGTTGATGAAAAGTACCCCCTCACACTCATTCTGAAAAAGACTATTCACCACCATAGAAAGAATAGATGGTGTCTGAATGCAGATTGAAGCATGCCATTTTTTGCTTTGTTTCCTCCATGATTTTTTTCTCAAATGTAAGCAATATGTGTCTTCTTTTACAACATGACAAACATGGAAATCTGTATTATAACAGCACTTTGTCATATTACCTGCTGTCTTGGGGAGTTGGGGTAAGGAGGAAGAGAATTACAGATCACAAAATGTCAGAAAACAATTATTAAAAATTACATCAACTCTGGAAAATACTCTGGAAAATAAATTTTTAAAATGAGTACTCTCCTCTATGAAGTTAGACTATCTGAGATACAATTTACCCCCTTCAATATTCATCACATTCAAATGATTAGTTAAGCAAGAGTCAAAACACTATTTTAACTATATATAAATAAACTCATTCAATGGGTAAGATTGAAACCAAGTAAAGTAAAAATGTATAAAAACCAAGAAACCTTAAAATTAAGTCAAATTAAATTTAAAATGAAAAGATAATTTGTACAATAACCTTATATTGCCATTCACTACTAGGCTTTCTCTAGCAAGTGAGATTCCACTGCAGCTAATGTAGAATATTTGATGCCAAGAACTTTTAAACCAAAATGTGGAATTTTCCAGTGTATACTAAGTATTATATGACAAAGGAGTAATTAAGTCATTCAGTTACAGTATATAGGTCTAATAGTTTTGAAAAAGCTCAAAAAAAAAGGTTCAAAGCAGAGGTTTTTTTAAAAAGGGGGGGAAGGGGAGTACTCAAAGATTTACAATTTTGTAAATTTCCCCACCTAGCCAGAGGTACCTAGACCTCAGTAGGCAAAGGAATGGAGACAGTCAGTGGGTGATGTCTTTTCCCATCCCTTCCCCCACTGTCACTTTCTCAGCTTCACTCAAGGATTTATAATTAGCACTTTCCCCATTTCCTTTATCACCTCTCAATCTCAAGAATCATATGACTTTGATCTGGAAAGGATTCATAGACCATCCAGTCCAAGAGTTTTTAACCTTTTTGTATTATGGATCCCTTTGGAGGTCTGGTGAAGCTTACCTCTTCTCAAATAAAGTTTCCAAATAAAATTTAAAATTACATCAGAAAATAAGGAAAACTACTTAAATTGAAATTTATCAAAATATTTTTAAAATTTTAGACCCCAGACTAAGAACTCTTGATCTAGTCCAAACTCTTCATTTTATGAATGAAGAACCTGAGACCCAAAAAATGTTATATAACCTGCTAAAAGTCATAAAGGTAAAAAAGTGACAAGAGGGAACAGAGTTCAAGTATCTGGAAATTGATAAACATCTACTTTCTTATTAAAAGTTGGAAGAATTCCTAATTACTTCATAGAAAAATGCCTCACACCTAGCTGACTTACTGGCATATAGCAGATGCTTAATAAATACTCTTTGGCTAATTCTTAAAATTTCTTAATTATTTTTTTCTTAAATTATTATTCTTAAAAATTCTAGACCCTCAAAAATAATCTTGGGGTATATACTGGAAGAAAAGACTTACTGAGTCTGCTACCACCATCAATCAGTCACCTTTCTGTGATGTTTTCTTTTTACCTTCCTATTTATCACCCTCCCATGGGGGTGAAGGTGGAAAAGTACAAAAGATAAAAGTAGGAGGGAACCAAGGAGAGAGCCATCTTCATCTACCCAGAAGGGAAAGTCAGAAGCACCATCCCTGAGAATAAGAGGAATGCAGAGATTGAGCAATACTTTTAATATGATGTAACTGTTGAAGAAGTGGGAGCCAAGAAAGATCAGGACCTAATTCTATTTACATTCCAATGGATGTATTGCAGGACTTTTGTGACTTCTAGTAACTTTTCCCATGTTTGTTATTTTTATCCATCTGTTTTCTAGCAGTAAAAACCCTTGGGGGGGGGGGAATTAAACCAGCTTAGGTACTTGTTCAGGGTCATCAATATGGATGTTGAAGTTACCCAGAATGCTGGACTAGAAAGAAAAATGCAAGCTGAGTCACAATAATAACAATAATGACATTACAATAACCCACATTCATTTGGCACTTTACAGCTTACAAAGTTAAGATAGAAATATGCTATAGAGAAAGGAAGTATAAATTTGATGGAGTAGGATTTTAAATAAGGAAGGATTTTTGACAGTTTGGGCTAGGAAGTAGTACCAGATAGCTTGTTTCACCTCTCCCTTTCTAAGAAGAGGAGCAGAAAAGGGTTAAGCCTCCAATGAAAGCCATGGGGCACAAATCAAAACATATGATGGGTCAAGTGATGTTTCAGTTAGAAGTGGGAAAGAGATGAAGAAGAAAGCTTTGGGAAGAAAAGTTCACTCATTTCAGAGCCATAGACCACTTCCAACAAAGGTTAACAGAAGAACATATGGAATATGGGAACAAAGAAGGGAGGAATTAAGCTGAACCAGAGACCAAATATGGAAAGAGGAGAGGGCCCACTATTAGTTATAGAAGAAGAAAGAAGTTAAGGGGATAGACTAGAAGTAAATATTAGTTACTACAACAATAAATACCATTTACCCCCAAACAAATAAAAAGTTTTAGAACTTTTAATTTAGAAAGGAACTTTTAAAATTCAAAACTTAAAACAACTGCATAAATCATATAAATGATCTTCTGATGGGTCCTTCAAATCTACCTAATTCTATCTCTAACCCTCCTATCCAAGCCAGTCACATGTAAAAGGAAAACATTTTAGTATTAAAACTCACAATTAAACAATTCTTAAGAACTCTCAGTGTGCAGACCTTGTAATGATTTACAGTTACATGAAAAAATCATAGGGAAGATTCAGATAAACTGTCGATTGCACTTCCCACAAGACAAGTATTTACATGCAAAAATATCAGAAATACTATTTTTTAATTCAATTGTCTAGATAGGTTTATTTGCAACTCTTTTCAATGATGACATGTTGAACAGAATGTTGCTTTTCAGAGATAGAAAAATGTGGATTCAAATCTCATTCTGATTTTTACTAGCTGTGTGATGAATCACAAAAGTATTGTTTCAAGCAACTCCAGAGAATTTATCTACTAAAGCATATAAGGTACTTAGTGGATGGAGTTGCCATTTTAGATATAGCCCTGAATGTATATCAGTGTATTCTTATCTCCTGAGAAACTCCATTAAAGCTAGTTACTAATAATCCAAAATTCTCTAAATGGTGTTTTTAGAATGTTTTTAGAATGTAGTCAATTTGAAATAGGAATGTACCTATATTCCGAATGAGCTTCAGCATCTCTTTTAAAACATACTTTTATTCCAAAACCCATACAAATATACTTAATATGAATTATTACAAAAAGATTTAAGATATTACGAAAGTTGGGGGAAATTGGCAAGTATATTGTAAAGGAAGGGCCCCAATCATCAAATCTGCCACTTAATACCATGTGAAAGTTAACCAATTCCCAGTTCCTAAATTATCCTTCTAGCCTAAAGGTCTTTTGGTCCTAAAGAAAATGAATGTAATAATGAAGATATCTCAGATAAAGTCAAAGAACAATCACCAGAACTTGTGCCAATTTGTAAAAATAAAATTACAGTTTGTTGGGGATGGGGGATGGGGTTGGATTGGTAGCGAAGAAAAGTATCCTGGATCCATGTATATTCTGAGTCATGTCTATGAGACTTAGAAATAATAATGAAAAGCTTGCCATTCAGATAAAAACTGATATTTAAGAGATTTATCTGCTTAAAGCAATGTATCTTACAGTTAACAACACATCTATAGTTAACTAAAACTAAAAGTATAATATGAAGAAGAGAACAGAGCATTTTAAAATTTCAATTGAATTGCTCTATTCTTTAAACAATAAAACTAATACTTTTCCTAATTTTACATTAGGTAATGTTATTATTTGTTAATCAAAATAAGGAATATCAAAATTTGATAGTACAGTAATATATATTCTAATAACATATGGAAGGGGATTCAGTTTCTAAATGCTAAATCAATGCCCTCAAAGATAGCACTTTAGATAAATACTTAACTTTTTCTTTTAATTTCGTGTATGCATATATCTGGGACTGCTAGGTGGTATAGTGGATAAAGCATCCAGCCTGGAATCAGAAAGATCTGAGTTCAACCCCAGACACTTCCTAGCTGTGTAACTCTGAACAAATCTCTTTACCCCTATACATTTGCTTCAGTTCCTCTGTAAAATGGGAACATGCTGAAGAAGAAAATGGCAAACCACTCTAGTATCTCTTTCAAGAAAACCCTATGGACAATAATCTATGGCAAAGGCAAGACTGGAGTCTTTAATGCCAAAAAATCCCCTCAAAATAAAAGATGCTTAGGGAAATAGATAAATAAATAAGTAAATGAGTAAGTAAATAAACAAAAATACCTAGCATTTATATACCGTCTACCACATACTAGGCAAGCACTATGCTAAACACTTTGCAAATACTTTCTCATTTCATCTTCATAAAAACTCTGAGTGATGAGTGTTATTATGATCCTAATTTTACAATTGAGGAAACTGAAGCAAACAGAGATTATGAAAGTTGCCCAAAGTCCCACAGCTAGTGACTAACTCCGGGTCCAATGTTCAATCAATCACTCAATAAGTATTTATTAAACTCCTACTATATGCTAAGTCCTGGGGATACAAAAAGAGGTTCTACCCACAATTTCACCAAATTGTAAGGGTTTCTGAGGATGAGAAAACTGTACTCATATTATATAATGTTACATAAACTATAAGCTACAAGCTTTAAAAAAACATTTACAGCATACGGGAGTGAGGGGTGGGAAGCAACTAGTTCAAAATTTTACATGGAAAAAGAAATCTAGACTGTCTTATAATAGTTAATAGAGAAATAAGTATCTGCCCTGTATGTAACATCCATACCTATGTTCTCTTTCAAGTAATTAGTACTCTGATATACTATACTGCCTTTCAAATGTCAGAGTCCTAAAGTCAATGGGGCTGCAGAATCCACTTCCCTCTTATGGATCAGGATCAGAATTAAGTTCATCCTATGGATACAGCTGGACCAAATTGTTATATTCAATGGAAATGGCTCATTGCCCTTCAGAAAAGCCAATGCAAGGAAGAAAGGAGCAAGCAAGCTAAGGGCTTTACCCTCAAGGGAAACAGGTATGAAGGATGATATTATTCAATGACCAAACATTAACTCATTCATTTAAATTTCTTCCACAGAAAAAGTGCCTGTACCCATAAAGGCCCATTAGCTTGAAATTTTAATGTGAAAAGGTGCAAAGCAGTTTGAACTTTTTTTGAGTGGTCAGCACATCTTCTCACAGCTTTCCTACCTTCCAAACATCAAAATTAAGAAATTCTAAGTGTAGTCAAGGCGTATTTGGTTCCCAGACATGACTTTGAAAAGTTATTCCATGCTACTAGACTCCAGGCTAGTAGAGAAAGTTGTCCTATAATGTGCTGTTATTTTGCTAATTAAAGTTGAAAGAAGGCTTCAGGGTTGTGCTGTTGGCTTTTTTTTTTCCTTTTAAAGACATAACCTGATTTGAATGATATATTTCCAGAAAGGGTGCTCAATTCATTACAAAGCTTTCTATCTCTCACCTCCATTCATCTCTCAAATGCAGAGCACCAGAATTCCAGGGCCAGACTCTTAATGGTTAGTTTGTGTGCCAAGCTTGAAGAAGGGTGGGTAGGCATTTCTATCTATTCTGCTTGTGGCAAAAATGATGGTCGGGATAACTCCCGAGGACAAAAGGTAAAGAAAAGTTTGTATA
Source organism: Monodelphis domestica (assembly GCF_027887165.1). NCBI lineage: Eukaryota > Metazoa > Chordata > Mammalia > Didelphimorphia > Didelphidae > Monodelphis > Monodelphis domestica. The sequence continues at coordinate 163,115,801 of NC_077230.1, forward strand.
TTACCCCATATCCACATCTCCTCCCACCAACCTATATCCAAATAGGTGTCAAATCCTGTAATTTCTATCTTTATAAAATCTCTCCAATCAAATGTGCTTGGTAATAAAATGTGTGTGTCCCACCCTACAACCACCCCCCCAAAAAAATTCATACTACTCCTCTCTCCACAGAAACCAATATCACCCTGGTGCAAGCCAACTTTCACCTCAGGCATGAATTATTTCAACAGCTTGCTAGTTGGTCTCTCAGTCTCAAGTCTCTCTCCATTAGAATCTCTTTGGCACTCAGTTATCAAAATCCTAAAGCATAGGTCTAACCATCTCACTCCCATACTCAATAAACTTCCAGTGACTCCCTATTATTTCCAGGATCAAAAATAAAGTCTACAATTTTGCTTTCAAAGTCCTTCGTATCCTAAACCCTCCCAACATCTCCAGTTCTTTTCTTTTCATGTACTAACACTCCATGGGCTGTCCTCATCATGCCTGGATCAAGATCCCACTTCATCTGTGTCTCTTAGTTTCCCTAGCAAGTCTCAGCTAAAATCTCACCTTCTACAAATAGTGTTTCCCAAACTCTCTTATTGTTAGTGTAATGCCTTTTCTCCGTTGATTACCTCCAATTTATCTTGTCTATATCTTGTTTGTTCATAGTTGTTCAAAAGTTGCTTCCTTCATTAGACTGTGAGCTCCTTGAGAGCTGGCACTGTTTTTTTCTCTCTTTGCAACATCAGTGCTGAGTACAGTGCCTGGTATTTAGTAAGTGCCTAAGAGAAGAAAATTTCACATCCTAAAAACTAATCTCTAGCAGAGATCCCAGTATTCCCTTTCTCCCATAGGTCTCTGGTAGATATATTCTTTAGTGCTTCACACAGAGTGCAAGCCTACTGCAGACATCAGAAATCTTGAGGAATGGTTAATAACACAAACAAAATGATTTAATACAAGGGGAAAAAATTAAAAAAACAGAAGCAGAAAGATTAGGCTTCTTAGAAAAAGGAGGCAAAAAACAAATTTAACCTCCCCCCAGTGAGGTATTAATAAAAACAGCAACAATTGAAGTTAAAACTTCAAAACACTCTACATTAACTCAATTCATGCCCACGACAAACTGCCTGAGACAGCTAAAGTATGTAAGGGATTTTACAATGAGCAAACAGACTAAGAGGTCAAGAGACTTGCTGCCTATGGTCAATTCAACAAATATTTTTTTAATAATAGACTCAGGGGATAAATGTTTTAACACTCAGCTCTCTCCCCAAAAAGTATCTTATTAAAAATCTGCATAATTAACCTTTCTCTCCAGCAATTTCTTAAGCCTAGACAATCAACAAAACAATAAATCAAGCTCAGATTTGCAGAAGCTGTTATTTCCAAAGTGTAAATGTTCACACTGAAAATTTAACAACTAAATTAACAGTATAAGAACTGACACCAACATACCCTGACCTATACTACACTGAGTATCTGAGACAGGCTTTAAATTCAAGTATTTCAACTCCCAACTCACAGAAAGAGAGACTCAGAGTTAAGAGGGGATCCTGAGATTCGGGTCTTACCCCTTTAGTTTTTGATTTGGCTCCATGAATAGAGAGCCGAGACTGGAGTCAGGAAGACAGACCAGAGTTCAAATTCAACCTCAGATACTAGCTAAGTGGTCTTAGACAAATTATTCATCCTGTTTGCCTCAACTTGCTCAATTGTAAAATGGGGATAATAATAATACCTACTTCTCAGGATTGTTGTAAAGATCAAGTGAGAGATCTGTAAAGGGCTTAATACAGTGTCCAGCATATAGTAGGACTTTCTGCTTCTCCCTCAGATGGAACAGAGGCCCTAAGAGAAGAAGTGACAAGTTTAAGGTCATGGAGCTAGTGAAACAGAATTCACATTCAGTTTGTCAGCAAGTGTTCCCTACTTTCCAAGTCCATTTGTGATCCTTAGCTGATTGAATAACTTTATGTTATGTTATGAATAAATGTAACAAGTTATGTAGGGTTAGCCTAAGTGGCTATGGTTTAGGAATACAATTTTATGACTCCTTAGTCATCTAGTTCCTTTTCTGTGTATCCTTTAACAAATTAACAGGACCGTGAATGTACGTGAGTATTTCTCAATCTCTAAGAAGCATAGGCTCAGATACCACTTGCCCCCACCCTAGCCCCCCAGCTTTCTAGATAATTTCTAAAAGAAGTCCATTATGTCTCAATATAGTCATGCCCAGTAGGAAAGACCTGACCTAATTGTCCTTAACCTTACTTTGCACTCCAGAAATAAGAGAACTACTAAGATTACACCTTTTCCTAAACAGGGGGTTCTTACTGGTTCAAACAGTGAGTCTGGAGATAAAGTACCATGTAGAGATATTTGATGGGGCAGTAAAGTGCAGAAGTGGATAGAACACTGGGCTTGGAAACAGAAACATTCATCTTCATGAGTTCAAATGTCTCAGACACTTACTAGCCCTGTGACCTGGGGTTAAGTCACTTAATCCTATTGATCTCAGTTCTTCATCTATAAAATTAGCTGGAGAAAGAAATGGCAAGCTAATATTTTGGTCAGGAAAATCCCAAAAAAGAGGGTCACAGAGTCAAACACAACTCAAATGACTCCTGAAGAGGATTTCAGAGGGCAAGGAATGATCTACTCATGTGACATCCAGTTTTACAAACTATACTCACAAATACCTACATTTGTATAGTATAAGAGAGAAAATCACTTGGACTTTGTGATGAAGAAAAAAAAATCTAGATTGTCTTCTAACACGCAAGATAGTCATTTGACTAGTATGAGACTTTCAGAGCAGTGTTCATAATTTATAGCTAGCATTTATAGAGAGCTAGTGTTTACATATGTTTTCTCTTGAACCTCAAAACAACCCCCTTAAAGTAGGTGCTAGCATTATCCCCATTTTACAGAGGAAAAAACGGAGGCTAAAAAAGAATAAGTGATTTGATGAAATGATTTGGAATTTGAACTTAATTCTTCTTAACTCCAAGTCCAGCATTCTATTCACTGCTCCTCTTAGATGCCTTTAATATACTTTCTACAGAATCCTTCTGATTATTCAAACTTAAATAATCTTCAAGATCTGCTTCAATCTGCCTATTAGAATCACAGCTGTCCAAACTACTGGCAATATATCATAAAAGGCCATTTGAAAATGCATCAATAATTAAAATTAGACACTTAGACCAGATCTAATATATTTCATTACCTTTTAACTTCAGCTGATGTGAAATTAAAACCAGTTTTTAAAATGTGCAACTCTCAGATCATAATTTGATTTTGAAATAGATATAAAACTTGGGAAATGACATAGACATAGGATATTTTACTACTGAAGGGGGAAAGCCACAGTAAAGGTGAATCTGTTGCATTCTATAAGGTGATTGTCATCTCCCAACATTTATCTAACAATATCCCTCATTTGAATGATTTTTCTTTTCTTTAAAGCAAGGAGCAAAGGTTCTCTTGAAAAAAAAAAAAAGGATCTCTACCTAGAGTGACTGAACATTCTCTAATATATTTTATAATAAGAAAGGCTTGCTTATTCAAGAAGCCAAGGAAAAGAAGGAATCGGGTGGGATGGAAAGTACACAGATTACATCAAGAGTAAAAAGCCATATATTCAATTCCCAGTTTTCCTAAGTGTAAGAGAGCTTGGCCAAATCATTCTACCTCTGTAGGCTTAAATTTCCTCATCTGTAAAATCAGAGGGTGGGAATAGATGCCCTCTGAGGTATTTCTATGATCAGTGAGAGAAAAGAACAACATGAACCATGTTATTCTAGGATTGGACTATCCAAATATTTATTTTGCTAAAGCCAACTATGCAGTGATCCTTATTTGTGAAATACCTTGAAATCTGCAATAATCCCTATAAAGTCCCATCTTCATTTGAGGTTGGAGTTTGCCCAAAACTTTGTGTATTTACTATCTAAATACATAACTCAACCATAATACCTACTAATGATCTGGTGCTTTAGAAATAGAAATGTGCTTTACAAATATTAACACATTTGATCCCCACAATAACCCCTGGAAAGTATACACTATTATTATTCATATTTAAAAATTGAAGAAATTGAGAATGAAGGTTAAATGACTTGATCAGGGTCACACACTAGTATATGAGGGCTGACTGAGCTCTGGTTTTCCAAACTGTCCATCCAGCACTCCAGACCAATTAGTCCTGGTACAATGACCTTTCAATGACCCCCTCACTGTCTCACAAATACATAAGGAAAAAATAAACTAAGTAAAAAGGACTACATTTAAGACCTATTGCTTGATGAAGAATAGGGAATAATTGGGTTAAAAATTAGATTAGTGGAAAAGAATTCCTTTCTGGGTAATTCCCAAGGGCTCTAGCCATTTCAGGAGTTTCTATACTTTAATAACAAGTCTTGAAATGTGATTCAAAAGTCCTAATTTTAGGGACCAAGGATACCCCCAAAGTTTGAAAAGCTTGAGACAAGTCCAATCAAAAGATCAAATGCTAAAAGACAAAGAGTTGGAGGAAATCCTTTAGTAAAAAGCAAGATAAGGCCAAGATGAATCTAAATTTCAAAAGGCTTCAAAAATCCAACCAGTAATGACCAAAGATCAAGCAGTCTTTAATCAACAAGTAGAAAGTAAATTCTAGAAAGGCAGGAACTATCTTGTCATCTTCAGATCCCTTAGCAGGATGCCTCAAACAGAAAAGACTCTAATAAATTTGCAAGTTAGAGCTGCTAGATTTAATTAAATTGAATAATCACTAAATCACACTGCTAAGATTTCTCTAAGTAAGGCCAAATGAGATAGACATCTCCATCAGGTAATAGGATGACTCACCAGACTGCCTATCTGACTTTGATACTATAACAGGTTCATTCAAGCCCCCAAACTGTGATCAAAGATTGAATTTCTGTGATTTCCTAACAAAAATGGACATTTTTTAATAGAAAAAAAAAACCTTGACAACATATAACACTTACATAGTTATCAAAGTAATTCAGCTTATACATACCTATTCTCATTACAAAGATTTTTTAATGGGAAATTAAATATGGTAAATGAAGCCTCCTGTAGACAAGGTACCCTGATTTGAGCAATTTAAGAGACCTTTGACTTAGATACACTAACTCAACAAGTTTTCTAGCCTTCTACTTATTTAAATCATCTGCCAATGCAAAACCCAAACAACCAAGCAGATAAGTGGCTCCCTTCCTACCACCAGTTTAAATTAATCGAAGCCCTTTTTGATATTTTCGGATGCACTACAATTCAAGAAATAACTGATGATGAAGTACTTTTAAAGCTACAGCAAAGTTCTCCTTAAATCACCTTAATCTGATTTAAGAAGACCCCCAAATACCAAAATAAGGAGAAACAATCTTGAAGGAATCTTTAAAGCCCATACAAAAACTTTTCTTATTCCAATTAACAAATGTGCATAATCACAAGTAAGTCCCATTCAAGGCTCAATAGCATCAACTACTTTCTAAAATGTAAACTCCAGGGAATCTTTCTTAAAACTCAGTATAGGCTATAGGTCACTGGAGAATAACCTCAAGAAGAAGAGTTCAGATTCAATTTTGTTCAGTTTCAATAATCTAGTATCCATTCTTCTGTGATTTTCCTCCAAACTTCTGTTAATTCCAGGATATATACTACAGTTCTTTTTTTTACAACTCCATTTAACTCACTGTTTTCCACAAAGGAGCACAGACTTGGAGCTGAAAGGGGACTCAAAAACATCTAATACAACCTCTTTTGAAATCCCCCCCACCGTTCTAAGTATCAAAGCCAGAATTTGAATGCACTTATAAACTAAAAATCCAGCCCACCTTCCACTATACCATTTTACCTTGCTCTCAAGCACACAGTTAATAAATATTTGTTATATTACTTTGAAAATAGTAAGTACACACGTTTAACTGCCCAACTCAATAATTTCAATTAGATGATGTACTCAATTAAAGGAAAAGATCCAAACCCTGCACCCTTCAAAGTGGTCTGTGAAAAGCTTCTCACAGGACCCTCCATGCCTCCAAACCTCAATAGTTTCCTCCACTTTTTGCTGCCAACTTTTTTTCCCCCTCTAAGACAGATTTTTCTCAGTGTCCACCCACCCTCTCTACTAATCATTCCATTTATTTTCCAGCTTTAAACCTTCCAAACACATGCCATCCTTCCTGTCATTTTGTTTCCACTTCCTCAATAAGATTTTTCTTTTAAAGAGAGGTCTAATAACTTTCAACAACCCTGAGTGGGAAAAAAATGTCCCAGTTTTATTTTGAAAAGCATCTCAATAGCTATATAAGCACCAGTGGAAGTCAATGGTTATTCCTCTCCCTTTTTAATAACAACAAAAAATCATAACAGTTGCTGTAACTAACAGGGTTCCAGGCAATCCTGCATGTTCCCCTCCTTTCTTTCCTCAACAACTATTCAGTCTTTAAAATAGTTCCAGTTCTAGAATACTACAAGAGAACGCTGGCATATGCTCTGAAAAATGAAGGCAAAGGTCTTCCAAATTTTATCTGCCATAGACATTGTACCGATAATGAGTTTTCATTGAAAACTATTTGGAATAATGCTCTTTGCTGTATAAAACTTCAAATTGCCAAGGATACAGTATTTGAGCGAATCTTTGCTCTATGCAAACACTGCACTACTTGAGGGAAGGACTAGAAAAGTATGCTAAAACATTTACCCAGACCCAAAAGAGGAGGCAGAATGGAGAGACCCTTCCCTGGCCTCCAAAACCCCATGCCACAGTTTAGAGATGGTCAAGTTCCAAATTGAATGGTTTTGACAATAGTCAAAAAAGGAAGAAAGATCAATAAGAGTTGTAAAAGTCAGCCCCAGCGGTCTTCCTGAAAAAGAGATAAAACAAGAATAGAATTTGGATAGCTAAAGTAGATGCCTCCATTCCAGCATACATGTTGCAAGGCTTCAGTAGTTAAATGGGGAAATACTGCTTTCCAAGGTTAATTCCTACTCTACCTCACTCCCCAAAATTTGAGTTTCTAGGCATGTAACTACTAAATTTGGCATGATTCCTCTCACTCCCACCAAGTTTATACTTCAGAATGTTCCACCTGTATTAGACCCTCTCCAAAAAAAGCTAATTTTTGTTGTTGTTGCTGCTAATCTGCACAATAATAATAGCTAGTGTTCAAATAGTACTTTAAGGTTTTCAAAGCCCTTCACATATACTCTCTTTTGACCCCACTAAGAACAACCAGGTAAGGTTGACCCAAATATTATCTCCATTTTACAACTGAGGAAACTGAAGCAAACAGTTTTAAATGACTTGCCCAGGGTCACTCAGCTAGAAAGTATATCTGAGACAGAATCTGATCCAGTTAGCTATCTAAAAGGATCACATCTTTTGTTTCTTTCCATTGCTTTTTTTTTTTTGCAAATGCTAAGGAACACTGAAAACAAAGATAGAAAAAAAATCTCATGTAGTAGAAATACCTAAGCCTTTATGAGTTTGAAGTATCTAAAAAAAACCTGCCTCAGTTAGCCTGTTCCATCTAGGGTCATTCTGTCACTTGACCAAGATGCCCAAAGCTAGTGTGTGAAATTTGAACTCAAGTCTTCCTGACTACAATTCAACACAAAATCCACTATAACAGCTGACTTATCAAGTGCCATTCACAGTACCAAAAATCAAGGCCAAATTTATAAGGCAAACAATTAAGCAACCCTAAGAGACAAATTGCTAACGTGAAATACTGGTCATATATTGAAAAAAATACTCTTTCAACACATAAACAGTCTCACATTTCCAGGGCTGCCTATAGAGCAGAGAATATTATTCAACTGTGAAATAGGTTGGGGGTTGAAGGAGTGTTTAGACTTCATAAAAAAGGGAAATTACTGGATCTCTTTAATTAGTTTGTACTGAGAAGAAAGTACAATCCTAAGTGCCTTTCTTCTGAAGGACAATGATTTGCCATCATATTTAAATTATATGAAATTGGCTCCAAAACTTTCTGCCATGATTCTTGAAGGATATTGATATATACCAAATACTGAATCTACATGGTAAGAGCAGAGTCTGGCCCAACCTCAAGGAAAGAAGTAAACTATTCCAGAACATCTTCAATTTATGACTTCTGGGAACTGGCCTTCGCTACAGGGAAAAAAAAAAACACGAAATTTTCACTCCAAGAGATCAAAGAAGCCATTTTGTATGTACCCAAAAACCAAATTCAAAATATTAATTTACACTAATAAAGATGCTGCCCAATATTTTCTTTAAAAAATAACACAACAACCATGAGACCCTATGATTCCAATTAAAAGGTCTGATGGTTTTATTTCCTGGCCTTTTGGTCTAATTCTGTCACAGTTTTACCAAATCACTTAAAACACTAGTGTTACATTTCCAATGTTGTTGTTTGGCATTGAGTAAAAATACTTTTAAAATCAGTATTTGAAAAATTCTTTAATCTATTATACAAGATCTCTTTGGGTCCTTACAAAAAGTTGCCAATAAGCTCCTGGATATTATATTGGATGCCTCTGAGAATATTACAATTCATATTTGTAGAGAAACCATTCTACTATTTTGAAAATAATATGGTATTATAAGGGGGAAGGGAACATAGGACACATGTAAACTTCCAGGACCAAATTTCTTTCATCCTTATAATGAATTGCTTTAAACAGTGATCTGAATCTTCCTACAATATGAAAAAGCAACTTGTATTGAAAGTCTTCTACTTATAACCAGTTCAGCAAAGCCAGTACACCCAAAGTACTTTGATGAAATCATTATAGAAGGTATAGCATACAGACATGTGTGTTCAAAGACAAATTCTAGGATGCAGGAATTCAACAGTAGACTGGGCCTAGGAAGTTTGAGCACCCAAGTATCTACTATATTGAAGTCCCCATTCAATCTTTGCTTGATGACCTTGAATAGCTCTATCATTTTTCACAGCTATATCTAATTGATCTAATCCCACAAGGTTGGTACTATCTCTATTGTCACAGGAATTACTTCAATTGAACTTCAGGGTAAAAATAAATGTGCATTCTAGGATTAAACAGCCCAACAATGAATGGTGGTAATCAATCAACAAACACTTATTAGTCACCTACTACATGGCACACAATGGTGATAAAAAAAACAACAACTCTAGTACATAAAAAAATTTGTACTATATTGCCATCAAAAATGTCTTTATCCTCCTTGAGGGCAGGGATTGCATTACTTCTTAATTTGGTATCTAAGCATCTAGCACAGAACCCAGCATATTGTTTCTTAGTGTATGTTCAATGAACAAATCTCTACTCATAGGCTAGTCTAGTAACTTCCCTAAACAAGGCATTTTCCCACTCTTGACCTAATTCTAACACAAATTCATGTCCTAGATGTTGTTTTAAATTAGAAAGCTAACTCGGACTCCCTAAAGATTAAACTACCCATTTCAACTGGTAAAGGTTTTAAAAGAATTGACAAAGATCACATTTCTGAGTCTTCCCACCATCAACAAGCACCTCCTCAAACTAGTTTGGTGGTACAAAAAAAGGCCATACATACCCAAAATCTAAGAACCAAAGGCCTTTGTTTTATTCAGTACTGGGAATCCACAGATTTAAAATACTCCCAAAACAACAAAGTGACATGTATAGTTACTGTTAATATCTACATTTTAATATAAAATAAAATGAGATTTTGATTCTCAGGCATAAAGTAAAATGGCATTAATTATATGAAAAAGAAGAATGGGGATGGGGGAAGAGCTTCAGAGGTCAACTAGAGTTAGGGCTTTCCAGACACAGTGTTCTAGATTTTGGGCTAACTCCTTAATTTTGCAAATGAGGAAACTGAGTTCCAGAGTTTAATTAACTTATTCAAGATCACACAAGTAGTAAGTGATGGACAAAATCTGAACCCAGGACTAAGATCCTAATTTCAATGTAGCACAGTTCTGTATTTTCTCTCACCCTTTTAATTTCAGCTGGGCCTTCCCACTTTGGGCACTCCACCTGGGCAGACTTATGCTAGAGCACAACACATTATTTCCATTTAAGGTTCTCCATTTCAAGTCACCCCAATCTTGACCTCTTCCTTTACAAGAATATTGAGAGAGAAGAAGAGAGTACAGTAGAGGCAAAGCTCCAAGGTTTGTCCTTAGAACTACTTTGCTATGTTTCAATTATGGAGACGATTTTTATAAATGTCAGGAGTAACTTTTCAATTCTATTCAGGAGAACAATGAAAAATGTGTTATTTTGTTCCTTTATGGTGTTTCAAGGAACTAAATAAATGACTGTGTTCAACAATAACTTTTCTCTTATATATTATAATGGGTATCCATCCATAAGTGCCACCCTGCTGAAAAGCATCGGGATTTCTACCTCCCCCAAACACCCCCCCCCAAAAAAAAGGCGGGGAGTGGGGAGTTGGTTTGCACACCGAAGAAAAATCAGGCTCCACCAGGACCGAGTTAAATTAGCCTAGAAGCCGACGGAAGTTCCTGAATCTACCAGTCCCAAGCCTAAAATATATCTCTTAAGAGAGCCCAAGGTTTTCTCCTTACTGTTATGGTTACAATGTTGAAGGAAGGGTTTTAAACTTGGCAAAGTAACATGCAACATCTGTAACCACATTTGCCTTCTGGGGATCGGAAGATGAAGCCCACATTCCTGGCTTTGAAGCTTTTAAAACTGCAGATAGGAGGAACTGGAAGGAGGGAGGGAGTTGAGCAGAGTTTATTGGCTCTGTCTCTCCAGCAGAAAATTCCTCCTGGAAGAGACTGATATTTCAGGGGTGGGGGCAGATTCATCGCTCGCTTTTACTACTAGGAGAACAGAGCCAGAAAGGTGTGCGCTTTGCATACACGTCCGGGTTCCATCTCCAAGTCGCAGCCACACACAGAAGCCCCTCAACACAACCCTCCACAAGGAGGGGAAAGCAAAACAACCATTCCACCCTGGGTCTCTTTCTCTCTGCCTTTCCCTACATCCCACCAGCAGTAGTTCAACCTCCACCCAAGCTACACAAGCTCTATTCCCCAGCTCTGCGCTGTGAGCGTATCAAGCTTTGGGAAGGGAGAGAATGAAGGGGGCGAAGCATACACCCACCCTTATTGCCACAGTGTGACTGGCTTCTCCTTCACACCGTTCCCCCCACCCCCGCCCTGATCCATCACCTCTCAGCCCCTGCCGGTCATTCCTCCTTACCTCTGGATCCTAGAGTAAGGTGTAAGTGAGGCGGAGTGCCGCAGCCCAGCCTGGCGGTGCGGATGGACAGTCAGGCGGCCCCCGGGGGTGGTGCGGGGCGGGGCGGGGCGGTGCAGCCGGCGAGCCCCGGAACTCTCCTTAAGCAAAGGACTGGGGGCTAGCCACCCATGGAGTGGCGGCTGCTGCTGCAATGGAGCTTTGCGCAGGGCCAATGCTCTCGAAGCCAGGGGCTTTCCCAGCCCTCAGTCCGACATCTCTTGCCAAGAAGCAGGCTTGCAGCAGCCACTGGAAGGTGCGGGGGGGGTGGGGGGGTAGGGGTGGGGGTTGTTGGAGGAGGAGGGGAGAAGAGCAATGGGCGGGGAGGGGGAGGAGGAAGAGGAGGAAGAAGAGCTGCAGGAATAAACTTCCAGAGGTTCAGAGAGGCACAGGCGGGATGGGAAGAAGAAAAAGAGCAAAAGGAACGGGAGCTGAGGGGAAGGAGTCAGTCCACGAGAGGAGGCGAAGGAGATGGCTACAAAAAGAAGAAAACTTCCCCCCGTGAGCAGGAGCAGGAGGAGGAGGCGGTTGCAAAGAGCAGGAGCCGGAGCAGCAGCAGGAGAAGGAGGAGGAGAAGGAGGAGGAGGAGGAGGAGGAAGTGGCAGTGGAGAGCTCCGCCAATGAGTGTCTGGAGCTGTGATTAACCAGGCAGCAACACATCATTTCCTCCCGGCTCGGATCCAGGGAGCCGGGAGAGGGGAAGGGCGGCGGGGCGGAGCCGTCTCCCGCGCCCTCTACGGGGAGCCCGGCCCGGCGGCGGGGCCGGTGATGGAGTTCTGCTCCTGCTCCATGCGGCTGCGCCGCCCCCCGGCCACGGGAGACAGTCTGGTCCGGCCAGACGAGACAGGAGTGGGAGAGCTCGCTGCCTCCGTGGCGGCTTCCTCTTGTTCTGGGGCGAAGGCGGCCTCGGTTTCCTGAAAAAGGTGCTGGGACAAAACCCAGGCGGAACCTGGAGAATGCTTCCCTCGCCCACCCCCCACCCCGCTCTTTGCTGGGAAAGAGCAGCGAGCTGCAGTTAGCCTGGGGGTGGGCAGGGTCTGGACAGCTCCAGGGAGGGGGGCCTGCTCTGGGCCTGGGTCTGGCTAACCTGCGCCTTGGGAGTTTAGTATCATGAGCCCTATTTCGTGATTTCTTCAAGGGCTGGCTGTTGCCTGGAAAAAAAATTCTAGAATTCTAATTCTGGCAATTTAGAAGTGAATTCAGATTCCCGTTTTGCACTTCCTTTAATGCCTTTGCTTAATGCTAGACAACATAAGGGTCATCAGTGGTAGCACAAAAAAATGTGTTTATAGTCTACCCACTACCTACCTAGCTCTGTACTAGGCTAACTGCAAATATACTGAAGGTAGTGAAGGCACGGATTCTGCCATAGAGAAGTTTACAGCACACAGAAGTTTACAACATATTTAAGTATTAAGATCCACTTTTGCCCCTGTATTCAGGGAAGTATTTATTAAATACCAACTATATGCAAGGCATTGTGCTAGGCTTGGAGCCACCAAGGCCCTACTCTCCAAGAGTTTATTATAGAGAAGAGCAAGAAGGAAAAGAGTTATAATACTGTAATACCAACGAATGAGTTAAGTGAAATGGGGGAAAGTGCTATGAGAAATTCGAGGAGGGAAATATCATTTTCATCTGGAAGAGGGGGTGGTCAAGAAGAATGTTGCAGAAGAATCCTACCTTATAGGTGATCAAAAAGTGCTTTCTGTGTATCCAAAAAGTCTTAATGAGGTTTTTAACTGCACTAAAACTTTTGGGACATGCCGTATTTGTTAAATATAGTAATAGTGAAAAAATGCTGGTTGCCAAACACTGTTAAATGCTTTACATAATGTTTTTATTTAATCTTAGTTACACATGTATGAATATTTTTAATGTATTTAATGGAAATCCACTTTTGTACAAACCTTTCTTGTTCCTTAAATATCGAATGTGTTGATGGTTCACTATTAAAAAAAGAAAAAATACTAAATATTATAGCGTATTAATAGATACTTAGAAACCATTAAGCTTTCCTTCCTCCCATTTTGGAACTTATAGTATGGACATGTATGGCTAATATATAGTGACACAAAAGCATAATCCTAAGATTTGATTTTACCATATGGCATTTTTTAAAATTTTATTTTATGCAGCTTGCTCTACCAGCAAACTTTTATTAGTCTGTCATAGTATTTATTACATTTATTATGTGTGTATGTTTACATACACACACTAAATATATATAACAGCAATGACCCAAAGCATTGAGTGAATAGTAACTTACATGGGGAGAATTTTCTAACTTTCCTAATGTCAAACAAATACTTGTCTTGGCTCTGAACTTCACCTCTCATGACCTCATCTCAGTTTCTTCAGCTGAGCTATGTGTCAGAAATCATTACCTGATTTGAACTGAACCCTCCCTGTAGCAAGGTATACTCTAGCCCATCAATCAATCAAAACATTTATTAAGCCCTTACTATTTGCCAGGTATTACAGCAAGTGCCGAGAATACTAAGAAAGGTAAAATGAATGAATGCTATCCATAAGGAGATTACATTTCTATTGGGAAAGACAACATGCAAATAACTAAGATCATATAAGATAAATACAGAGCAAGTAGGACAATTTTGAAACTTCCATGCTGAATTTATTTTATATTTAAAAGTAAAGCAAGGTCTTTTAAAAACATCCACAATTTCATGTAAAACATTTTTATTCTGTTACACTCTATATAAAATACTTGACATTTAATCTGAGAATTAAAAAGAAGTTTAAGCTAAAGTGTTCAATCAAAATCATTCATGTTACCTACCTTACAGGATTTATAATTAGGTGGTGCAGTGAATAGAGGCTTAGTCAGGAAGATGAGTTTTCCTGAACTCAAATCTGGCTTCAGACATTTACTATCTGAGCAAATTACTTAACCCTGTTTGCCTCAGTTTCCTCATCTGTAAAATGAGCTGGAGAAGGAAATGATAAACCATGCCAATGTCTTTACCAAGAAAATCCCAAATGGGCATTGAGAAGAGCTGAACGTGACTGACAAATGACTGAACTGAACAGAACTTCACAGGGTAGTTGGCAATATCATGTGAGATTATATGTTTTATAATGGATCTATCTGCCTCAAGTCTCTATTCCATTTCTTCCTTTACACAGCTGCCAAAGTGATTTTCTTAAAGTACAGGTCTGACTATATCACCTTCCTCCCAAACTCAATAAACTCTAGTGGCACCCTATTACCTCTGGGATCAAATATAAATTTCTTTGACATTTAAAGCTCTATATTACTAGGACCCTTCTTCTTTCCAGTCTTATTATAAATTATTTCCCTCAAAACACTGTTTTTCAGCCATACTATACCATTTTCTGTTCTACAGCAGTGAAACTCAATCCCCCATCTTTGCACTGATTGTCTCCCTCCTTTTCTCTGCCTCCTATACATGCCTTCCCTTAAGACTCAACAAAGTTGCCTCCTTCTACAGGAAAACTTGACAGGAAACCTCCCCTTTCAATCTTCCCCCCCCTTACCTTTTTTTCTACTTTGCATATATCTTGAATATATAAATAAATGAATATACACATATATATTCCCTCTTTTCAAATTTAGCTCTTTGAGAGAAGAAACTGTTTTCCTTTTTTTTTGGTTCCCACAGCATGGATGCACTGTCTGGCACACCATTAGAGCTTATTGATTGATTAACAAAAGGAAAGGTGTCAAACTAAATGATCTTAAAGGATTCTTCCAATTTGGACCCTCAATGAAGATAAAATTAGATCTCTATAACTTCATTGAGTAGGATGGGATATTTGAAAGAAGTAGCAGACCTGCTCTTTGCACCACAGGAATCAGGAAAACCACACATTCATAAGAATCTATAAAAATATTTCCAACATACCACTAAAGCAAACTGAAGATAGTTTGTTAGTGATTGTATCCAAAAGTGCTCAGCAATGCAAAACAGAGATTAATGGTTGAGATGAGTTTGGGAAGGCTCAATCCACATGTTAAGGACAGGAGAAGTGAATGCAGTGTTAAGACAGATTTGGATGACAAGCTATGGAAATTCCATTTCTAAGCAGTCTAGACAAAGTGCAGTTGTCAGATATATAAATATTGTCAGTTTTACAAAAACTGAAAAATTAAATTAAACATTAAGAACTCACTATGCTCCTAATGGATAGGTGGTATTTAATGTTATGTGGATATTAAGAGTATTTTCAAAAGAAGAAAATTACAAACTATGAACAACTACATGAAATAATGATAAAACCACCAAATAATAAGAGAAATACAAATTAAAACAAATACTAGGTTTTACTTCATACTTATTAGATCAGAAGAAAAGTTATAAATATTGGAGGGCCTCTGAGAAGATAAGGCATAGTAGTAGCCTCTTGTGGAACCATATATGGGTTCGGTCATTCTAGAAAACGATTTTGGAATGATACAATAAAAATCACCAAATTGTCCACAGACTGTGACTCAAGGATACCAATAATGCCTATAAGGAGGTCAAACACAGAGGAAAATATTCTATATATTTTTTAAAAATCATATTTCTAGCAGCACTTTTTAGCAAAGAGCTAGAAGAAAAGCAGATCTATCAATTGGGGCTAAATATAATGTGGCATAAGAACATAATGGAAAATTAATTTGCTGTAAAATACAATGAATTTAGAGAAACTTGGGAAGACATAATCTAATGCAGAATGAGGCAGGTCAAAACCAGGAGAACAATATGCAGGATGAACTAAACATAAAGGAAAAAAAAAACATTGATGGGCATCTAGCAAAGATGAAAGACCCTGTTTCTCACTTGAGAAGCAGTACATGTCAGTGTATGCTTGTGGTTTTTTTTTTTGTGTATTTGTGTTTGTGCCCACATATTGTTTCAAACTCTTAAATATTTCTGGTCAATAAATTCAGTGACAAATCTTGACTTCAGAATCTGACACAAAAGCATGCCTTCCACCTCACCTCAGGGAGATTATTTAAATCCACAAACATATATTAAGTCCTTGGTAGGCACTTTGTTAAACATGAGAAAGCAGAGAGAAAGGCTGGAGGGGGAAAAAAAAAACAACTATCCCTGCCTTCAAGGAGTATGCATTCTAATGAAAGGAGATAACTTGTAAATAGATAAGAGATCTACAAAATATATTTTTAAATGGTGTAAATGGAAGGTAACTTGGGAAGGAAAGGACTAGCAATGTCAGGGTTGGCAAAAGGGTAAAAAAGACTCTTGCAGAATATGGAATTTGATTGGGACACTAATGCATTGCTGGTGGAGTTGTAAATTGATCCAACCATTCTGGAAGGCAATTTGGAATTAGGCCCAAAGGGCTTTAAAAGAATGAATGCCTTTTGGTCCAGCAATATCACTATTAGATGTATATCCCAAAGAGATTTTTTAAAAAATGGGATAGGGCAGCTGGGTGTTTCAGTGGATTGAGAGCCAGGCCTAGAGACAGGAGGTCCTAGGTTCAAATCTGCCCTCATACACTTCCTAGCTGTATGACCCTGGGCAAGTCATTTAACCCCCATTGCCTAGGCCTTACCACTCTTCTGCCTTGGAGCATTGACTCCAAGACAGGAGGTAAGGGTTTAGAAAAAAATGGGGATGGATCTGTTTGTACAAAAATATTCATAGCCACATTCTTTGTGGTTGGCAAAAAATTGGAAAATGAGGGGATGCTCTTCAATTGGGGAATGGCTGAACAAATTGTGGTATATGGTAGTGATGGAATACTATTGTGCTACAAGTAATGATGAACTGCTTGATTTCTGTAAAAAGTTGGAAGATCTACATGAATTGATACAGAGTGGAATGAGCAGAACCAGGACAACTTTATATATAGTAAATGAAACATTGTGGGAAGATCAAATGTTATAGATTTTGCTACTAAAAGCAATACAATGATCCAGGACAATCTCAAGAGACTTATGGGAAAGTATACTATCCACATCAAAAGAAAGAATGGTTGGAGAAGAAATGCAGAAAAAAACATAGGATTTATCATTTGTTTATGTGGGTATATAATTTGGGGTTTGAGATTTAAAAGATTACTCTATTACAATAATGAATAATATGGAAATGGGTTCTGAGTGATAGTACAGTAGAATTGCTTGTCAGCTCCAGGAACAGAAAGGGAAAAGGAAAGGAAGAGAACATGAATCTTAATTGTGGAAAAATCTTTATTTAAATAAAATTAAAAATATTTTTAAAAAGAATGTGGGATTTAAGCTGATTTAGCAGGAAGTCAGTGAAGTCAGAAATTGGTGAGGAGGGAGAGAATTCCAAGCACAGGGGAAAATGGTCAGTTAAAAAAGTAGGAGGTGGAGAGAAGACTCAAAATAAAGCAATAGTTACAAACCCTTAAGCCTACAAAATTCCCTTCCAAAGGTGGCAGAGGTGCTCCATTGCATGTAGGATCCATAATTTTGGAGGAAGGATCAATCTATTGCAGAACTGAGTGCCTCTCCTATTCCTTGAGCTATGCTTGGGGATAGAACTTGGCTCCAGAACACTGTTCTGAACTCTAAATCCTGGACTCCTAGTGCTTCTCCTTCTCCTTCAGAGGTTGATCGATTCATACTCTACTTCATTCCATCACCAATACTCAGTGGCAAACTGGGACGAGCTGGCTTGTGCTAGTTTGAAGTTGATTGTTATTTTTAGTGTATATACATCTTGGAAATGTGCCAATTTCATTTATTAATGAAATAACCATGTAAAAATGAAGACACCACAAATAAATTTATAACTAAAATACGGAATATATTATTTTGTTAATTATCTGGATTTAATATCATGATGAAGAAAATGATAATGCAATTTAAAAGTATGTCATAATCATTTTTTTTTCCTTCAGAGTTCTGGTTGATAAACATTTTCCAGGAAACCTTTTCCAATAATCTTTCACCTAAAGAAGTGAAAAATGGACACAAATGGGTACAGAAGCAATATCAAGACCACATGCTCATGGTTTTATTCTGACCCAGGTGGGAAAAATAGATTGTTGGCATTAACTCTCTTGCCCCATCTGTGTCTTTTACAGTGTCTTTTCCTTTTTCACTGGAATTCAGTCAGTCAGAAAAAAAAGAAGATGCAGGAAATAAAGCTTAACTTTGGGTCATTTAGTACAACCAGTTTCAAAAGTCAATTAAAAGCCAATTGAAATTCCAGCAGACCAAGTGATCAGCAAACTAGACAGTCATCCTTGCACATTTTCTGAAGTAAAAAATCAGGACCTTTCACTACCATCTGGTCCCAGGATGTTTCATGAGACACTTCCAGAAGTAGGATCATCAATCCAGGGCAATTCTGAAGGACTTATGAGAAAGAACACTATCCACATCCAGAGAAAGAACTATGGGAGTAGAAACACAGAAGAAAAACAACTAACTGCTTGATCACGTGGTTCAATGATTGGGGATGTAGACTCTAAATGATCACCCTAGTGCAAATATCAATAATATGGAAATTGGTCTTGATCAATGACAGACACATGTAAAACCCAGTGGAATTGCACATTGGCTACAGGGGGAGGGGGGAAGGAGGGAAGGGAAAGAACATAAATCATGTAACCATGGAAAAATATTCAAAATTAATTAAATAAACTTTGTTAAAAAGTAGGATCGTCAAACTCCTCTTGTGGTTTGGAAGCAGGCAGAACAGGCTGAGCATGCTGTAGAAGTAGGCTCTCATTGACCAGTCCACCATTACACAATAGTCCAGGAAGAGGTAATAAAAGGCCGGAACTTTTTGTGACTCTATGAGTGGAAAAAAAGGGTACTACCATGGTGAAATAAGAATATTTTCTGAAACGTGTACATTTGCTTTGACTTTACTTATTAATTATGGGGGGAGGGTTCTTTGGAGAGGATCATTAGGAAGTGACAAGGATGCAGAAATCATTATCAATAAATCAAATTTTAAAAATTAATCAATAAAAAATTTTAAAGAGCTTACTGTATGTACATCCCAGCTAGAAACTGGGATATACAGGAGGAAAATTAAATAGTGCTATATTGTCCTCAGGAGACTTGTATTTGATGGGAGTGGTGAGTGGGAAGGGTTCAAGAGTGAAAATAACCAAAGCAGGTAAACAGGTCCATGTAGACATATATAGAACCTACATGGGTGAGACAGGCATATATTCACTATATTTTCTCCAGGACTTTTTCTCTAGTATAAGAGATAGATGTCTTTTACAACATAAAGAATATAGAAATAAGTATTGTATAACACATGACTACTCTATATCATATTAACTACTGTCTTGGGGAGGGGGGAAGCGTAGGAGGGAAGGAGAGAATATGGATTACAAAATGTCAGAAAATGACTATTAAAATTATATTGACATGATTCTTTTAAAAAAAGCACATTTTTCCACATCGGTGTTTGCAAAAGCAGATGGTCTGGGAGTCATTTAGTTATAATTAGCTCTATAATATTTAGCTTATTCACCAATCAATATAATCTTAGCCATTCAAACTAAGCAAGTCAAATCAAGGACTATTAATTGAGTGCTTATTTAAGTGACAGGTACTATGCTAAGATTGGGGATATAAAGAAAGACAAAGATAATCTTAAGGGAAAGGCTTTAACATAGAGGGATGGAAAGGGGAGGGAAGACCAAGGAAGCCTTCTCAACCAAGTGTAATCTGAGCTGACACTTTCAAGGAGTCAGGAGATAAGAGTGTCTTGAATCAAGGAAGCTAGAGCCATTGAAATTAGGTGATACATGGATAGGGTGCCAGACCTAGATTCAGGAAGACCTAAATTCAAATCCTGTTTGATTTTACATGCTTACTACTATCACCCTGGGCAAGTCACTAACTTCAGCTGATTTCCTGATCTGTAAAATATAGTTAATCTAAAACACCTAGCTCTAAGGATTTTTTATGAGGATCAAGTTGAGATAATAATTGTAAAGTATTTAACACAGTGCCAACCACATTGTATGTACAATATAAATGTGCTTTATTTATAATTATCAAAACTGGATTAGAGAATAGAGAATATTAAAGTATAAGAAGAAAAGCAGGCAATGTGCCCTAAAGGTTCTGTTTATTTGTTGGTTTATTTTGTCAATATTGGTGGTAAGGTGCATTAGGCTAAGGGCAGATTTCTTTTGCCCAGCCTTTCTTGTGACTAATGGCTATTTAAGATTGCTGATGAGGATTAGAGGTGTGTAGTCTGTGACCAAGGAACCAAGTTTCTTTGTGAAGCTGTCAAGTCCACACAGGAATCCAAATCAATCTTCGATTCATTGGTACCCTGAGATACTTTACTGGATTATCATAATATAGTATATTCACTGCAAGAATTTACAAGATGGAGAACAAATTTGGTATGCAATAATATCCCACAACACAGTGTAGAAAATTTCAGATTTTCCTCATCTATTTGTTTCAGGATAGACTCCCTGGCTAACCAATTGCCTCTTGCATATTGAATCAGCATCTTGGCGGTGTTTTTGCCTCTCCCTCCCCTCCTCCTGTTTCCCTCCTCCTCTTCCCAGACCAACCTGTCAGTTTCTAAAAGCCAACAGCTTTCAAAAAGTGTTAGGAAATAGGGTCTTGAGCAACCAAAGTGTTGCATGATGTACTGCTAATAAAATATTGGGAAGGCTGTTGGATGGAAGCTTTTCAGTAAATTGGTCTGTTCAGTTTGACTGTTAAGCCAAAGAAAAAGAATCCTAGCTATTCTGTATTTGTAATGTGACTTTGAGGGAGAAAATAATTATTAATGTTTATTATAAGATTATTTGCTAAACATGGGAAATTTGATTATGAATGTAAACAACTTTGTAGACATAAAGAACTTATTGGCTATTTCATTCTATTTCCATCAATCCAAGTTCCAGTCTTTGTTAGTGTACATATATCCGCATTGGTTGTTATCAACTTCTAATCATTTGTGTACATAGTCCTGGTCTCTTTCTTTTACTTAACATTACTACAAATACACATTTCCATGTATTGGTATTGTCCACACTTGTTATGTTTAATAATTACATAGTATTGTATAGTGCCACTATACCAGAGGCAGCTAAGCCAATTCCCTGTTAGAGGTCTGGCTGAAGCGAATGCCATGTTAGTTTAATCTCCAGGTTGAGAGGAAATGAGGCATTGGTAGGTCACTGAACAATGAACAAAAAGACCTTTACTTAGCTGAAACAGAGCAAGGATATGCAAGGAGGAAACCATAGCACTTAGTTCAAATAGACTCAATTTTCCTCATCTCCATATGAAAACGTCTGCTCAGCAGGACCTGGTGTGGTAATTGGCCAATGTCAAAATGCCCCACCAAATCTGAATCACCAGGACTCCACTGTGGGTTTTTTTTCCTATCCTTAGATGAAGAAGTCATATCAGTCTGTCCAGAGGCTACCAGAAAAGTAACGAGAGAGCTTGAACCTTGATTCATTCTAGGGCCAATCCAAAAAGAGTTTTCCTCTTTTTTAGGAAGGAGCCCTAATAGAGATTTGCTTTATCACATCCTGTGACTGGACATTTGGATACATATGGAAAATTAAGGTAAACTGAGAGACAATGGTCTGATCATGGCATGATCAATTTAACAGTTAGACTAGCAGTAACCAATAAATTGGGTCAATGGCCTCTCCCAAGAACCAAAGACCCCAAGGTATGGCTTATTACCTAGTATTCCTATAGCCTTGGGAAGTTGATTAGTTGGTTGGTTGTTATCCTTCATACTTGAAGAGGATAGAAATGGCATCACTCTGCCAGGGTCCATGAACAGTGTGTCTGACTGTGGCTGAATAAATCATTATGAGTTTGGAAGTTTCTACCACAGATTGGACACAAATAGCCCATACGAACATTTAGAATGGAGATGTTTCTAAATGTGTCACATTTCTTTAGAGTTACTACTATTATGCTTCACTCAAAGAGCATAGCCTTAAAAGGGAGCTAAGAACAGAGTAGGGTAGGTGGAGAAAACAGTGTAATTGGTTACAAAGCTAGTTGCATCATGGTGGTGATGAACACATGATTAGTTGGATATTGTGAATAAGAAGCTAGTAACAAACAACCCCCTGTTCCCCTCTGTGACTAAGAAATGTTCATTGTTAGAGTTCATTTGCAAGGTTAGAAATATTGGACCAGACTTCTTTATCTTACAAGCCAGACATCCTTGAAGGATAGTTTGGTGGTGGAAAGATACTAGAAGAGATTCCCTAGTGTCCACCTGCATCCTTTAAGGGTAACAGATGTCCTTGAGACAAGAATAAAATAGTAATTACCAGGAGAATTGAACTTCTAGATTTATAGGCAAAGAGAAAAAGAAATGTGGTTTGAGCAATCATGCAAAATGAATAGGATAATTTACAGAATAAAATCAATTATAAACTATATTATCAAGTATAATTATATTATTAATTATAATAATAAATTATATAGAATCCATTTAGTTTCTTCATGGCTGTTTTTCTTTTGCGTGACATTTTATTACATAAACCATGATATTTAGCAGCATCTTTGTACAACTTCCTTATTTCCCTCAAAGTTTGTTTCTACTTTATTACTATTATTCTTATTAGAAACTTACATTTATATAACACTTGAGGCTTACAATGTACTTTATATGCATTATATTTGATCTTCACAACCACTTTTCTGAGTAGATAGAATAGGTGTTATCTCCATTTTTTAATGAGAAAACTGAGGCCCATAGAGGTTAAAAGAAAACAATCACCCAAGGCCACATAACTAGTAAGTAGACTATAAAGTTCTCGAAGGTGGGAGCTATTTAATTTTCTTTAATATCCTCAACATCTAACAATTCCTTGTACAAGGTAGGAGCTAAATAAATTTCAGAATCACTAAGTTTGGGGATTGGAAAGGACCTAAGCAATCCAACCCATATGCCTGAAAGTATATATATTATACCTTCCATAAAAATAATCATGCAGCCTGTTTGAAGATCTTCAGTGGGAAAGGATTCACTGCCTTTTGAAGCAACCCATACCACTATTGCACACTCTAATGGTTAGGAAGTTCTTTGGAACATCTAGTCTCAATTTACCCATTTTTTATTTCTACTAGTTGTTCCTAGATCTCTTCTTTGGGGCCACAATGAATACATCTAATCTAATCCCTCTTCCACAGGACAGCCCTTCAAATACCAGAAAATGCCATTACATTCTCTCAATCTTCTCTTTTCTAGGCTAAGCATCCCCATTTCCTTCAAGTTTTCCACAGGGTGTATACACAGGAGACACTTACTTACTGCTGGCAGATCAATTAATAAGTCATGGACTCTGGGACTTTTCCATTACTGATGAAGTCATAAATCTGACACCTTAGCCAGATTTTCTGGCTCTTTTCAATTTACCATAATATGTCTTCCTTGGGGCATAGTCTCTCAAAGTCTAATTACCCAAAATATATAAACAATTGCATAAGTCTTGTTATATATCTAGCATTTATAGAGTAATGTTTCTGAAGTACTTTACAAATATTTCATTTGATCCTCACAACAATTCTGGGAGGTGGTTGCTATTATTATTCCCATTTTACAATTAAGAAAAGTGAAGCAGGAAGGTTAAAAATGATTTGTCCAGGATCACTCAACTAGAAAGTATTTGTCATTAGACTTGAACTTCAGTCTTCCTGCTTGCATACCCAGAATTTTATCTAGTTGCCACTAACTGTTGACTTACTGTTCTTGAAAATAGTTGAACCAATCTGCTGTGTCACCAGCAAATCATCTTCAAATCTATGATACAATTTGCTATGATGAAAACTTTCTGGAAACTGTATATTAATTTAGAAGCATTTATTGGTAAAAGTGAGAGGGGGGGAGGAAATCATATGATAACCTGACCTCTTCTAATTAATCTGTTTTCCCCACTACCCATCAGCAAAAAGTTGCTCTGAGTGCCTCTTCTGTCCCTTTTCTTACAAGGTCAATGATGTTACCCCTATGTCTATTTGGTTGGACAGACTCAACCACAGTCCTGGTCAGAGCCCAGTTTTCTGAATGCCAGGAATCATGAAGGAGTTGGGACCAGCCTCTTCCAGGAGTCAGGGAGCCACAAGACCTCTGGCATCCTCCTACAGTACATGTATGTATACTCAGTCAAAAGGTGGGAATGATAGTGATCAAAATGGGTTTTCAAATGGAATAAGCAGTGTATTATATTAAATTCACACAACCAAAGTATTGATCTACTTTGAACTAACCTCATGGCTCCCCTTTATAGAACCCTGTAATAGTTCTTTGTTGCATTCCCCCAGCATCAGACCAAACTTCATGGAAGGTTGAGGAGCCTTCTGTAGATCTGCTTTTTTTTTTAACATTATTTTATTTGGTCATTTTCATACATTATTCATTGGAAATATACACTATTCTCTTTTCTTCCCCCCCCCCTCCTGCCACACCTCTCCTAGCCAATGCGCGATTCCACTGGGTATCACATGTGTCCTTGCTCCGAACCCATTTCCTTGTTGTTGGTATTTATATTAGGGCGCTCATTTAGCTTCTCTCCTCAATCATATCCCCTACACCCCTGTAGTCAAACAGTTGCCTTTCCTCAGTGTTTTTACTCCCACAGTTTGTCCTCTGCTTGAGGATAGTTTTTTTTTTTCTTTCATAGATCCCTGCATATTGTTCAGGGACATTGTAAAGCCATTAATGGAGAAGTCCGTTACTTTCGATTGTACCACAGTGTCTCAGTCTCTGTGTACAATGTTCTCCTGGTTCTTCTCCTCTCACTCTACATCACTTCCTGGAGGTTATTCCAGTCTCCATGGAATTCCTCCACTTTATTATTTCTTTTAGCTCAATAGTATTCCATCACCAACATATACTATAGTTTGTTCAGCCATTTCCCAATTGAGGGGCATCCCCTCATTTTCCATTTTTTTTTTGCCACCACAAAGAGCGCAGCTATGAATATTCTTTTACAAGTCGTTTTCCTTATTATCTCTTTGGGGTACAAACCCAGCAGTGCTATGGCTGGATCAAAGGGCAGACAGTCTTTTATCGCCCTTTGGGCATAGTTCCAAATTGCCCTCCAGAATGGTTGGATCAATTCACAACTCCACCAGCAATGAATTAATGTCCCTACTTTGCCACATTCCCTCCAGCATTCACTGCTTTCCTTTGCTGTCATGTTGGCCAATCTGCTAGGTGTGAGGTGATACCTCAGAGTTGTTTTGATTTGCATCTCTCTGATTATAAGAGATTTAGAACACTTTTTCATGTGCTTATTAATAGTTTTGATTTCTTTATCTGAGAACTGCCTCTTCATGTCCCTTGCCCATTTATCAATTGGAGAATGGCTTGATTTTTTTGTACAACTGGTTTAGCTCTTTATAAATTTGAGTAATTAGACCTTTGTCAGAGGTTTCTGTTATGAAGATTGTTTCCCAATTTGTTGCCTCCCTTCTAATTTTAGTTACATTGGTTTTGTTTGTACAGAAACTTTTTAATTTGATGTAGTCAAAATTATTTATTTTACATTTTGTGACTCTTTCTAAGTCTTGCTTGGTTTTAAAATCTTTCCCTTCCCACAGGTCTGACATGTATATTATTCTGTGTTCACCTTATTTACTTATAGTTTCCTTCTTTATGTTCAGATCATTCACCCATTCTGAGTTTATCTTGGTGTAGGGTGTGAGGTGATGATCCAAACCTAATGTCTCCCACACTGTCTTCCAATTTTCCCAGCAGTTTTTATCAAATAATTTTTTATCAACACTTTTATTAAATTTTTTATCAAAAAAAATTTTGTCCCAAAAGCTGGGGTCTTTGGGTTTGTCATAGACTGTCTTGCTGAGGTCATTTATGCCAAGTCTATTCCATTGATCCATCTTTCTGTCTCTTAGCCAGTACCAAATTGTTTTGATGACCACTGCTTTGTAATATAGTTTGAGATCTGGGACAGCAAGGCCACCTTCCTTTCTATTTTTTTTCATTATTTCCCTGGATATCCTTGATCCTTTATTATTCCAAATGAACTTTGTTATGGTTTTCTCTAATTCAGCAAAACAGTTTTTTGGTAGTTCAATGGGTATGGCACTAAATAGATAGATAAGTTTGGGTAGGATGGTCATTTTTATTATGTTAGCTCATCCCACCCATGAGCAATCAATGTTTTGCCAATTGTTTAGATCTAGTTTTAATTGTGTGGAGAGTGTTTTGTAGTTGTGTTCATATAGTTCCTGTGTTTGTCTCGGGAGAGAGATTCCTAAGTATTTTATATTGTCTAGGGTGATTTTAAATGGAATTTCTCTTTCTAATTCTTGCTGCTGAACTGGGTTGGAGATATATAGAAATGCTGATGACTTATGCAGGTTTATTTTGTATCCTGCAACTTTGCTAAAGTTATTGATTATTTTGATTAGCTTTTTGATTGATTCTCTAGGATTCTTTAAGTAAACCATCATATCATGCGCAAAGAGTGATAGCTTGGTCTCCTCATTGCCAATTTTAATACCTTCAATTTCTTTTTCTTCTCTAATTGCTACTGCTAGTGTTTCTAGTACAATATTAAATAGTAAAGGTGATAATGGGCATCCTTGTTTTACTCCTAATCTTATTGGGAAAGCTTCGAGTTTATCCCCATTGCAGATGATGTTTGCTGATGGTTTTAGATATATACTGTTTATTATTTTTAGGAAAGGCCCTTCTATTCCTATACTTTCTAGTGTTTTCAATAGGAATGGGTGTTGTATTTTGTCAAAGGCTTTTTCTGCATCTATTGAGATAATCATGTGATTTTTGTCAGTTTGCTTGTTAATATGGTCAATTATGTGGGTGGTTTTCCTAATATTGAACCATCCTTGCATTCCTGGTATGAATCCTACCTGATCATAGTGGATAACCCTCATGATTACTTGCTGGAGTCTTTTTGCTAGTATCCTATTTAAGATTTTTGTGTCTATATTCATTAGGGAGATTGGCCTATAGTTTTCTTTCTCTGTTTTTAATCTGCCTGGCTTTGGGATCAGTACCATGTTTGTGTCGTAAAAAGAATTTGGTAGAACCCCTTCTTGGCTTATTTTGTAGTTTGTATAATATTGGGATTAGTTGTTCTTTGAATGTTTGATAGAATTCATTTGTGAAGCCATCTGGACCTGGGGATTTTTTCTTAGGGAGTTCTTTGATGGCTAGTTCAATTTCTTTTTCTGATATGGGGTTGTTTAGGTTATTTATTTCTTCCTCTTTTAGTCTAGGCAATTTATTTTTTTGTAAGTATTCATCCATATCACCTAGATTGCCATGTTTGTTGCCATATAATTGGTCATAGTAGTTTTTAATGATTGCCTTAATTTCCTCTTCATTGGAGGTTGTGTCTCCCTTTTCATCTATGATACTGTTATTTGCTTTTCTTCTCTCCTTTTTTTAATTAGATTGACCTGTACTTTGTCTATTTTGTTTCTTTTTTCAAAGTACTGGCTTCTTATCTTATTTATTAAATCAATAGTTCTTTGACTTTCAATTTTATTGATTTCTCCTTTGATTTTTAGGATCTCTAATTTAGTCTTCATCTGAGGATTTTTAATTTGTTCACTTTCTAGTTTTTTAATTTCCATGCCCAATTCATTGATCTCTGCCCTTCTTAATTTGTTTATATATGAACTCAAGGATATAAATTTCCCCCTGAGTACTGCTTTGGCTGCATCCCATAGGTTTTGAAAGGATATTTCACCATTGTAATTTTCTTCAATGAAGTTATTGATTGTTTCTATGATTTGGTCTTTAACTAGCTGGTTTTGGAGAATCATATTGTTTAATTTCCAATTAATTTTTGATTTATCTCTTCATGTACCCATACTAATTATTATTTTCATTGCATTGTGGTCTGAGAAGGTTGCATTTATTATTTCTTCCCTTTTGCACTTGTTTGCAGTGTTTTTGTGCCCTAATACATGGTCAATTTTTGTGAATGTACCATGTGCTGCTGAAAAGAAGGTATATTCCTTTTTGTCCCTATTTATTTTTCTCCACATGTCTACTAACTCTAATTTTTCTAAGATTTCATTTGCTTCTCTCACCTCTTTCTTATTTATGTTTTGATTTGATTTATCTAGTTCGGATAGAGGAAGCTTCAGATCTCCCACTAGTATAGTTTTTCTGTCTATTTCATCCTTGAGCTCCTCTAGTTTCTCCTTTAGAAATTTGGATGCTATGCCATTTGGTGCATACATATTGAGTACAGATATTTCCTCATTGTCTATACTGCCCTTTATCAGGATGTAGTTACCTTCCCTATCTCTTTTAACTAGATTTATTTTTACTTTGGCTTTGTCAGATATCATAATTGTGACTCCTGCCTTCTTTTTATCAGTTGATGCCCAATAGATTTGGCTCCATCCTCTTACTTTCACCCTATGTGTATCTACCTTCCTCATGTGTGTTTCCTGCAGACAGCATGTGATAGGGTGTTGGATTCTAATCCACTCTGCTATTCACTTGCGTTTTATGGGTGAGTTCATTCCATTCATATTCAGAGTTATGATTACTAGCTGTGTATTTCCCAGCATTTTGATTTCTACTCCTGGTCCTGCCTTTTCTTCTTTCACTATTTACTTCTGTATTTTAATTTAAAATCTAAGAATTTTGATTTTTTGTTCGAGATTGTGTTTTTATAAAAATCCAAGATTTTTTATTTTTGTTCGAGAAAAGATCTTCAAGAAAGAAGTTTGCTAACTCCTAAATCCAAAGAATGAATTGTTGCAGAAAGATGACAGAAAATCTACACTACATCAAGAAGATCAAGAATGAACTTTGGATATGGTTGATTGAACTGAACATTGATTGAACATTTATTGTAAATGTACACATTTATGCCAAAAGGGACTTCCCCTAATTTGGCTTTCTGTCAATGCGCCCAGCAAAAGATTGGTTTTGCTTTCTTTCTTTTCTATTCCTCCCTCACTACTCTAATTTCCTCTTAGAAAATTTAATATTGTGTATATCTATAGTTAGAAGTGTGTTTAGGACTACAAGATGATTATGTTAAATGATCAACGGGGAGACTAGTCTTCCAATGATCATCAGGGGGGATTGTGAACTTTAAAAATTCTCAGACCCTACTTCAAAAGGTCAGGATTGTAAACGTTAAAAAATTCTCAGACCCTACTTCATAAGATTTGGTTAAGACCATTCCCCATTTGGGCAGTGAAGTACTTGATCTGGAATGTGAGAACTCTACTTCACCATACTTAAGCATGCCTTAGGGGAAGATAAAGTTGTAAACTCTTTGCTGAACAATGAAAGTACTTAAACCCGTACTTATAGTAAGACAAAAAGTTCTTAACCTGTGCCTATTTTTAGAACAAATACAAAAGGGTGCTAAGTACCTATAATGGTCAGGCAACTTGTGAACTTACAAGGAGCAAAGAGGTGAGAAATTACTCAGAGATTCTAGTCTACTCAGGTGTGAATTATTCAAAAGATTAGTCTTCTTAGGTGTGAACAAAGAATGGTCTGTCCTTTGAAAAACGTCTACTGTGATTGGTAGATGGGAGAACATAGGGGAGATGACATAGGAGAAAATTCCCTTTATAAGGAGATGACAGTCTCCTAAAAAAGACAGTCTCTTGAGGACAGTCTCTTGAAGACAGTCTGAGAGAGGCTGACTCTGGCTGGAACTCCCTCTAAGGAGACTCTGTCCCTCTGAATCCTTGCTTGGACAGATCTTGTGGTGAGTGATAAAAGACTAACTGATCCCTCTCTTCCTAAGCTGGCTCATGCTGGCCTAGGCTGGTATAGCCCTTTTTTCATTATTCCCTTTTCTCTTTTTCTCTCTTTCATTTACTCCTTAATTTTGTATGAAGTAAAATCTCTATAAAACCCAGCTGACTTGGGTATATTGAATAATTGGGAATTTTCCCCTGGAAACCACCTTATATATTGATTTAAAACAAGACACTGTAGTGAAAACATATTTTCTGCAGTCACAATTTACAATCCACTCTTTTAACTATTACAATTTATATCTTCCACAATTTTAATCATTACAGTTTATGACAACCAACTATTTTAATTACTACACTTCTTCACCAGTGTTTTTTTATAATCAGTCCCCCTTGTTCCCACCCTTATTTTACTTCCCTTTATACCCCCCTCCCTTCTTATTCCCCCCCTTATTTTCCTCTGTAGTCTTTTTAAAATCCCCCCACCCTCTCCCTCCCTTGTACTGCTTCCCTCCCCACCAGTCAGTTTGTTACCCTTCTACTCCCCTATAGGGTACAAATCTATTCTCTGCCCCAATGGATTGGATTGTTCTTCCCTCTTTGGGTCAGTTTCAAAGCATGTAAGAGTTGAGTATTTTCTATCTCTAACCTCTTTACCCTTCCAATGTATCGATGTTCTCCCCCCTCCCGCCACGAACTACTTTGTGACATATAAATTTATCCCCATTTGTTTCTTTCCCCATTTCTTTTAGTATTAGCCTCTTTTTTTTAGTTCTGTTTTTGTTCTCTCTCTCTCTCTCTCTATATATATATATATATATATATATAAAATAAATAGATATTTTTAGTTCTATATATATATACACACACACGTATATGCAGTTATGCATGCATATATCTATATACCTATTTATGTCTTGTCCTTTCATCCTATACAGTTTGTCACTGTTCCCTCTAAGTTTAATTCTTCTAGCTGCCCAGGTGATAGTAACAGTTTTTAAGTGTTACCAATGACCTATTTTCTTATAGGGATACATATTTTAACTTATTGAGTCTCTTAAAAATTTTTTTGTTGTTGTTGTTTTGTTTTTCTTTTCCCCCTCTTTTTTAATTACCTTTTGGTGATTCTCTTGAGTTCTGTGCTTGGACATAAAATTTTCTGTTCAGGTCTGGTCTTTTCTTTACGAATGCTTGGAATTCTTCTATTGTATTGAATGACCATACTTTCCCCTGTAAGAATATAGTCAGTTTTGATGGGTATTTTATTCTTGGCTGTAGACCTAGTTCCCTTGCTTTCCGGAATATCATATTCCATGTCTTTCGGTCCTTCAGTGTGGATGCAGCCATATCCTGAGTTATCCTCACTGTGTTTCCATGGTATCTGAATGGTTTCTTCTTGGCAGCTTGTAATATCTTTTCTTTGGTCTTTGGTTTTTGAATTTGGCTATAACATTCCTGGGTGTTGTCAGTTGGGGATTAAATACAGGAGGTGATCTGTGGATTCTTTCAATCTCCACTTTCCCTTCTTGTTCTAGGATATCGGGACACTTTTCCTGAATAATTTCCTGTATGGACAGGCTTTTTCTTTTGTCATGGTCTTCTGGTAGACCCATGATTCTTAAATTGTCTCTTCTTGAACGATTTTCTAAGTCTTCTGTTTTGTGAATGAGATACTTCATATTTTCCTCAATTTTTTAATTTTGTTTTATAGTGTCCTGCTGCCTTGTGAGGTCACTTAAGTCCAGTTGTTGTATTCTGGTTCTTAAAAACTGGATTTCATCCCTGGCATTTTGGTCATCCCTCTCCTGGTCTGATTTTCTTTGGAGGTCATCTTTCATCCTCTTTACCTCATCTTTCATCTCCTTTTTCTCATCTTTCATCTTCTTCACCTCATCTTTCATCTCCTTTGCCTCATTTTAAAGCTGGTTGATTTTGGCTTTCAAGACACTATTTTCTCATTTTAGTTCAAGTGCCTCTGTTTCCAGATGACTTATCTTAATTTTTAAGTTCTGTTACCAATTGTCTTCAGCTTCTCTTAATTGTGTTTTGAGTTCTTCCACAGCCTGTATCCAATTCGCTGGGATTTCTGATTTATTGTTTGCTGATCTCTCCCCCTCTGTTCCATTTGCTGAGTAGAAGCTGTCTATTGTAGTTTCTTTCTTCTTTTTCTGTTGTTTGCCCGAATTCACCTCTTCTTTACTCCTCGTATTTGTCTGTGCTCTTGCTCCTCTCATTTTTTTTTTGTTTGGGGCCTTCTGGCCATCTCCCCTCTTGGAACTTTAACAGGAGATCTCTTGGTATAGTCTCTGGTGGAGGTTTGTTGGGGTTTGAGCTTCCCTGTCCTCTGGAGGTTTTTGATTGGATTAAAGTCCAGTAGTCAGTGAGATGGGTGTGGAGCCTGGGCTTCACTGAGTTCTGGAGACTTTTGATGGGATTACGTTCAGCTTAGTTGGGCTGGGTGTGCTCTGAGTCCAAAACTTCCTGGAAGGCTGGAGCAAATATGGAGGATCTCCACAGGTCTGGCCAGGCTGCCAGGTCTATGCTCCCTCTCTAGCTCCTTCCCTACCATCTGTGTTGGACACTCTGAACTTATCACAGACCTGGTTGCAATGTACGCCCTCCAGACCAGCACCTTTGCCCGCCCAGAAGTTCCTGCTGCTGCTGGGGTCTGGGAGTCTCAGTGCTCTGGGTGGGAGGGGAGATGGGCCCTGGGACCTTCCTTCTGTCTTCCCCTTAAACCTGAGTGTTCTTGGATTCCGGCTTTTTTTGGGGGGGGGGGGCGTACCTTTTGAATTAAGTCCAGCAGGAGGGTTCCTTGGCTCTGTCTTGTTGTTAAGTTTGTTTTTCAGTCCTCTGGGAGCATTCAGTTTATGATCAGTTAAGAAGGGTATTCAGAGGTCTGAACTTCTGCTCCTTCTAGGCCGCCATCTTGACTCTGCTTCTGTAGATCTGCTTTTATCTCTTTCCCTACACAGAACAACACCAACATCAGGTTTTATCATTTTCATTTGTAGAAGTCACATGGCACAGTAGATAGAAAGCACAGTACTGACCATGTAATCCTGGACAATCCATTTAATATCTCAGTGCTCTAGGAATGTCTCTAAAGCTATAAATTATTTTAAAAGCTATGGACGTGAATTGGTAGAGGCAGGTTACTGATTCAAGAATCCCTTAGATTTAATGAAATCGCAGTTGTATTTTTTCTCCTATTTATTTTTTCTAGTTTCATTACTATGGAAATCATACCATAAAGTTATTATGATTTGAATTTTTTTAAATGACCAGGAAGGAAGTATTACTTTGTAAAAATCTACTATATTCACAAGTATGATTTAATTTTGTCTCATCAGATCTTGTCTTTTCAATCTGCACATCCTTACTATAATTCTCTCTTCTCCACTCATGTAGTCACCATCCTAGACCCTCATATTACTTTACTCTTGAACTATTGAAATAGCCTCATATTTTGTTCTCACTGACCTCTCCACACTTCGATCTGCCCTGCATATAACTACCAAGTTGGTTTTGCTGAAATGCAGGTTTAATATGTCACCCACTCCTGTTCCATTGCTAACAAAAGGTCAAGAAATTGAGGATTCCTCTTAGCAGATTGGATGGATGGACTCCTTTTGGAATTTATGAGAGGACATATATAAAATCTTCATAGAATTGGAAACTTTGGTGGTGTGCTTTTTATAGGAAGCATGTACATCAGTAAGATCATAAATCCATCAAAGTATCTCAGTAATTGAAGGGCTCTCACATAGAAAGAAGACTAGAAGGGATCAGCTAGGTGACTTGATAGATTGAAAGCCAGGCCTAAAGAAGGGTGGTCTTGTATTAAAATTTGACTTCAGACACCTCCTAGCTGTGTGACTCTGAACAAGTAACTTCTATACCCATTTTTGCCTTTATCATTCTTCTGTCTTAAAACCAATACACTGTATTAATTCTAAAATAGAAGGCAAAGGTTAAAAAAAAAAAGAAAGGAGACTAGAAAGATGTTGGATAGGCTGAAATGTAGAAGAAATAAGTGATTTGTCCTTTTGATCCCAAGGGCAGAACCAAGAGCAATGAGGAGAAAATGCAAAGATGCAAATTCCTGCTTCATTTCAGGAAAAATTTCCCAGCCTTTAGAGTTATTCAAAGAGCAATGATTAAAAATCATGGATTCATTCTATCAAGTCAAGATATATCTTGACCTTATTGTACACAAAATATATATTTTCTAGCTTTGCTGAAACAAATCCTTCTGTAGAGTCCTTATTTTTCTTCATCAATGACTTCCTTTCTGATTCAATTTTCAAATTTTTTTTTGTGTAGGCAATATAGGGAGAACCGTTCTCAAAATAAAATTAAATGAAATAAAGTCTGTATCCACTATCAAAAAAAAGAAGAAAGAGCAATGAGTTACCTGGTCAGTTGGTAAATTCGCTTCCTTTTAAGTCTTCAATCAAAGGCCAAATGATTACTTTTAATAAATAGTATAGAGACAGCTAGATGGCACAGTAGATAGAGTACCAGGCCTAAAGTCAGGAAGATATCTTCTAAGTTCAAATCTAATCTCAGACATTTACTAGCTGTGTGACCCTGGGCAAATAACTTAACCCTTTTTGCATCAGTTTCCTCATCCATAAAATGAGATGTAGAAGGAAATGGTGAACCATTCCAGTATCTTTGCCAAGAAAACCCAAATGGAGTCATGAAGAGTCAGGCAGGACTGAACAACAGCAATATATAGGATAGCCCTATCTCAAATTCTGTGATTTTATAGTATCTAGAAGCACAGGTCGTCAAGTCCCAGAATCATCAGAAGACAAAAACTCTTTACTTTAGGCCTAAAAGTTCAACTTAATAAAAAACAAAAACAAAACCTATTATTCCTTAGCACAAAAAAGACATTAATTATATCATTTAAGAGTTTTATAGAACCCAAACTTTCTGAATAGGTTTGAAGAAACCTGTTGAGTCTTTTTAATTTGGATAGTTCTTGGGAATTATAAATATAAATATAATGAGGGGGGAAAAACAAATTAAGACCACCAGAATACTCAAGTAGTCTTTTTGGTTAAGGGAGAAAGAAGACAATTCTCTGATCCAGATAAACAATGCCTGGCTACAAGTCAAAGACCCAGCTACATATGATTTCTATAGAGCCAAGATTAGTTTGCATTTTATAAAGGTTGCCTGTATCCAAGATCAGTATTCTTAGTTTGTAAATAAAGTATAAATCTGTGGTTTAGCAAGGTTGTGAATCTTCCACTTTAATTTTATTTTCAGAAACATGGCTGATAATGTTTTGTTTCATTTCTTTTTTCCTACAGTAATATTTTATTGTATTTTTCCCATTTACAAGTAGAAACAATTTAAAATTTAAAATTTTTTTCTGACAATTTTTGATCCAAATTCTCCCTCCCTCCATAGTCAATATATTATGAAAGAAGACACAGATCCAACATATAAGAAAAAACTCATGAAGGAAATGAAGGGAAAAATGACATACTTTGATCTGCATTCAGATCCATCGGTTCCTTCCACAGAGGTGGATGACCTTTTCCATCATGAGTCGTTGTAGTTGTCCCAGATCCTTGCATTGTTGATAACAGTTATATCATTTGCAGCTGACTATCATATATTATTATTGTAATTGTGAACAATATCCTCCCAGTTCTGTTTACTTCATATAAGTTCTTTCAGGTTTTTTTTTTTATGGTCATCATTTGTCATTTTTTATGGCATAAGAGTATTTTAAGATAGAAGGTAAGAGGTTTTTTTTAAAGATCTAAGAACAGAGAGATATAATACACAGTATTGCATAAATCTATTAAGGAAATGTTTTGCAAATCAATCAACAAACATTTATTAAGTTCCTGGTATATGCCAAGTAATGAGGATATAAAAAGAAACAATGAAAAAGCCCCTATCCTCCCAGTTTTTCTATTCTATGGGAAAGATAATGAGCACGTCAAAGGGTATAAATAAAATAAATAAAAAGTTACCTGGTGAGTCAGACATTGGCAACTGATACAGATTAAGAGAGTAAGGTGCGATTAAGAAAGTCTTCTTTAAAAAAAAAAATGAACCCTTACCTTTTGTCTTAGAATCAATACTGTGTATTGGTTGCAGGGCAGAAGAGTGGCAAGGGTTAGGCAATAGAGGTTAAGTGACTTGCTTAGGGTTACATAGCTAGGAAGTATCTAAGGCCAAATTTGAACCTAGAAGCTCCAGTCTCTAGGTCTGGCTCTCAATCCACTGAGACCTTGATGTCCCCAGGAAAATCTATTTGTAGAAGAAAGGCCCTGAGCTGATATTTGAGGAAATTAGGTATTCTAAGGTACAGTGGGAATTCATTCCAGGCATGGGAATGGCCAATGCAAAGATATGATGGAAAATAGAAAATAATATGTGAGGGATAGTAAGAAGGTAATTTTTCTGGATAATGGAATGTATAATTGAAAAAGGCTGGAAAGGTAAGTTGAAACCAGGGTATGAAGGGTTTTAAATGCCAAACAAAAGAGACTGTACTTGATTTG
The DNA here is from genome assembly GCF_027887165.1 of Monodelphis domestica. Classification (NCBI taxonomy): domain Eukaryota; kingdom Metazoa; phylum Chordata; class Mammalia; order Didelphimorphia; family Didelphidae; genus Monodelphis; species Monodelphis domestica. The sequence continues at coordinate 163,152,239 of NC_077230.1, forward strand.
AGGCAATTAGGAACCACTGGAGTTTACTGAGTAGAGAATGATATGGTTAACTGTGCCTGAGAAAATCACTTCCATAATTGGGGGCTGGGGGATAGGGGATGAATTGAAGAGGGAAGAAACTGGAGGCAAAGAGGCTAATTAGGAGACTATTGCAGTAGTTCAAGCAAAATGTGAGGAGTTAACTAGGATGATAGCTATGTAAATAGAGAGAAAAGGACAAAATGAAGAGTTGTGTAGGTAGAATGGATGACTAAGCAATCATCGAACACATAGAGTAATAGAGATCAAAGAGCCCAGGATGACTGATGTTATGACTCAGAAGATGGTGGTACCATCATCTCAGAAAGGTAGATATATGTACATATGTATATTGGGAGACTCTGAGTCCCTATCAAGTCCCAGGGGGGAGAAATGGCAAAAAACTTGTAGGTGGGAAAAAATCAGGGAAGAGTCCATAAAGGAAGTATTATTTAAGTCAGTCTTTAAAGGACTGGTAGAGTGCAGGGAAGACTAGCATAATGGTGTGAGGTCTTACCAAGCCCTTTCCAGAGCTACTCATCCATCTTTGGTGTCTATTTGTCATCTAACTCCAAGAAGCTGTAGCATGCAAAGCAGCCACACTCTGTTAAAATTATCTCAGCAGATGGGTTCAACTTGGTTGAGAGTAACCATTAGGCCTCCAACTCATCAGCGAGTTAGGAGGATGTCTACCCCAAGCACGTGAAGACTTGCCCTGACAGAATGAGCAGATGAGAACAGCTGTACCAACAGGCACAAGGGAGACGGAAGCAGACACTGTGAAGTTCTCAGAGGTTTGTCAGGCACTAAAGATACCAAGACCATCCATTGATTGCATCCTGGGTCACCACCAGTTATTCTGACTTTTGCCTTGCCACTGAATTTCTTTTTTTTTTAATTATTTTAATTTTTTCCCTTCAGTTACATGTAGATACAGTTTTTAATAATCATATGGTGAGATTTTGTGATGCATATTCTCTCCCTTCCCTCTCCCCAGATGGCAGGTAACATGATATAGGTTATACATGTGCTATCATGCAATACATATTTCTTTTTACAGCACGTTGTGAAAGAAAAAACATTGCTTACCTAGAAAAAATTATGATATCATTGGTCCATTTAAAAAATAAAGAATGAACAATGAAAATTCAACAGGAAAATGGGAGAAAGGGAGCCATTCCAGGAATAGAAAATAGAAGGCACAGAGATGGGAAGGCACAGAATATTTTTAGGGGAAAGATTAGTCCATCATTGAATATGTAAAGTAAAAAGAAAAGGCACAAGTGTTTGAATTTTAGTTGGTGAGAAATAGGGAGGCTGGAGAAGGAAATGGTATTAGGATCTTTGTTAAGAAAATCCCAAAAATGGGGTCACAGAGAGTGGGACACAACTGAAACAAGTGAATAATACCCACAAAACTGCACCTTTTAAAAAAAATTTTATAATATTTTATTTGATCATTTCCAAGCATTATTCATTAAAGACAAAGATCATTTTCTTTTCCTCCCCCCCGCCCATAGCCAATGCGTGATTCCACTGGGTATCACATGTGTTCTTGATTCGAACCCATTACCATGTTGTTAATATTTGCATTAGAGTGTTCGTTTAGAGTCTCTCCTCTGTCACGTCCCCTCAACTGCTGTAGTCAGGCAGTTGCTTTTCCTCAGTGTTTCTACTCCCACAGTTTGTCCTCTGCTTATGAATAGTGTTTTTTCTCCTAGATCCCTGCAGATTTTTCAGGGACATTACACCGCCCCTAATGGAGAAGTCCATTACGTTCGACTATACCACAGTGTATTAGTCTCTGTGTATAATGTTCTCCTTGTTCTGCTCCTCTCGCTCTGCATCACTTCCTAGAGGTTGTTCCAGTCTCCATGGAATTCCTCCACTTTATTATTCCTTTTAGCACAATAGTATTCCATCACCAACATATACCACAATTTGTTCAGCCATTCCCCAATTGATGGGCATCCCCTTGTTTTCCAATTTTTGGCCACCACAAATAGCGCAGCTGTGAATATTCTTGTACAAGTCTTTTTCTCCATTATCTCTTTGGGGTACAGACCCAGCAGTGGTATGGCTGGATCAAAGGGTAGACAGTCTTTTGTCACCCTTTCGGCATAGTTCCAAATTGCCCTCCAGAATGGTTGGATCAGTTCACAACTCCACCAGCAATGAATTAATGTCCCTACTTTGCCATATCCCCTCCAGCATTCATTACTTTCCTTTGCTATCATGTTAGCCAATCTGCTAGGTGTGAGGTGATACCTCAGAGTTGTTTTGATTTGCATCTCTCTGATTATAAGAGATTTAGAACACTTCTTCATGTGCTTATTAATAGTTTTGATTTCTTTATCTGAGAACTGCCTATCCATGTCCCTTGCCCATTTATCAATTGGAGAATGGCTTGATTTTTTGTACAATTGATTTAGCTCTTTATAAATTTGAGTAATTAAACCTTTGTCAGAGGTTTCTATGAAGATTTTCCCCCAATTTGTTGTTTCCCTTCTGATTTTAGTTACATTGGTTTTGTTTGTACAAAAGCTTTTTAATTTGATGTAGTCAAAATTATTTATTTTACATTTTGTGATTCTTTCTATGTCTTGCTTGGTTTTAAAGTCTTTCCCCTCCCAAAGGTCTGCCATATATACTATTCTGTGTTTACCCAATTTACTTATGATTTCCTTCTTTATGTTTAAGTCATTCACCCATTCTGAATTTATCTTGGTGTAGGGTGTGAGGTAATGATCAATTCCTAATCTCTCCCACACTGTCTTCCAATTTTCTGAGCAGTTTGTATTGAATACTGGATTTTTGTCCCAAAAGCTGGGATCTTTGGGTTTGTCGTATACTGTTTTGCTGAGGTCGCTTTCCCCCAGTCTATTCCACTGATCCTCCTTTCTGTCTCTTAGCCAGTACCAAATTGTTTTGATGACTGCTGCTTTGTAATATAGTTTAAGGTCAGGGACTGCAAGGCCCCCTTCATTTGTGGTTTTTTTTCATTATTTCCCTGAATATCCTTGATCTTTTGTTTTTCCAAATGAACTTTGTTATGGTTTTTTCTTAATCAGTAAAGAAATTTTTTGGGAGTTCAATGGGTATGGCACTAAATAGATAAATAAGTTTGGGTAGGATGGTCATTTTTATTATATTGGCTCGTCCTATCCATGAGCAGTAAATGTTTTTCCAATTGCTCAACTCTAGTTTTAGTTGTGTGGAGAGTGTTTTGTAGTTGTGTTCAGATAGTTCCTGTGTTTGTCTCAGCAGATAGATTCCTAGGTATTTTATTTTGTCTAAGGTGATTTTGAATGGGATTTCTCTTTATAGTTTTTGCTGCTGAGCTGTGTTGGAGATATATAGAAATGTTGATGACTTATGTGGGTTTATTTTGTATCCTGCAACTTTGCTAAAGTTGTTGATTATTTCAATTAGCTTTTTTGGTTGAATCTCTAGGATTCTTTAAGTAGACCATCATGTCATCTGAAATGAGTGATAACTTGATCTCCTCCTTGCCTATTTTGATGCCTTCAATTTCTTTTTCTTCTCTAATTGCTACTGCTAGTGTTTCTAGTACAATGTCAAATAGTAGAGGTGATAATGGGCATCCTTGTTTCACTCCTGATCTTATTGAGAATGCATCTAGTTTATCCCCATTGCAGATGATGTTTGCTGATGGTTTTAGATATATACTGTTTATTATTTTTAGGAATGACCCTTCTATTCCTATGCTTTCTAGTGTTTTTAATAGGAATGGGTGTTGTATTTTATCAAATGCTTTTTCTGCATCTATTGAGATAATCATGTGGTTCTTGCTAGTTTGCTTGTTGATGTGGTCAATTATGTGGATGGTTTTCCTAATATTGAACCAGCCGGCAAACTCCTCAACCCCCCTCTCGTCTTCAGCCCCCCCTATACTTGAGGAAACCATCCAAGTTCCCTCCCCTCAGTCCTCACATCTACCAATCACCTGTCCATCAATTTCCCTGTGCCAATGGAGGCTCTAGCTTAACCCAGGACCGCCCAGAGGTCTCTGGCTTGCACATGTCTGTTGAAGGTCATATTTTCAAATAATTAAATTTTTGATCCTTTGCTACAGCCCTTTCTAAATCCTGTTAACCTGAGTAGGGTAGAGATTGGAATAATTAAATTTTGATCTAGGCTGTAGCCCTTACTCAATCCTGTTAGGACTGAATAGGGTGGAGATTGATTCCAAGTATCTCCATTGTATCAATTCTAAAATCAATCATGACTCAAAGAAATTCCTGTTCTATGCTTAAGCATAGGTCAAAGTCCTTTCCATTGTTCAGCAAAAGGTTTCTGTCCTAAAGTAATCTTAAGAAGGTAGGAGAAGGAACCTCCCATGCCAATGGGGTTCACATTCCAATAGTCAAGACCCATTATCAATAGGAAATTTTTCAAGTATGAAATTTCCCAATGGTGAAAATTCCAACATTTATAAGTCTAAGAAATTTTGAGGTTTACATCCCTTCCCTTGTTGGGTAAGATAGAATTCAAGATCCCAATGGATCTGGATGTTATTCCCTCTCAGAGTTGATTTCCCTGAGACTAAGGTTTAAGTAAAAACTCTCTTCCTCTCCTTCTTATAGGAGTTTTCTTTCCCTCCCCTTCCCATGTGAATCTTTGTGTGAGAAAGATTATTCTATTTGGTCTTTCTTTTCCCCCTATTTACACATTACATTTCCCCCACATGTTAGTATACATAGATTGACATAAATGTAGTCCTTATAGAAGAGAGTTTGAGTAAAAGAAGAAGATAACATTTTTCTCCTTTACCCTTTCCTTCATATTTATCTTTTCAGGTATTCCATGCTCTTTGTTTTTTGGTGTCGAACTTTCCACAGAGCTCTGGTCTTTTCTTTGCAAAAACTTGGAAATCTTCTATTTTGTTGAATGCCCATACTTTTCCTTGGAAGTATATAGTCAGTTTTGCTGGATAGCTGATTCTTGGTTGAAAGCCCAGCTCTCTTGCCTTTCTGAAAATCATGTTCCATGCCTTATGGTCATTCAGAGTGGAACTTGCAAGGTCTTGTGTGACCCTGATTGGCATTCCTTTATATCTAAATTGTCTTTTTCTGGCTTCTTGTAAGATTTTTTCTTTTGCTTGAAAGCTTTGGAATTTGGCAATTACATTCCTGGGAGTTGCCTTTTGGGGATTTAGTGTAGAGGGTGTTCTGTGAACTCTTTCAATGCCTTTATTGCCCTCTTGTTCTAGGATCTCTGGGCAATTTTCTTTGATTATATCTTGTATTACGATGTCGTGTTTGCTGTTTATTTCTGGCTTTTCTGGTAGTCCAATTATTCTTAAATTGTCTCTTCTCCCTCTATTTTCCAAGTCTGTCACTTTGTCAGTGAGATATTTTATGTTCTCTTCTAATTTCTTGGTCTTTTGGCTTTGCTTTATTAGTTCTTGCTCGTTGTCTTCGAGTTGCCTAATTCTGACTTTTAAAGCCTGGTTTTCCCTTTCACTTTGATCAAACTGGTTTTGTAGATGTGTGAATTTCTTTTGCATTATTTCCCACTTTTCCTCCCAGAAGGCTTCCATCTTTTTGGTCATTTCTGATTCAAATTCTTCATGGGTTTTTGGAGAGTTTCCATTTCCTTTGGAAGGTTTCTGAGCATTTGCTTGTGTTTCCTCTTCTATCTCCTCTGTATTTTGTATTTTTACTCCATAAAATGTGTCCAAAGTCACCCCCTTCTTCTTGTTTTTCTTGGAATTTTGGGGCTTTTGTGCTTCTGTGGAGTTTGCCATCTCTCTCTGAGTGGGGAGGACTAGCTTTTCTTATCTCTGTCTGGTGTTCAGAGGTTTTAGCCCCAGGCAGATTGTCCTTTATATGCAGTTGTTGTTCTGTCTTCCCGGGGAAGCCAGGAATTGCTGGTGTTTCCATGTTACTGATCTCCTCAGTTCCCTCCCGATGCTTCTCCACTTCTCCGTTGCCTTACTTCCATGCTCTGAGCCTGGCTTGGCCCTTTCCGCAGGGTGTTTGTTTCTGTGCCTTAGCCAGCCAGAAAAGCCAGCACTCTGAGGGGGGAGGGGCCGCGGCTTCCCGGAGCTCGGAGGGCTCCTGATAGGATTAGCTTTCCCTGGATTGAATGGAGTATGCCCTGAGGCAGGGACCTTCCGTGAGACTTGGATGGAAGGATCCAGCCAGGGGGTTACAAGCTCCCCCCGTCTCTCTCTGTTTCCCTGCTGTCTGGGTGCCTTCTTGTCTGAGTCAGGTTGTTTTCAGGAAGTGGTCTTCAGAATAGTAGGCCCTGAGGCTCTGAGGTTCCCTCTGCTGCCTTGGACTCGGCGCTCTGGGTTGGGGGGGATGGGTTCTGGGACCTTCCTTCTGCCTACCCCTTAGGTCCGAGTGATCTCGGGTTCTGGCTTTGGGGGTGGGGGGCATACCTTTTGATCCAGGTCCAGGAGGAGGATTCCCAGGGTCTCTGCTGTTGTTCATTTTGAATTTCGGTGCCCTAGGAGCATACAGTTTGAGTTCGGTAGGGAAGGGTTTCCGGAGATCTGAACTTTAGCTTTCTCTAAGCCGCCATCTTGACGGGAAGTCAAAACTGCATCTTTTTTAGCAGAGAATGACCATATCTATGCTTGAGGAATACTAGTCTGACAGTGATTTGAATGATGGACTAGATGTAGAAGAGTGGTAGTAGTAGGTCTCATTAGGAAATTGCTGCAATAGTAAAATGGGCTAGTCTATGGTAATGAAGATAAAAAGGAGAGGACAGTTGTTAATGATGCTTTGGAGACTCAATATGAATCAATAATGTGATGTAGCTGAAACTGCTCTCTCCAAAGATATCAATGCTTTGAAAGAAATATTTTCTGAGTTCAGGTGTTGAATGACTCCTTCCAAATTTATATTTACCGCAATGCAGAAATGATGGAGGTAAAAAACCCAAGTTTTATTATTATGTTCAAGCATAGTCAGGTCTCAGAGAAAACAAGAACAATCATGAGGAATCTAACATGATTCTTTATAAGCAAAATTATATTGGAGTGACAGAGAAATAATTCATTTACATAATGCAATCTTGTACATTCCTCTTAGGTCATAAAAGGTAAAGAGAAAATAGTTCGATAATCTTATACTACCTTCAGTATCATCAAAGTTGAACAAACATGGTTAAACAGTCAATCTCACACATCCACTAAGGCAACAAACTGTCAAAAGTTTATATAGGCAAACTAAGTCAGGTTACAGATTAAACTACATTTAAAGAACTCCCAAACAGACTGAGAAGGAAGATTTGCATATCTCCAAGGAGTCAGGGACAGTTGAGTTTCTTCCCTAGACTTCTTATCAAAGGAGGGCTTAAGACTTTAAAGTAAAATTTTGGGTCCCATGGAAGAGGTTTTGGTCAGGGGGTTAATATGCAGAAGGAATAAAAGTAAGTGAAAAATTCTCATAATACCAATCATCTCCTAATTGCCAAATCCAATGGTTTTTTCTCAATCCTTATTCTCCTGCACTCTGGTGCAGGCTTTTATCACCTCATACGTACATTATTGCAATGATCTGCTGATGGTTCTTCTTGTCACAAGTCTCTCTCTACTCCAAACCATCTTTCATTCAGTTATCAAAGTTATTTTCCTAAACTATGGTCCAACCATGTCACCCTCATACTCGGCAAACTCCAGTGGCTGACTCTCCATTACCACCAGAATCAAATATAAAATCCTCTTTTTGGCATTAAAAGTCCTTCATAACCTAGCCTTTCCCCATCCCACACACATATTTTCTGTCTTCTTACACCTTAAACCCTACCTCAATACATACTTTTCAATCTGAGAATTTTCTCTGATTGTCCCACATACCTGGAATGTTCTCCCTCATTATCTCCACTACTTGACTTCCTTGGCTTCAAGTCCAAGGCCAATTCTGTCTTCTATGAGAAACATTTTTCAACCCTCTTAATTCTGGTGCTCTCCTTCAAGTAATTATTTCCTCTTTACTTTATATATAATAGGGGATTTTTAAACCCCTACTTTCCATCTAAAATCAATACTATGTATTGGTTCTAAGGCAGAAGAGCAATAAGGGCTGGGCAATGGGGGTTAAGTGACTTGCCCAGGGTCACACAGCCAGAAAGTATATGAGATCAGATTTGAACCTATGACCCGTCTCTAGTCCTGGCTCTCAATCCACTGAGCTATCCAGCTGCCTCCTATATAGTTTGTTGTCACACATGTTTACTTGTTGTTACCTCCCTCTCTCATTAGATTGTGAGCTCCTTGAGAGCAGGGATAATCTTTTGTCTTTCTTTTTATACCCATAATTTAGTATAATTCCTGACACATAGCAAGCAATTAATAAATGCATATTGAATGACTAACTAGTCAGAAAAGCTAATATGATCTGAGGCTAAATTAATAGGCTATATAATTTACAACAAATGACAATAGCAGATTTAAAAAATGTTTTCATCACCTTTGTTTTAAGTATCTTCATTTCTGAATATATCCCTCCCCAATCTGGGGATCCATTTCTAGTATCAAAGAATAAAAAAGAAAGAGGGGAAAAAAAGGAATATAGGAAAACTAAGTGATATATCAGCCAAGTTTGACAATATATGCAATAATCCACATACATAGTCTCCTACCTCTACAAGAAAAGGAGAGAGATATGTTTATCTCTTCTCTGAAGCTAGATTAGGTCATTAGAATTGTGTCGCTCTGTTTTGGAGCTTAATTGCTTACATCAGTGTTATTAAACTCCAATGGGATGCATATTGACTTAGAAAACCACAAATGAATACTGTCTATGTTTTATTGCATTTTAATTTATTTTGTTAAACATTTCCCAATTATATTTTGATTTGGTTCTGGTCACATTCCAGTTCTGGGCCTCTATGGATGAGTTTGACACTTTTGGATATGTACATTATTGCAATTATCATATTATTGTTTTCCTGGTACTGTTTATTTTACTCTGTATCCCTTCATATTAACAGAAATAGCGTAGAGTAGTGGCTAGAGCTTTGGATCTAGAATCAAGAAAAGCTCTGCTTCAATCTCTTCTCAGACACACCTTGGTTAGACAAGTCACCTTCTCTGGAACTCAGTCTCTTGATCCATAAAAAGGCTGGATTCAGTGACCTCAAAGGGACCTTCCAGCTCTAAAGTTATGATCATCTATCTTTTTCCCATGCTTCTCTGAATTCTTTATATTTGTTGTTTCTTACCAAAGAGTAATATATTCTATTAGTCATATGCCATAATTTACTTAGCAATTATTTCCCTAACTATGACCAACTACTTTGCTTCCAGGTAAAACCAGATATTTTTATAGCATGTTACATATATTTTAACACTCATAACCTTTTTGAGGTAGATTTTTGGGTTATTTGTCTTTCCTTTAGAAGAAGACCAACAACACTATTGACTTGAACATGAATTGAATTTAAATGAGGCAGAATTGTACGGTGTTGTGAGCCTCACTCTCTCTTCTCCAAGTTTACTGGCAAGACAAAAATCAGGATCCTTGCAATGGCCCAGGATACAGTAGATGAACTTTGATGTCTGACCATGCTCTAAGTGTTCTACAGCACATGCTTCAACCTCCTTCTTGGCCAGTGGAACAAATTGTTCTCTTCCACCCATTCTGCCAGAATAAGTCTTCACATTCTTGGGGTAGACACTCTCTTAACTTACTGATGGATTGGAAGCCTATTATTTACCCTACACCTGTTTTAACCCATCTGTTGAGATGGTGTACCTCAGTGTGGTCACTGCACCTGCTATAGTTACCTGGAACCACAGCTGAGAGGTAAGTGCCAGGTGGGCACCAAAAGTGGATGAGTAGCCATGAAAAGAGTTCAGCAAGCCCTCGTATCAGAGGAGCTAGTCTTCCTTAAATATTCATATACCCTTGTGAGGTAGAAAATATGGGTATTATTATACTTATTCTATAGATTAGGAAACTAAGAGTCAGAAATTCATCATGGCCACCCTACTAGTAATTTTTAAAGGCAGAATTCAAAGCAAAGTCTCTCCTGACCCATGACTGTCTTTCCACTATTGAGCTCTACAACTCTAGTAAAAGTAACTATTCCATTGACCATTGCAATGGTCAGATCATGACTGGAATGTGAAGTCCAGGGCTAAATGTCATACTTTAAGAGGAGTATTGACAAACCAGAACATATCTAGGGAAGAGTGAGATAGATGATAGGTACATTAGAAACAATCATAAGAGGAATTGTTGATGAAATTTGGGATATTTTTCTTGGAAAAGAAGAGACCTGCAAGGGGTAGAGCACATGGGACATTTGTAGCAATCTCTAAAAACTGAAATCTTCTCGTGTGGAAGAGGGATTGGATATTCTATGTCCAACACAGACAACGTAGCTGGGACAAATATGTGGTCATTGCACGAAGACATTTTGACTCAATTTAAAAAAACCAACTTTCTGACAATTAGAGCTATTAAATATAATGAACTACTTTGTATGGTATTAAATTTCTTGTTAGTGAAAGCATTCAAATAAAAGTTGGACTGCTTCTTATCAAGGATGTTGTAGAAGGGATTCATGCATCTTATATGGGGTTCTACTAGATAATTTCCAAGATCCCTTCCAGTTGTAGAAACTATAATTTGTATAAGTAATATATGATGTCCACAAGCTTTTGGACTTTCTAGAAGTTCTACTGAGAATTGTATCTAATCCCCAAATATTATTTGTTACAAATTTCACTCATAAATTAAAATAAATTTGGTACATTCATAGTTTAGTATATAGTACTCTTATTCTCAATAAATTTTTTTTCTTTTAAACCCTTACCTTCTCTCTTAGAGCAATACTAAATATTGGTTCCAAGGTAGAAGAGTGATAAGAAATAAGCACTTGGACTTAAGTGATTTGCACAAATTCATGCAACTAAGAAATGTCTCATACCATATTTGAACCCATGACCTCCCATCTCTAGGCCTGGATTTCTATTCACTGAGCCACTCAGCTGCCCCACTTACTATCAATTCTAAGGCATAAAAGTGGGAAGGGCTAGACAATTGAGGTTAAGTGAGTTGCCCAGGGTCATACAGTGTAAAAGGGAATTCTTTATTATTTTTGTCTATTTTGAGTTAACACTTTAACTCACTTTAACACTTGGTTAACACTAACTTAAATACCCCTACTTATTACCTCACTAGGCTGAGAAGTATGAATCAGACTTTCTTTTGGTACCCCTATTTAATACTTCACCAGACACTAAGTAAGAGTGTTTGCAAGTCATTTGCTAAAGTGGGTAAAAAACAGTCAGGAAATTGTCAATCCTTTTGATAAGAGTTTACACCTTCAGAGAATGAGAAGTGGATCCCACAAGACATTGCTTACCCATGGGCAGTGCTAGACAATTTGAAAGCTGTGATTGGCCCCTGTGAAGTGGAGAAGGGACAAGAAGTCACCATAGAAGCCCTGAATTTCCGGAACTAGTGGTTGACTTCAGGAGTTGTCCTGGATAGGTCATTGTCTTCAGCTTGAACTGCCTCTTAGAAGGAACTTGGGTGAGTGTCTAACTGGCCTTCCTTTCCTGACTTCTGGAGACAAATTAATTCTGGTCAAGGGTTAACAAGTCATGCCAGGTCGAGTAAAGCACTGGAGCAATATTTAGTGTATTAGGCTAAATATCTTCTCTAACCTCTTTTTGTATTTTTTTACTTTCACTCTCTCCATCTATTTTGTAAATAAAAACTATTGAAAGTCATTTTGACTTGATCTAAAATATTTTAAATTGGAGACCACCATATTACTTATAATTTTCATATATTTTAGTCAAACCCTTAATTTTAATTTCTTACAACAGCCAGGCTACTTAGTTGCCCCTTCCTATAGTCTCTTAAGGTATAGTCTAAATAATCTGGATTGTTTATTTTGGCTGGTAACTGTAATGTAGTGAAAAGATCCCAGAGTAGCATCTGCTGACCTTGGGACTTTGTGAAAAACAGTTGATCAATTTGAGCCTCAACTGGTTAAAAGGAAGGAAGGAAAGGAGGAGGGAAGGAAAGAAGAAAGAAGAAACTGAAAGAGGGAAGAAGGAAGAGAAGAAGGAAGGGAAAGAGGGAAAGAGGAAGAAGAGATTAAGGCAGAAAAAAGGAAAAGATGAAGGAAGAAAGGAGGGATGGAGGAAAAGGAAGAAGGAGGGAGAGGGAGAAGGAAGAAATCAAGCATTTATTAAGCACTTATTTTATGCCAAATACTGTGCTAAGTGCTTTACAAAAATTATCACATTTGATCTTTTCAACAACCCTGCGAGTTGATTCCATTACTATTTCAATTTTATACATGAGGAAACTGAGGCTTAAAGAAATTAAGTGACTTGCATGGTGTCACACACTAGTAATTTCTGAGGCCAGATTTGTAAATGATCTCAAGAGTATAGTTTTAGGAGAAAAATAAGATAATATATGCAAAGTGCTTTGCAAACAGGAAAGTTCTATTAAAATGACTGCTGCTATTTTTGTTGAGAAACTAATAGAAGCTGGATTGGTGCTACTGAGTTTTGATAACAAAAAGCACACATTGTTTTGTGAACAACAACAACAAAAAAGCAATGCTCTTTAAAGAATTACTGAGCCAGGAGATTTCTTTAAATGATAAGGTTAATTGGGGGGTTTCCCAACCTTGATAATGTCCTCCTGAGATTTTTGTTTTTGTTACCCCTTTTGTTACAGGGCTGCCTACATCTCTTTCTCCCACAGGCTGTATTTCTAGGGGTATAATTGCTCTCTCCAAGTAAAAGGCTCATGTGCATAAATTTCTACTCACTGAAATAAGACTATCCCTCTCCTAATTTTAATGCAGATGTGATCCAGGGATAGAGTTACACACACACTCCCCAAAGCAAATGAAACAGGAGATTACACATTAAATATTGCCTTTGGAACCAGGTGCACAGAAACATCCAATTACACAGACAACTCATCAGATCCCCATATGTTTACCACATTGTTTTTTTGTTTTCTCTTTAAACATTTGGCAAATTATTCTGAGTCTCTCATTTTTTTCTATAATGAGATGAAGATGCTTATTAATAAAGGTTCCTTTTATATGACTAATAGTTGACTCACAAAAGTCTTTCGAATCATGTCTAAAAGTTTCTGCACTGAAGTGAACTTAAAGTTCATGTGAAAACAATGTGTATTGCAATTAAGATAGCTGTTGCTAGGCATTTGCATCAAGAAGGTTAAAGACAATGAAGGTCTCATATACACCAAAAAACTATCGTAGCAGTGCTTTTTTCAGGAATAAAGGATAGGAAATAAAAAGGTGTACTCATCAATTAGGAAATGGCTAAACAAATGATAATGCATGAAGATAATGGGGAATTATTGTGCAATAAGAAATTAAAATGAAGATACGGAGAAACATGGGAAGATTTGTATAAACTGAAACAGAATGGAAAAGACAGAACCAGGGAAACAAGATGCAAAATGATAAGAAAATGAATAAGAACACTAAAACTAAAATTAATGCTGTATAGTTATATTTACCAAAATAGAGTTGAAAACGTGTTCTTATTTTTTTCTATGGAATAGATGGGAGACTATGGCCATAGAATGTTGCATATGTCCTCAGATGTGGTTGGATGGTTTTGCTTAACTGTAGTTATTTCTTTGCTACAAGGCTCAGTGTGTATGTGGGAAAGAGAATTTGAATTAGCAAATGACTCTAATGTAAAAACAAAAGGCATCAATAAAACTAAAAAAGAAAAAGAAAATGGTTGTTGATTCTGATGGTTTAGTTCTCTTTGTTAGATAATTCTCCACCAAAGGTTGATTATAGGAGACAAGGGACAGGGATAGATGAAGCAGAGAAGGGATGTAATTTTTATTTGCATGTTCTATTTAGCAATGTTCTGGGTTTAACCCCCTAGCATCTTCACTACATGTAACTAGTGGATAGAGTGCCAGTCTGGCAATCAAAGAAGACTTCCTGAGTTCCAATATGGATTCAGACACTAACTAGCTGTGTGACTGTGGGCAAAGCACTTACTGTTATTTGCCTCAGTTTCCTCATTTGTAAAATGAGCTGGAGAAGGAAATGGTGAAGCACTCCAGTATCTTTGCCAAGAAAATCCTAAATGCGGTAATAAAGAGTCAGATATAACTGAAGTGACTGAACAACAACAGCCTTAACTAAGTGACAATAATAAATCAATCATAAATTTCACATCATTTTTTTTAAACCTTTGCCTTCTGTTATAGAATATAGGGTTACATAGCTAGGAGGTGACTGAGGCACAGACCTTCCATCTCTACGCCTGGCTTCCTACCACTTAGCCACCTAACTGCTCCTTTATACCATCTTTCAAAAAAGACAACCAATTGGAGTAATAGTTGCTAGAGAGGATGAATTTGGATAAGTTGAGAAAACTTGCTCATGCTCTGGTGGTCTTGGATGTCAGTCCGTGGCTACAATAAGAACCCAGTGAAGAAGCTACAGATATACCAAAGTAGAACCTTTTGAGTATCCCAAAGTTGGGAGAGAAAGACTTCCATGAACCAGGAATTATGACTTAGCCCTTTGTTCCATGTGCTTTACAAGCTTCGTAAAATCATTTATTCTGTGTGTAACGTGCTTGTATATGGTTATTTGCGTGTCTCCTTCATTAAATTGTGAACTTCCTGAGGGAAGACAATGTCTTTTTCCTTTCTTTGTATTCCAAGTGCTTTGCAAAGTGCCTTGTACATATCAGGTGCTTCATAAATGCTTATTAACTGACTGACTGACATTCATTTTCCTGAAACAATCAAGACTCTAGAAATGTTTCAAAACTTTTAAAGAAAAACTTAGCCTTGCTTGCAGGATGGAATGGGGGGAATAAAGAAAGGGATTAAGATAATCCTTCTACCTGGCATGTGCTAGTCAATGACAAATCAGAAATAACTAACTGCCCTCTTGGGCTGTCCTAAGCCAAGCTTGAGCCTCCATTGGCACTTGTGAGGCACAGGAAGTGAGATAGGGAACAGGCTCTGGAATTCGCTCACTTCCTATGGACAGGGCTAGACATGAGTTCGTGCTAGAAGCTTAAGCAAGGTGGAGGCCCGCAGACAGCTTCCCTTCAGATCGGTCACGTGAATCAAAGACTGATTCCTTCTCTACCTTGGCCTTCGGGCCAAAACTCCCTCTGGTTCCCTGCCAGAGGTTGAGTCACCCCTTTCCCTTTTCTCCTCTCTCCTTCTCTCCCTCTCCCTTCTCTTACTCCCATTGTGATTAAACCACCATAAATTCCATTCTGACTTGAGTGTTTCATTTTAGGAATTTCATAAGTAAATTCCTTGGCAGCCATAGTTTTAATATTATAACAGCCTTCAAAGGTGATATTTCCACTACAATACAAGAAAACCCCAAAGAGTGTCACGAAGAGTTGGACATGACTGAAACAATTCAATGACAATAAAACAGATTCTAAACTTCCAGAGAAAAAAATCATTTGTTTAGCAGATTGCGTATAGTGCTCTTTCCAGAACATTTAAACAAATGTTAATTCTTTTTTTTGCAATTGATAATTTTGCTGAATTCTAGATTTTTTTTGGCCTCAATTTTTTATATCATACATGCTCAACTTTTTTATAAGGAAGTAATATTTGGGATTTTTTCTCATCTTTAAACTGATAGGTGGGGTTATAACAAGAGATTTAGGGTGGTGCAGACAGTGGAAGTTGCTGATCAGTTTGTGTAGGGATGTGGGTATGAGGTTATGCTTCAGCTGCCTGTGAAAAAGAATCAATTGTTAAATTTTTGGTATGAGCACGAGACTTGATTATTATTATTATTATTATTATTTCTAGACCTAAGAAAGTGCTAGAGAAAATGTTAATAATTCAGATTAAACTTAAAAGTGTGTTATGTGTCTTTTCCCCTACTGAGCTAGCCAAACACTGATCTGCATACTTCTATGTGGGATTGATGGAGAATTGGTGCTTTAGGTTGTTGGGGTGGGGATAATAGAAAAAACACTGGACTAGAAGTCAGAGTTGCTGAGCTCTAGTCCCAGCTCCATCACTTAACAAGGTAGATGATCTTTAAGTCCTAGGGTAATGACCACAAATTCAAAGAAGGAGTTTTGGTAGCTAGAGTAGAGATCTTCTAGGTGAGGCTTCCTGATTTATAAAGATTTACCTTTTAGTGAAGCCTTGTCTTAGACTCTTTGAGGTCTCCTAATCTCCTTTGCAAGGTAATGGGAACCCTAAGGGACCTTAGAGATCATCTAAGCCAACTACTTCATTTTACAGATGAGGAAACTGATGCCCAGAGTAATTATTAGTTACTCTGGGTCTTGTGAATCTTAAAAACTACTCAGACTCTACCTTAGAAGATTTGGTTAAGCTATTCCCTTATTGTAACAAATGGAGGTACCTGATCAAGAATGTATTGGGAATTTTAACATTACTCCACCCATACTTAGGCATACTTTAGGGGAAGATAAAGTTGTAAACTCCTTACTGAACAATGAAAAGTCTCCAACTCATACTTATAGTGAAGCAAAAACCCTAAGCTAGGCCTGCTTTTAGATATAATACAAAAGGGTACTTAGTACGTATAAAGGTTAAATTAATCACTAAAAAGGTCAAGAAACTCACAAAAGGCAAGACGTGTGAAGTTTTAGTCTACTCAGAGAAGGTGATAACAAAAGAAGATGTGAACTAAGAATGGTCAGTCCTGGGGAAAACATCTACTGTGATTGGTATATGTGAATATTTAGGGGAGGTGACACAAGAGAAAATTTTCTTTAAAAGGAAGGAACTCGAGGTGGAGTTTTTTTAGTTGGAGTTCGGACTAGTTGGAGTTCATAGTTCAAGTTGGAGTTGGCTGTGGAGATTGGAGTTTGAAGTTAGTTGGAGGAGCTGGGTCTCTGAACTCAGTTCAGGAGTTGAGGATTTCAGTGATGGACTGGAGTTTGCTTGGGACAAATCTTGTGGTGAATGATTAAAAGACTAACTAGTCTCTCTTAAGACTCATGTCGAGGCCATTTGGCCTAGGCTCTTCATACTATTTTCTCTTATTCTCTCTCTCTCTCCTTTTCCCTAATTCCTTCATTTGTATTAATTAAAATCTACATAAAACCCAGCTGACTTGGGTATTTTTCATATTTGGGAATTTTTCCCATGGTGACCACTTATTTTTGATTAAAATCAAGACACTAAAATTATCATTACAGTTTTGGCAATTCACCATCTTGAAACCCACATTTTTCGTGGTCACAGTCTTTATACTGTTCAAGAAGCCCCACCTTTGTTGTTTGCAAGTTGAGATGGACTAATAGATAGGGAATTGAAATGCCAATGCTTATTATCCAAATTACTTAGGAAAAAAATTAATAAAGGTTGTGATTGAGAAGTAGTTTGAGTCTGAAGGTAGGAATTGTTAGATTTGTCTGGATCAAGTCATAGAGCAGAAGGGGAGGAAATCGTAAAAGAAGGTCTTTTAAGCATAGAGTATATAGGTGTAGCTCTGAGGTAAGACCCTAGAGTAAAGATATAGGAAAAGGGATTATTGATCAAGTGATAATAATCTTGAATTTATCTCTATCTATAACCTTTCCCCAAAGAAGTTAAAGTACGCCAAGGTATTATATAATTGAAAATCTGTTACTCTAAAAAAGAACTACATTTCCCAGGAGCCCACTGACTTCCTGTCCTTACGTACTTCCTATAGATAGAGTATATTAGGTGGGGATGTGGAGGGTCCTGCCCTCTTTTTGGCCCTGTCAGCTAGCATGGTGGTGGTGAGTGGAGATTTTGAAATGGTTAATCAGCCATGGGCACGTGGTCTTTATTTGGTATCCTGTTTATTCCTTGATTTCTAATTATCATTAATAAATCCCTTAAAACATAACTTTTTAATTATTTGACATTAAATTTAACTTTTACAATATCCTCCATTGAAACATGCATATTATGAAATAAACAAGGCACTCAAGAATCATATTAAAGGAAAATGAGGCACAGAAAGCCAATTTAACATGCCAGAGACCAGGAGGAATCCTGGAAATAGAACTAAGGTTACCCAGGTTCCAGGCCAGCCCTCTCTCCATCTTTAAGTCTAGACTCTTCAATCTATTTAGGTGCCATGAAGATATTCTCAAAGCTGTTAAATAATATCCCATCTACACACATATGCCATCCCTACCCCAAACCCCCATGGTAATGAGGAAATATATATATATATATGTATATATATATATAAGAGTAAAAACCTGGATGTTCTGGTAATAATGGAAACAACTTAGAGATAACAAGGAGGGTACTACTGAGAAACTTTGCATTTGAAT